>NC_071988.2:9749700-10057400 GCF_028885655.2 Pongo abelii
CACGAAGTTGTTAACAGCAGCCTGCACTCTGCTGGCTCTGCGACAAAGCAGGTGAGCTGAGTTGAGGTGGGTGGCGGGGGTGGGTGGCGCATAAGCCCGACTCACACCTGCTGTTGACATCAAACAGTCACATGTTCCTATGGTGCCTGTTGTTTATGTCAATGAAGGGTAAGCCCTGAGGTCAGGAAACTCAAGATTTCTCCCATCCGAATCTTCCTAGAGCAAAGATGGCAAATGTGCCATTTCTTTTCTTTCTTTCTTTAGAGGCATTCTAGGTAAGATCAGGATGCTAATGCTTTGTTATGTCCATTGCAAATATCTTCTCCCAAGATGGGACTTGCCTTCTCACTGTTTTCATGGAATCTTTTGATGAAAAGAAGTTCATATTCCATTTCACATTGATTGGTGGTGGTTGCCTGCAGCATAACTTTACAAAGAGTTCTGAGATCCTGGGCTGGCTCAGTAGGAAAGAGAACTATGATCTATTAGAAATGTCTGACAACCATGCAGGCCCCTGGGACTGTTGTTTTATAGCCCTGGAATAAACTAGCTAACTAGTCAAGTGGATTTCAGCTCACTTTCCTGCCAAAGTACCCATTGGATACAACTCTGGGAGCATGCAAATGCAATGATAGAAATTCATGAAAGAAGCAGAGATAGTGCAGACTTTCAGTAAATAGTAGACACACACACACAGATCATTTCTCAGGGAGAAAGGTAGATTTTACCTTCCTAGGGGAGGTGAACTAAGCTCTAGATTTGAAGGATGAATAAGTTTAAAAAGTAGAACAAAAATTGTATAAGTTTTCACATATGCAAGACTAATAAGTTCTAGAGATTTTTTGTACAACACAGTGCATATAGTCATCAATATTCTAGTACGAATTTAAAGAATTAATATCAAGTTTTCTTACCAAATAAACATATAAGCAAATAAAACAAAAGGAACACAGGAAAAATTTAGAGGTGCAGGATATGTTTATTGCCTTAATATTGGTGTTTTTTTTTTTTTTTCTTGTTATTGTTTGTTTTGAGATGGAGTCTCACTCTGTCGCCCAGGCTGCAGTGCAGTGGCATGATCTCAACTCACTGCAAACTCTGCCTCCTGGGTTCAAGCGATTCTCCTGCCTCAACCTCCCAAGTAGCTGGGATTACAGGCACTCACCACCATGCCCGGCTAATTTTTGTATTTTTAGTGGAGATGGGGTTTCACCATATTGGCCAGGCTGGTCTCAAACTCCTGACTTCAAGCGATCAGCCTGCCTCAGCCTCCCAAAGTGCTGGGATCACAAGTGTGAGCCACCGCACCCAGCCATTGCCTTAATATTGTGATGATGGCTTCACAGGTATGTTCAAAATCATCACATTGTATACATTAAATGTGGGCAGTTTATTGTATACCAATTAGGCCTTGATAATGCTTTAAAAAAATCTCAATAAATAAAAATGGGCAGTGGTATAAACAGCATGCTGCATCCATGGAAATTCAAGCTGTTTTGTGGGCCAGGGTCATTTCAGGCCGGTGTAGCCTGTGATGGGAAGAGTGAGGCTGAAGAGGTTGCTGGGGTCTATGTCATCATGAGCATGCCTTCTCTATGTTAAAAAGTTGAGATCTTATTCTGCCAGTTATGGGGTTCCTGGTCTTTGTCCTATTTATTAGCATCAGGGTGAAATGTATGAGATTATAAAACAAGGCTTGGCAGACAGGAAAGAGAGAATAACAAGAACATGAGGCAGGACAGGCTTGGGAATTAGCGGGTGACGAGTTAGCAGCCTCAGCTCTTTCATCAAGGAGCTGGGCTCAAGCTACATGTTCGGCTTTAGCAGAAACTTCTATTTGAGGATAGAAGGATAGCCAAGAAAGAAAGTTGGGGGCTGAGCCTTTGAAAGATTGGGGATCATGGGAGTAATGGGTTATTAAAAGAGGCTTTGATCCAAGGGTTGGGGCAGCAATCTAGTTATCAATCTGGGAGCACAGGGGACAGGAAGGAGACTCAGGCTTAGACCAGTACTGGACCATCATGAGGGCAATTGTCCAGCACCTGGCAGAAGGTTGGGTAGCCAGAACAAAGTTGACCTGACACTCAGAACTTGCAGCTAATACGTTACCTGTAACCTTAGCAGAGCAAAGGGGCACACATTATGCCACTTCAGAGACCTGAGTTTCAATCCCCACCAGGCCCTTTGTGCCTACAAGGGTTTGAATACAGCTGGCTCTGCCACAGGAGACTGAGCAGCCGGTTCAACAGGATGAGAGTAGAAACTGGTGAACAGCAAGGGCAGAAGAGCCCCTCCAGCAGCGGGGGAGAACCTGCGGTTGTCTTGCCAGCTTTCTGCTCTGTGCTCTTGGCCTCTCCCTCATTCTCATAGCCAGGGCTTTTGGAATTGAAACAGAAAAGTGGGATTTAAGCAGTTCCAAAATGACAGTCCTAGGTTCACTATCAGGCAAATCTTGTGAGCTCCAGTTTTGATTAATACAGCATCTAGCCCACATCCCCAGCCTGTGTCCAAATGGTTCAGGTATTGCCCAGCTGAATGACCTTGGCCAAGTGTCAGGAACTCTCTGAACACCTAATTCATCATTTACAAAACAAAGAGAATAATTCCAACTTAATAACGGTGACATAAGGCTTTCTTGAGTATATTGGTGAAACACACATACCACCCACTACACATCTTTACTAAATGCTCAACAAACGTGATGGTTGCTACGGTGACAATGACGGTGATTATGATGCGTGCTGACCTCTTGTTCTCTGTGAGTCAGACCTTGGTAGCCTCCTTACTTGCTCCAATTGCTTCAGAGAGAGAAGTGCGGGTGTGCAGGACAGTGAAGGAGCAAGGCTCATGTGAATAGAAGAATCCAAGGTAAAGCAGGAAGAGAAATCCAGCTAGAGAAAGAGGTGGAAGTCAAAATAAATAGACTATTTTTTTAAATTTTTAATGGCTTCTTGGTGGCTTCAAGATAAAAGTAAGTATGCAATTACAATGCAAAGATAGTATTCAAATGGGGAGTTGAATGGGGAGTTCATTAGGTAAGTTGAGTTAACTCACAGGATTGATTCCTTTTCATGACATAAAACCATCTGTGTTTTGGGTAGTGTGAATTGAGAACTCCCCCTCGACCTTCTCACAGCCTGTGTTACTTTGTCTTTATCTTTGTCCCTGTATCATTAACATTTCATTTCACATATCAGATTTTATTATAATTTTTTATTTATCTCATTTTCCCACCAGACAATGAATTCTTCGGAGGTGAGCA
Source organism: Pongo abelii (assembly GCF_028885655.2). NCBI lineage: Eukaryota > Metazoa > Chordata > Mammalia > Primates > Hominidae > Pongo > Pongo abelii. The sequence continues at coordinate 9,752,963 of NC_071988.2, forward strand.
CTACATGTATATTTTACCTTTGTTTCTCAGCACAGGATAGACAATGAGGAGCTTTGTGTCTGGGAAAAGAATAAAAGTCAACTGTAGCAAAACCTCTCAGAAGTAGGATTTATAAACAGTTCTCAAAGGATGCACATGAAAATGTAATTTCTTGGGAAAGCGGCAAACAGAAAAGAATCAAACAAACCTCAGTTGTGTGTGGCAAGGATAAATACGCAATGCATCATCAATAGTATTTGTTGGGTGAATAAAAAAGCCTTTTAGCCAACAATATGTAAGCAGAAGAATGGAGCAGGAGTTAGAGAGAATCCTCAAGCAATAATGGAGGCCGCTGGAGAGGCAAGACTGCCAAAGGCTAAGTTATTGACCCAGTACTTTTAAAACTGCCTCCGAAAAGAAGCCTGAATGAAAGAAAATAATTTGTTCAATTAGAATGTATTTTTCCTTTGTGTTCCTATCTACTTCCTTCACAAGCTATTTTTGGTAAGTTTTCATTAACCTTCTAACAAAATGCCAATTAAAGCATCTTTTAATAGACTGTGTTTAGAAGACCGAATCCAAAGAGAAAAACGTGCTAGATCGACACTTCAGTGTAGAAACCAGATTCTTAATCCTACCTGGATAACAACTGACGTTCTCAGTTGTTTTCACCTAGGATAGCAATATATTTCATGAAAACACAAACTCTCCAAGCAGTAATAAGGAATACATAATAGTATACTAGTGCTGGGCTGACTTTCCTGCTTCATTTCCTGGTATCTATTTTTTTGTTTGTTTGTTTATTTTTGCCTTTTTCCACCAGTTGCTCTGTTAACGGTAATTTGTTTTCCACATATCGCCAAACAACATCCCGGGTTTGTGTTTATCATATAGCCTGACAATATACTCAAGTCTGTGTTGATGTTTGAATGTTTTGCATGATGTCAGCATTCTCCTATTTCCGGGAATATGAATTAAACCACACTGCACCTTTATGTTTGGATTGCAGGTGCTCTGGGTGGAGTTCCAGTTACATTTATGTCTCTTGTTGAGAAAAAAGCCCATAGTGAGATGAAGCAAAAGTTTAACTTGGTCCTACACACACTGATACAGTGTGGTTCTGTGTTCCCACCCAAATCTCAGGTCGAATTGTAATCCCCACATGCCAGGGGAGGGACCTGGTGGGAGGTGATTGGATCGAGGGGGTGGATTTCCCCCATACTGTTATCATGATAGTGAGTGAGTTCTCATGAGCTAGTTTAAAAGTGTGGCACATCCCCCCTTGCTCTCTCTCCTGCTCCACCATGGGAGATGTGTTTGCTTCCCCTTCACCTTCTGCCGTGATTGTAAGCTTCCTGAGGCTTCTCAGTCATGCTTCCTGATAAGCCTGTGGAACTATGGTAAGCCTGTGGAACTATTAAATCTCTTTTCTTCATAAATTACCCAGTGTGAAAATAGACTGTATAGCAGTGTGAAAATGGACTAATACAGACAACTTTTCAGATTAATCAGATTTTGGCTTTCCTTTTACTTCTGCACATCATGATGCACCCTATTCTCTCTGCATTCTGTTCCTCCTCCCTTCCTTGACTGTTTAATTCCTATCCATCTGCCAAGTATCCTTCAGACATCACTCCTCCATGTCCCCACAGCACCATGTGCTGACTTTGTGAGAGAGTTCATCCCACTGAAGTGTTATTAGGGTCACTTGTCAGTCTGTCTCCATTTAACTGTAAGCTAATGGAGGCCAGGTATTTACATTATTGACTATCATATCCCTACTAATAGAGGGACTAATACAATAAGTGCACAATGTATGCCTCTAAAATAAAGAAAATTTTAAAATAAGAACAGAGAGTCGTAAGAACAGAGAGTCAAATGAGCAGATACCTACATACACATTTTAAAAATTGATATGGATGGTAAATGACACATACATGTAAATAGAAAGATAATTAGAGGGATGAATACATAATCAATTGGAGACATGGGTAGATTATGGAGACAAAGCTAAGAGGAGGAGGGACGTGAGGATGCCAGGCCCAGGTTGCTCTCTTGTCTCATTGCTTTTTAATGTTTCATACCCTTCCCATTCAATTCTTTGGAAAGTCCTAAGCAGTGTTCTATCACATTCATATTGAATTAGCTGATTTTCCTCTCTACTCCCTTCATGAAAAGATGGACAACAAAATTTTTATTGCTGCTGTTGAATTTAATAAGCACTCAATTTTTCAAAGCTGTCTACAGCTGATCTAGTTTCCTTTCAAACTAGTATAAGAAAACAATGTTTTTGCCAGTTATACCTGACATAACATGTATGAGGTGTTTATGTGGTAGGAATCTATCTACTATACAGATAAGAAAACAAAAATGAGCTGTGTCAACAGGAATCGGCTTTAGTCGTAGCAGGGCTAGAAGCGGTGGCTCATAGGGACAGAAGGGGTCTTTTCTGCTAAAAGAATTCCAACTGATGAATACAAGATGTTGTCAAGAAGAAATTCTCTGACACTCTGTTTGTGGCTTATATACTGTATGTTTAATGTGAAGAATGGATTACTCTTATTTCTGATTTCTAAGGTGAAAATTGACTTAGGCTCATTTGATGGAAAAACTCTCTAGCCTGCAGAGTTCAAAGTAGCAACCTAAGCCTAAAGGAAGTCCTGTTTTCTTTAGGAGTAAAATGTGGTTTTGTTTGGAGGGCTAAGATGCAAAATTGGGTTCTTTCTGTCATGGTGGCTGCCCTCCTAATCAGATATGGAATTCGGAGTTGGAAAAGTAAATAAATCCCAAGATAGGAGAGGAGTATGTGAGGTTAGTACAGCTTAAGCTTCACCATGTGTGGGACTGTGGACAAGTCATTTTTAGTTACCTTTGGTGAGAACTAAATCTTCGCCAAATATTCTTAGTGATTATCAGAATGTTTTAAGATCCTGTGAAGAAAACTAAACATATTAATGTTTTTTTTTCTTGAGAACTATAAATTTTGCTTTATGACAAATTATTATTTTGTGGTCCAATATCCCCAACGAGGCATGCAGGACCCACATTCTTCTAGGTCTTCTCCTCTTCCTGTCTCTTAGTTGATCTACTATTCCTCCTCTTTCTCTCCCAAGCTCTACACACAGGTTTCCAGTTTAGGTGTTACAGAGGTATCAGTTTATTCCTTATAGACAAATTCTTAGGAGTTGCTGTAATTTGTTCATAAACCTGGGTGAAGTAAATTGGCTGTAAATATTTATACTGGAGTATGGTAATATTTAAAAAGAAATGCAGAATATTAGCATGCCCACTCCCAAGCCTCACCACTTCTTAAATATAACACGGCTAAGTTGCCCAACCTCTCCTGGTCTCGGGTTTCACAACTGTGAATCAAGATGCACCTGATTGTTTAAGTTCTTATAAATATTCAATGACCTAATCCAAAGAAAGTTTGTATCCAAGTGTCTAACATATAGTAAATGCTCAGAAGATGTCTGGTATTATTAAAATAAAATTGGAATTTGTCTTACCTGCTAAGGATCAGTGACAGTGCTGCCCCTGTTAGTTTTGTGTTTCATTGGTTTCCTGTATCTCACCTAGTCAAATATACTTCTTAAAAAATTCTGAATATTATCAGTGCCTATGATATGTATAGAACAGGAAGACACTTGAAACAGGAAATATGAGCATCATATCATGCATTTCATGTAGTGAGGTAGTGTCCTCCGCAAACCCTCTGACACACAGTCAAAGTCTAAGCTTACCAGCACGGCAACAAAGACGACTCGCAGTCAACTGTCTTCAGCTTCAATTTCTGTTGCTTCTCTCCATGAACATTCTCTACATGAGCTGGCCAAAAATACGGCTCCTCAAGCATCCCTGGTTATCTGCTCATGTACTCCTTCATGCTAGGAGCATTTGGCCAGAGTGATCTTTTTGAAATGGAAGACTCATGTATTGTTCCTATGAGTCAGATGGGAAGCTGATGGAAAGTCTTCAGCAGAGAAAAATACAAAGTGATTGCAGTGATTTACGTGACTCTACAGATCCTGGCCCTTGTGGGTATCACCTCCCACCTCTCTCCTCTTCACTGGCTGCACTCCAGCCATATTGGTTCCCTCACTTTCTTCACACTCAGTAAGAATGCTCTACCTCAGGGCCTTTGGATATTCTGTTTCCTCTCCCTGGAAATGCCTAATCCACAGGTTTTCACATGTCTCCCTGCTTTTTTCCTACTATGGGTGGCAGGTGGAATGTCACCTTCGCAGACAGGCTGTTTTCTGTTTGCACTTTATTACATAGCAACACTTCCTTTTTCTATTTCAGTTTCCTTATGCTACTTTATTACTTTTTTCATAGCACATCTCTCCACTAGACAAGTTTGTCTTTATTTTTTTTGTTTGTTATGTAAGGTCCATGAGAACATGCAGTTTGTCTTATTTTATCTTCATTGCCCAGAATAGTACATTGGGTAGTATTAACCATTACCTCAGAATGACTGAACCCCCCACCAATCTCTCTAGTGTTGTTCACAGTTTCCCCTTGACTAGAATTCCTTGTTACTGTGTTTAAATTTGGCTCAGCTTTTTTCAGCTTACTGAAATCTATCATCTCTTTGAATCCTTCAGTGAACATCCTGGTCTATAGCGATCATCTGTCCCCCTACATTTCTGGAGGAATAAAAAAATTACTTGTCAATTATCATCTGTGACTTTGTATGTGCAAAGTAGGTTGTTGGTTAACTAAATATGTCCTGGGGTCAGATTGCCTGGCATCAAATCTTGGCTTAGCCATTTATAAGTTGAGTGACCTTGTGCAAGTGACATAGCTCACCTGCCATTCCTTCACCTGTCAGAGAGAATAGGACTAGTGCCCATTGCATTCATTTGCTGCATGACTTAAATGAATTACATTCATCAAAGCACCATCCCTGGCACATATAAGTGCTCAGTCAACGTTTGCACTGATTTTTATCACCTACATACGTTGTGTCCTCAGCTAGATCAAAAGCTCTGTTCTATGTGCCATAACATCTGGCAGAGTCTTCCACACAGCAGGTGCTCAATAACTCTATTGACTTTTGGTAAAATTATTTCCCAAAAGAAATGTCAGAAGAAATGCTTAGAAAAATTATGCCAAAGCAATTATGTTTGTAAAGCTGTTTTGGGACTTAGAAAGGGTAAAGGAGAGTTTCAAAAGAGATTCCCTTTACATACTCAGTTGGAAAACATTTTCTAAGCATGCACTAAGGGCTAGCCATTGTGCTCCGTGCTCTAGAGATGCAGTGATGAAAATGGCATGGGTCTTTTCTGTAAGAGTTTGTGGGGACAAATATGTGAGTGAATGGCTGTAGCAGACTGTGAAGAGGGCTGAAAGGGAGGTGTGTGCAAAGCATGATTGTGTCACAGCAGTCATTTATGGATGGGGGATATACTGGTTAGTTGCTTTTTCAGGTTGACTTAGGTAGCCTACATTTCTGTTTCTGAGTGCCACAGGAACAATTTTGAAAATGAGAATGGTGTTAAGATTGAAAATGAAATAGGGTCCCCAGGGAATAAGAGCAGAAGTGGTTTGGGGAGAATATACCAAAACTGTGTAAAACAAGAAGCACAGATTGAACCAAAATTGTTTATTTCTTTAGGTTTCGCTATAACCTAGAAAAAAACATTCTGAAAACAGCACATTGACTGACTTAGGATTTGTTGCCTTATTGTTCTAGCATGTTGTTAATTAATACAATTGTTTCTGTCTTCAATGTTCTCTAATTGCAAGAATAACATGAAGATGGCATAAAACTGTAGGGTAACTGTCAGGGCCATGAAGAACAAAGCATGTTCTGGCCTCCAAGACCATGGTTTATGCCACCTGTTCTCATCTGTCTGCTCCTACCCATTATTCTGATTTCTGTCTTATCTGACAATGTCTTTCAATGACAAACACAAAATTAAGATAGGTTGAAAATGTAATTCTAACTATCACTTTTAAGAGATAAAAGAAAAAATAGTCATCTTTTACTTGAGAATTTCCCTGTTCACAAGTAAATTGAGTTTTCTGTTAATCTTTGTACATGTGTGGCTGGTGTGCCTACTGTTAAATTGATACAAGATCGAGATATAAAATCAATTACATTTCTATATACTAGCAATAAACAATATGAAAAGTAAACTAATAAAACAATTCCATTTACCATAGCATTAAAAAAGATTAAAATACGAAGAAATTAATTTAACAAAAGAAGTGCAGTACTTATACATGAAACTATAAAATATTACTGAAAGAAGTTAAAGAAGAATCTTTAATTTAGGGAAATTAAAGAAAAATCTTTAATAAAGGGAAAGCTATTTTATGTTCATGCATCAGAAGACTTAATATTGCTAAAGTGGCAATACTCCCAAAATGGATCTACAGATTCAATAAAATCTCTATCAAAATCTCAGGTAATTTCTTTTGAAGAAATTAAGCTGATTATAAAATCTATATGGAAAATCAAGAAGCCCAGGTTGGAAGAAAAAATTCTAAGTACAAACAAAGTTGGATAACTCACACGTTTTGATTTAAAAACTTACTATAATTCTATGGTAATCAAGATAGTGTGGTACCCGCATAAGAATGGAAACGGAATAATGGAATAGAATCAAGGATGCAAAAATAAACTCTTACATTTATCACAAAATTAAAAAATTATTCTTCAAAGGACACCAGCAAGAATGTGAAGAGGCAAACCACAAAATGAAAAAAAATATATTTGTCAATTATTTATCTAGTAAGGAATTTGTATTACATAAAAAAAATTTAACCCAACAATGAAAAGGCAAGTAACCCAATCAAAAAAATGAGCAAATAATCTGAATAGACATTTCTCCAAATAAATATTAAATATTTCTCCAAGGAAGATATACAACTGGCCAATAAACACACAAAAATAATGCTCAAACATCATTACTCATTAGGGAGATGTATATCAAAATCACAGTGAGCTACCACTTCACACTCATTAGGATGGTTAAAATAAAAAAGACAAGTATAAACAAGGATGTGGAGAAAATGTTAAGCAGAGTTATCACCTACAAATTCCATTTCTGGGTATAAAACACTTGGACATAAATGTTCATAGCAGCATTATTTGAATTAGCCAAAAGTGGAAACAACCCAAATGTTCATCAGTTAATGAACGGACAAACAAAACATGATATATCCATATCAGGGAATGTTATAAAATCATAAAAGTGAATGAAGTACCCATGCATGCTACAACATGAATGAACCTTGAAAACATGTAAAGTGAAAGAAGCTAGTCACAAAATATCACATATCATATGAGTGCATTTCTATGAAATGTCCGTAACAGGCAAATTGATAGAGTCAAGAGGTAGATTGGAGGTTGTTCAGAAGAAGAAGTTAGGGGAAATAGGGAGTGACTGCTAATTGGTATGCAAATTTTTAAGGAGTAATGAAATGTTTTAAAATAAAATAGTCATAATTGCTGCACAACTCTGAGTATACTAAAAATCACTGGATTGTACACTTTGACACAGTGAATTTCCTGACCTATAAATTATACCTCAATGGAGATGTTATTTCAAAACCCTACATAAATTGAGTTGAAAACAGTGGCAGCATTAGAATCCTAGACTCCTAAGATCTGAATGAATCTTGAGCATCATCTTCTAGGACAATGATCTTTAGTTTGCTTGAATCCTCTCCTGAAAAATGTTTTCATCTGTGTTAGTCTCACACCAAACACAGAAATCATCACTATTCTTTCTCTGGATGAGTTTGTTTGCGTGTTAGAAAGCTTAATAGCTGCTATTATCATTGTATTATTACATTATATTTTTATAATACATTGCATTTTGTTGTGTTTATTATGACCTAGGCACAAAGTGCTTTATATCACTAAGTATTTAATATCTGTGTCATAAATTGGTTTTGAGGTTATGGTGGGCTCCATTTTACAGAAACAAAACTGAGGCACAGGAAGTAAAAAAAATTCAAAGTCACATAGCTCATAAAAGAACTTGAGCTGTGTTTGACTTCACAGGCTACTTTTAATTAGTATTTCATATTGGCCTAAATCTAAACTAAAATGTCTCCTTGCAATTGCTAATCCTTTCTTCCTGACTCCTTCATGTCACCTGTAGAAGTCTATTCACTTACAGGAAAATGTTTTCATATCCCCTTAAGTCTTCTACACGTTGAGTATCTGGATTTACATCACTTCAGTCAAGGGTTTTCAAATTATGGTCCTGAGACCTTTCCTACATTTGTCTGAAAGTGCTGTGTACAGAGGTCAAGAAATAAGATGCAATTACTCCCAGCTGTGGTGTCTGAGGCACCTTGAAAAGAACCTCTTGCTCCTTCCAAACAACCATAAAAGTTAGGCAACATTTTGCATATTTTACCAATGACAGCATTGAACGCAGAGAGGCTGAGATCTTGTCCAAGATTACACAGCCATAAAGTAATGGACCCAAGATTTGAAACCACGTCTGGTTGTATTTGTTACTACTGACTTGAATTATTTAATAGACTAGAAATTCTCCATTTCCTCAACATTGTAGACACACAAAATCAACTACATTAGCTGGAAGGATCCTACTGAAGAACTAAAATCCTCCTAGCAGCTGGAGGCTGTAAATCTTAGGGCTGGAAGTTAGTGTGAGGCCAAGCTTATTAGTCATAATTAGAAGTCCTTAACGTTTCAGAAAGGCTCTTTGTTTGTTGAACTGGACACTTTCTCTTGAAAGGAATAATGCAAATCTTTCAATTTATTTTATTTTATTCTGTTTTTCCTACCACAGTGAGGTAGTGTCTGGGTGAGAACATTCCTTTGCTTCTCATTTCTTCTCCCAGAGCACTCTTTTCATAGAATGTTTTCTAACTTGGCAGTTATTTTGATTAGAGTATAAAATTCGCCTTTTATGCTGAAGGATATTTCTTCCAAAAGCTTCTAGAGTCATTGCAGCTATTTGGCAGCAGGTTGAGGATGGGGAATGTGTACCCACCCTTGATGAGGAGGCCCAAACCTTTGGCTGCAAGCACTGGTAGAATCCAGGGAGTGGCTAGCAGTTCTTTTTACGTGCTAGGCCACTGGCCACTGAAGGTATAAAGAGGGCTTTATTTTAATGAGGCAGCTGGTAGGAGGGCTGCCTAAAGTCAAGCCATGGCAACAAATAAGACTGTCGGAAACGGTAAACAAATTGCAGCCCTTTTCCAAAGACTCTCAGAATTGCCTGGGAGGTGAGTCAGCCTCCCCCATCCCAACAAAGGAGACTGTGACCCAAGGGAATTTCATCTGAGGGACTACTGTCGGTTTGCATTTTTACTTTCAAAATGAAAAGTGAGGACCTGAGGCCTTAGAAAAGGATGGCGATGCAAGTGTGAGTGGCTGCATCTCACTTCTCCAACGGGCAACTGTCCTGCTAGAAGAGGAAGCAAACCCAACCACCAGTCAAACACCTTGAGGGCTGGACTCTCATTTAGGGACTTTGCACACATCATCTTTGTTAATATCCATAGGAACCTTTGGTGGCAGCTAATCTTCACCAGTATGTATATATATATATATATATATATATATATATACTTTCTATATAAAAAGGTCAAATATTAAGAAATTGACCCGGAATTTGAATTTAGACCCGTGTTACTCCAGGCACATGCCATTATGTCTCGTAGCCTCAACAGAGAATAGAAGAAACATTTTATTTGACAATTCTGTTAGAGTTCTTGGCACAACTTAACAGCTAAAGAAACAGTTCAGGTTCTAATGTGAAAATTATTTTTTCTTGGTTATCTTTTTTCTTTTCCTTTCTGAGGCTCCTGATTTAACCCATTAATGGGAGGTAATATGTTATCTATTTAGCACCACTGCTTGATTTCATTCGTTTATTCACTGAACAAGCACTTACTGAGCAAACCAGATATGTTTATCAGAAGTGTGGATATAGCAGTAAAATTGTAAACAAAGTGTCTGACCCCACAGATGATGTATTTTAATGAAAGGGAACAAATAATAAAACAATGTTTCAACAATACAATGGGAGTTAGTGCTAAGTGCTTCGAAAATATAGAGTAGGGTTGTTAGGGAGACAAACAGTATGCCTACTTAGGTCTGCTGGTCAGAGGAGGGTTCTTTGAGGCAATAACATTTGAGCAGAGCCCTGAATAAAACTGTACACCATACAGATATCTGAGACAACATTACAGGTGGAAAAACCCATTAGTATCACTTAAGCAAATGTTCCTGTAAAGGAAGGTTACTATTGGAAGCATCAATATCCTTTTAACAACTTTGCATGTTGGAGAATCTTTGTTCAGTAGATGAAGGTCTCGGTACCATGCTAGTAGTACCATGGTGACAAGATGACTCTACAACTACTCCAGAGAACCCAGCAGTGACCCACAGAAGTGAGTTTAATCTGATGAATGGGAAAAAAATCCTTGTAACATGGATTATTCTGGAAAAGGGCCTATGTTTTTAATAAAAAGTCATAATAGATTTAATAAAAATTTTAGGCATTATGGGCCTTAGACTCTCTTTCACAACAACTCAACTTTATCATTGAAGCAGAAAAGCATCCGAGACATAGGTAAACCAATGAGTTCCACTATGATTCAACCAAATGGCACCAGCACAGGCTGGTTGGGAACTCCTCCCCTGGAGTTACACTATTTGAAATCTGGACAGATGTCTGCCCTTACATGAAAGATGGCCAACTGTTAGGTTTTTTTTTTTATTTCTTTCTGGTTCTTCTCTTTGCTCTTCTCTCTCTGCCTTCACTGCCTGCTTCCTGCATCGATCCCTCCGAGACCTCATTTGGTGCTTTGCCTGTGCCATGGGCTGGTCAACCCATTTATCAATCACGTTACAGTTCTATTGAAATTAAGAGCCAAAAGGTTCTAAGTTAGGAAAAACTGTGTAAAGGGACAAAAGGGAAACATAAGTCAGCCACCAAGATAATTTGTCAATGCTTCAGAACATGAACTTTCTCAGAGGTATTCTGGAAGCTCTGGGATCTTTGTCTTTTCCTGTGTTGTTTGCTGAAATCTGGAGGGCTCAGGATTCTGGGTAAGGAAAATGAGATAGGACTGTAACATGAAAACCCATTTAATTGGATCCTACTAACTAAAGCCTCGAAATAACTGTTACACTTTGCTTTCCTCCACAGATTGATTTTTCTGAGAACAAAATAAATATCCACAGTGAGTCACAAATGTAAATGTATTGAGTGCCCAGTGTATGGAGCCCTTTCTCCAAGACCTCGCTGCCATAACTACAAACACAACTGAGAACTGGTGATTTGAAGATGATTCTTGGGATAGCGGGCTAGACGGCACTTCACACTGGCTTTTGGGGCCACATAGGGGTGTAACATGTTATCACTCTGCACAACCCCAGAGGGTACCATACACAACCCATTTGACCAAACATGGCAGTCCTGAAAGGAATGATGATTGAAAGCCAAGACTGAGCTTTGGCAAGGAAACCACCTCTGGATTACCAACTCATTGTCTATAATGTAGTGATAGCATCTACCTCTTAGTAATTTTGTGAACATTAAATGAATAAAGCATGAGAAAAAGCCTACCTCTGTGCTTGGTACATAGTAGGTACTCAGTAAAACATTTTTTCTTCCATTCAGAAGCAGATAAATGAAGGTATGCAAAACAATAGTTCATGACAAAGAAATTGGTCTCAGAAAATTTTATGTAAACCACAGAAAATCGGGAAAAAATAGATTTGATACCTTTTCTCCTAGATATCCAGAGGCAGTGGGATTTTTTAGTTTCTGTTACCCACAGATATGTGTTTCCTACAACTCACTGACACCTCCTTTCCTCACTAAAGCAAAAGTCCTCTTCCCCAAGCACTCTTGCTAAGTGAAGCTGGACTGTATTAACTTCAAAGAGTGAATCCTTTCACTATATTCATGATCTCTTATGGTATTTTTAGATGATGACCACTTACTATATAATAAACTGTTGGTAAATTGCAATACAACTGTGTAGACATTGAAGATCTTATAAAACAAGAGGGCACATTCAAATGTGTTTTGAATGACAAATTTTCAAAACACAAATCAGATTATGCAGTTAATTTCCTCCTCCTTATCCTAGAACCTGCTGTTCACTTCATGTGAACCAGATCATGGTCCATTCTGTCTCAGAAAGCCCCTCCTCACTTGCTGTTCAGCAAAGCCTTCTCTGATAACTGTAGCCCAATGTCCCTTAACAGGGTGGAGAGAAACATAACCCCTGACTTGGTCTTTCTCCTTGCCACACCTGGAAATCTGCTTTATTACAGCATTGGGAATGTAGATGATTCCCAAACTAGGTACTGTTTGCTTTTCTCTCTCCCACATTACATGATTAGTTCTTGAATTGCAGAGAGGATATCTCTATCTTAATTCAGCTTTGAATCTGCAGCATTCAGTCCATTGACCATGACTCAGCAGGCAAAGTGACAATTGTTGAATGAATGTTTGATGTACATAGGATGATAGCTATTCAGTGTGGCCTCCTCACTAATGTACAGACATCTCTGGATTTTTCCTGAGGGTAGACTTTTAAATAAATTTCTGGAATTTTCTTTCTCTGTTTTCCCTAACCCATTAATTTTTATTCCTAGGTAATTCAAATAAACTTGGCGATTTGTGATTTCTCAATTCATGGCAGATTAAAAGATAAATCAGAATATGGCATTCTTTAGAAGTGGAGCTTAAACATGAACGTTTACTTTTATTCCCTTTGAAGTTAGAGAGGGAGAGGGGAAGTTGTCTGAAGGAGGAGCAATCTCCCCTGTCTCAGTCGCATGAGGTGGGCTCCCGTGTGATGCGATATCCCCACAGGAGGAAACTGAAGGGAGACTGGTGAGCTGCTGGCCAGTGGCCACCAGGCTCACAGAGCTGGAATTCAAACCCATGTATGGAGAGCCAAACTCTGTGTGTGTTTGGCCCATTATGCTGTAAGTGAATAATAATGACAACATGGAGAATAGGGAAAGTTAGACAGATGTTTCCGAGTCTAGAGAATTGTTTATTGGCAGCATGTTTTATAAAATCCTGGGTTTCAAAAAAAGTATTATGAGAGTTTGCTGAAGAATTTTGCTGTTAAAGAAAGCTTTAGGTGTGTTTATTACATTTCTGAGCTTAAAATAATAAAAGTTCCTTTGGACTATAATTTCTGAATCTTGATTGTATTACATGCCTCTAACATACACTTCATCCTTTCTGTGCATCTCAGGTTGGTCCTGGACAATCAGAAACCAAAGCAGAAAGTGAACAGTAGGGTTCTGCCCCTCATTAAAGTTCTCACTTTTGGTTCCTTCAGAGAAGAAAGTAGGAAAACTCCTAGCGCAGAGGAAATTCTGATGTATTACTCACAGAGTTTAATCAGACCATATCGCTGATATTTCATTTCAATTCTTGATATCAGGGGTGTTCCTTAAAATAAAAATTTTAATTTCTAAGCTGTAGATTTCTCTTCAATTTCTTTCAGTTGGCATTTAATAACAGCACTAAGTAAATTTCCAACATATGACTGAACTCAACCCATACTGTTGACAAATTGAAAGTTTAATTTACCTGGCAGGTTAAAAAAAAGCCAACTTTTTAAATTTAATTACAACACTGAAAGAACTCAGGAAGTTGAATTCAGATGTTTTAATCACTGTGATTTCTGAAGCCCTACACTAAGCCTTGCTGGAGGGATAAAGGGAGACAAACATTTAAACACAAGTGCAATACCCTTTTATGAATACAAATATAGTTGTTCAAACGATAGAAACGATAAAAGGAGGAATGTATAAGTTCTGTCTAGAAGATGCATCGAAGACTTTGCTCTAAAGGGGATGTCTCAGTAAAGTTTTGACTATTAATAATATGCAGGAATTTGTGAGGAGTATACAGGTTTGGAGAGGGGGTTCAAACAGAGGCAACTGGAGGTGCAAAAGCAAATGGGCATGGATTTATTAGCCTGATTTGATCATTCCATAATGTATACATGTATTGAACATTACATGGAACCCTATAAATATATACAACGATTATTTGCCAACTAAAAATAGAATTATGCTTAAAAAAATACACAAATGGGCATGGACCAGCACGATGTCTGAAGAAAGACAAAAGGAATTGAGCAGTGCTGCAGTTGAACATGAAATGGGTGAACAGGTTCAGCCTCTACATTTTGCAGTAGGGCTGCAAAACAAGTGATGAGACAAGGAAAAATGAATATTAATATTATTGAATACTGAGGTGGGATCAACTCAGACACTAGAAAACACTCAAATACCTAAGACTTACAGTAAAGCTTGGCTTACACCAGTTCATTACTTTGGGATGATTTAACTAAATAAACCATTTAGAAATCTTAAAACATTTTTAATTAATTTCCAGAGGCACAGTGGATGCACTTATATATTCCCTATCCAAATATTAATCCCTACACATTGTTAAGTCTTGGAATAAATACAGATACTTTAAATCCTGGATTGGTAAAGTTAACATTCATTCTTAGAAGAAAAAAAGCAAAAAAACTCAACACTATTAAATCCTACCTCTAATTAAAATTAGGAAGAGATTTAAATTAATATCCAGATGTAAGCCAACAGCTCAAAGAAATGAATACAAATGTCAGGAAATGGTTATATTTTCCAGCAAATACCATTAATACATTCTAAACACACCTGCTTCAGACTGCAGTTGACCGTGCAGGAAGTCACTCCTGTAATGACTTAGAAAGGGACTGACTGAGCAAAGACATTTCAATTCTGGAGGCTTATTCTCAAAACTTGTATTTGACGTTTTCAAAAATGAAGATAGGTTAAACGCATGGCCCCAGCTGTATCCCTGAAATTCCTCTCCATGTGTGCCAAAGATCTCTCTCTTTTTTTTTTTTTTTTTAAATGGAGTCTTACTCTGTCGCCAGGCTGGAGTACAGTGGCACGATTTTGGCTCACTGCAACCTCCACCTCCCGGGTTCAAGCAATTCTCCTGCCTCAGCCTCCTGAGTAGCTGAAACTACAGGAGCGCGCCACCACGCCCAGCTAATTTTTGAATTTTTAGTAGAGATGGGGTTTCACTATGTTGGCCAGGATGGTCTCGATCTCTTGACCTTGTGATCTGCCCGCCTTGGCAAGATGTCTTTTTAACAGCATTCAAGATATTCATCAACCTGGCAGAAATTCTGGGGACAAGTTATGATTTTTGCCACTAAGGCATGCCTCATTTGCAAACCTTGAGTCCACATACTGCCCTGGATGGACAAATTGGGATTGTGTCCAAGAAGGCCGGAGGTTGCCCTAGAATAAGCCATACCTCCTCTTCCTATTTGTAAATTTGAAATTGAATTGTCATGAACATTACTTCGTATGGTGGCTGTGTGTGCACAATGTATACGGAGCTCTGTCCTCTCATTTGATTCTTTCCCTGCTGCCCAGGAGAGAGCCCACCTCCATTGCCTTTCTCTCAGACTCTCACATGGGCTTGTTAGCTCATCTTCTCCTCTCCGGTGTGGCTCTACTCCAAGTCCTTCTTTATGCTGCTGAACTATTAACTTAAATGAGTATCTGAATAATCCTTTATGAACTTCATGTTGGCTGTAGGATAAATGATCACATGCTTTAGCCCTGCATTCATAATGAGACCCAGCATCTTTTTCCAAAAATGGCCTTCTAGTCAAGCTGCTTCCAGCCTCCAGGCCATCCCAAGCTCTGTCCCTGCTCTGTCCCTTTGAGCATGCTGACTGTCTGCCTGATAGTTCATGTTGCTGTTTCTTGCTCAACTCAAGAAAACAAAACAAAAATGCTTCCATCGAGAAACTTCCCAAGATTCTCTGAAAGGTGGATAGCCTGACCCTTGCCTCCTGCATAAGTGGCCCTCTCTAATTTGTCTGGGGACTCCTTGAGAAAGAACCTATGCTTTATTATTCTTGGTCTCCAGAGTGAAGCCTAGAACCTGGCATGAAGTCCATGTTTGGTAAATGATGGCTGGATTCCACTGGAATTATGGGCCAGGTGTCAACCATGCTGAGATACATGTGAGTGGCCTTTCCTGTTTCCTCCTGGCAATTCTGAGAAGCTTAACTGAACTGAGCAAGAGGCAGAGTTCAGTTAATTTTGTTCCATGATCTGCAGGCTTGTGATAGGGGATGGAAGATCACAGTCATTCAAAGAAGGACTCACAGCATGAAGCTTAAAGCCATGCATATGGGCTGCTTCACAGGCTGATCCCACAGGTCCTGGGAATTTTCTCCTCTCAAGCTGTGAGTCTCTGTGGCAACCACATTTCCCAAAGCTTCTTTCAGGGGAAAGAACTATTTTAGGTAATGAAGACTTCGGTCACATTTCAAACATACCATTCTTAGGGGAAACAAAAATTGGAGTCTTTCTTCCTAAAAACTTTCCCACTCTCTTTACTCCTCTTTCTACTTAATCCAGTACCTCTGTGCTGAAGGAGGCTGCTGGAGCCAGGAAAGGACTCTCTCTAACACCTGGAAATGCTCCAAAATGCCTATGGTGGGTGAAGTATAGAGCAAACCCCCTCACTTCACTCCCAAAGCCTGTCTCATTTTGGCATTAGGCTACATAACCACCCTTTTCTCTCCCTGCTAAGTCAAAATGCAGCACTTACCGCTCTGCAAATTTGTTACACAAATATTCTTTTTAGTGCCTTTGATTAATAATGGTAGCACACTAAAGTGGAGAATACAAAAACACTAAAATGCATATATAAATGTATATACATATGTATATATAACATATATACAGAGAGTGAGAGAGAAAGACAGAGAGAAAAAATTGTCTTGAAACCTTTTGAAGACTGTAAGGCAGGTGCTGTTTACCAGATTGTACAAGGGGGGAAACTGAGGCTCAAAGGATAAGTTCATTTCTCATGAGTAGTGAATGAACAGGCTGGATTTGAACTCTAGTTTGCAGTACTCTTGGTACTTTCTGTAAATGACCCTGCCATGCATCTTCTCCAGAAAGCACAACTAATTATACATGTAAGGCAAAGTCCAGAAAAAAGAATTTGTGGTAAAGAAGCAATGCAAGTTTCAGTGAGAAGTTGTTTTCTCTGCCATTTCTATTCATCATGCTTTCAGCTTTTCTTGGGTTATTTCTGCTTAGTGAAACATCAATATCTTTACGCTCCACTATTTTATTAAGTATATTAAACAGGGGAATTGCACTCACAAAATGTACTTTAAAAAATACAAATGTTCTGCAAACAGAGGCATTGTTAGAATTGTTATCATTGTTATGAGCATTTCTCTTGCTGTAGTTTGTTGGTTTGTTTTTTCATCTAATCTTTTTTATTGTACATATATTGGGTGGAGCCTACTAATTGCTTCCTCAATATCCATTTTCTCTTTCTTCTTAATTGATGAGGCTTCTTGTGTTTGCTCATTGGCAATGTTCTCATCTGAAAACTACATTTCTCATTTTCCCCTGTGGTTAAAGATGGCCATGTGACACACTTTGGGGTAACTTTGCGTAAGCAGAAATCGTCAGGCAAACTCTTACAAAAGACCCTTAAAAAGCGGACTTGGCTGGTCAATGTCTTTTAACAACTTTCCTTTCCATATTTGCTTTTCTAGAATGCAGAAATAGAGGTTGAGATTGTTGGGATTTGAGCATCCTGTGACTATACAGCCAGTGCCTACCAAGATAGACACAAGGACTTTGTTCTTAACATCCTCGAGCCAATGAACCATAGCCAACAAAACACCTACTCAGTAACTTCTTATGTGAGAGAATAAAAATAAACATCTAACTTGATTAAGCTTCCATTATATAAATTTTCTGTTGTGTGTTGCTAAACTCAATCCCTCAGTGACATAGCCATCCAAAAGAAGCAAAATATATTGTAAAAGTCCCAGACTAGAAATCTGAGATCTCTTCATTGGTCTTCCGGCCACAATTCTTTTCTTTATGCCTAGCAAGTCTCCACATTTTAGCTAGATTGGTCTTTCTACTGCCTTATTCTAAATATTACAACAAATTTTCATTGTTTAAGGACAAATTCTGAAACACTTGTAATTAGAAGTCACTTCTAGATCTGGCCCCTGCCTACCTGCCCATCCTCATAACTCATTTCATTGCCACTCTCTCTCCCCTGCAGCCACAGTGATCTTATTTCCCCAGTGCACTGCATGGTTATTTGGTTTTCCATTCTGATTGCTATTCCTTTTGCTCAGAGCATTCTCCCTATCATGAATTTCTCTTTAAATACCAAAATAAATGGAACACTGTTCACAAATACCTTTTATGTCACTGTGGCTATCCCCTTTAGAAAAATTGCATTTACTCTCTCAATGTCTTGCTCACTGGACTGTTGACGGTTCCCAGTGTCTTGCCTACTAGACAGGTGATGATGAGAGAAGGGGCCCTGAGGTGTCTTGTTTATAATAATATCCCTAAAACTTATTCTAGTGCTAGGCATAAGGAAAACACTCAACTTATTATATGAGTGTAAACTTCAAAAAGTCATCTTTCTTGTCTCAGAGTTTTGCTTCTGGGAGAAACCTAAATTAAGGCTTCAAATGCAAATTTATTTAGAAGGTGATCCCAGGAAAAACTAGAGGAGTGAGAAAGTAAGAGACGGAAAAAATAAGAAGCTAATAAGGAAGATATTATTACATCAAGCAATGTTTGATCATGCACATTTTGGCACTGTGGACAGCTTATTCCGCTGAGGAATTTTGAGAAACAGTGGAGAACAAATCTGAGTTATATTGCCAAGGGGCGAGGGAGCTCTGGGGCACTAAGCTATCAGCTCCAACCAGTCATTGATTAAAGGCTGTTGGGTAGTGGTGGTAATAACACTCCAGCACTGCTGGCCTGCCTGGCAAGCAGGTAGGGAAAACTTGTCTTCTAAAGAAAACCAAACCTTCTAGGGAGACAGCCTGGATTCTGGCAACTGAAAATGAGGGATTGTGAATGGATGGTAAATGCTGAGGGGGTACAAATGAACACCCACAGAGCCCCTCACATCACTACACTTATCTCAGCCAATACTCTTCATCATAAAATGAATTTGGCAGCCACCTGTAATATTTCTGCAGATTGAACTATTGAATCTGTTTGAAACATGAATCTTCTGATCAATCTTTAATAGAATAATATTGTTCCACACAGGCTTATTTCCTTGGAAAATGGAGAGTCATTTCTTTTTATGTTAAACTTAAGTTGAAACATCATTTTTATTATATATCGGTCTCTGTCAAGTCACCTAGACCTAAGACTTGATGGGGATTTTAAGATAGGCATCACTTTGTTTACTAGTTTGTAGTTGTAACAAATAGGAAAAAATCTAGCACAGGCTGGTTTGTGAGCAGTGATGGGTACCATGGACAGAGGCAAGGCTTCTGCCTGGAATAGATCAAACTCTCTTCACCTGGCCTAACCGTAAAGTTGGGTGAACCTGGATACAGGTAAGTGACCTTTTCTCATCTATAAAATAGGAATGGTAACTTATATAATGCATATTTATTATGAATACTTGTGACATATATATACATATTCTATACATAGAATAGAAATTTGGCATCACATTATCTGGTTTTATTCCAGCCACACATTGGGAGCACCTCTTAATCTAAGTTTCAGTTTCCTTATTTGCTTAATGAGTGTTATAATGGTATGCTTCTCATTTTGTTTTAAGAATTAATAAAGTACATTTTAAAAGTTCCTGGCATTCAGAATGTGCTCAATACAGGCTAGTTATAATTATTTTATTGGCTTTAATATTAATAATAATGGCATTATTTTCAAGCAATTATTGCTGTGTAGTTTTTACCAGCCTTGCAACTTTGTACTTGTGATCTTTATAAAAGGTGAACATATCTTTTGATAGTAAGCTTTGACTAGCATTCTTTGCATCAAACTCTGTGTGCAGATCATCATTCAAGTATTTGGAATTTTTTATCATGTGGGAATTTTTAATTTAGAAGGGAGCCCAGGGCTTCAAATGATCCATGCAGAGAGAATGGGTGATAACTTGGTATTCAACCTTAAAGCAAACTTTCATTCATCTCAGATCTTTGTCCCTTGCCTCCCATCACTATCTTGCTGATGGCTGCTTCTAAATGAAGCATTGCCATAAATTGTAATGGGTAACCAGGAGTCATCAGTCCTCTGTTGAGGGTCAAGTCACTAAATGGTAAAATTGGTAATAGTCTTTGCTGTCTTCACCCAAATCACTACTCCAACTCCAATAAGTGTTGGTCTAGCACATTTGCACATCACCCTGAAACACCTCTAGAGTGCTTTAGCCTTAAGGTGCAGAGCTGATATATTAACAAGAATGTCTTTTGCATTGAGGCTATCAGAAGGTTCCCTTCAACCATGACTTTAATTGCCGATTACAGATGGAAGTTCAATTTGCAGGGAGCAGAACGTTCATGCATAAGGAGGGATGAAAGTTCAGTGCATTTTCTATGAGAGGCACAGTGTTACTTTTAAAGATCAAACTCAGCTCAGATTTGTCACGGCATTTTAGAACTTGAAGGTATCTAAGGGGCCTTCTGGTTATAATTGCCTTCTTTTACAGATGAAATCAGGCTCAGAGAGGTTAATTACTTGCTCAAGGTCAGCTATGGCAATGCTTCTCAAACTTTGATGAGAATAGGAATCCACCTGAGTGGATCTTGTAACAATGCAGTAGGTCTTGGGTGGGATCTGAGATTCTGCATTTCGGCAAGCTCAAACGGAATGCAGCTGCAGCTGCTTCATGGATGACTTTAAGTAGCAAGGGAATTCTATGACAGCTAAATGAAAATGCAGACATTTTTGATACCTCACTTATTATTTTATTTTACCTACTGAATTTTACCTTGTTGCTGAAAATGGAATGTCCAAAACCACCAAGGATTAGAGTAATGACTACCATTAGCCACTTAGGGAGGAGTGGTATACTATTTAATTAATCAGATTAAACACTTATAAAACATTTAAGCAAATTGTCAACAAATCTGTTGGTTAATCCATTTGAATGCCATCAACACGCCTAAGTATTGTGTGGTGGATGCTATGATGTGTCACACAGAACTTCTTTTAGGATGACAGGATGGAGTCTCCAGCTGTGAAAGTGCTGCTGCAGACAGCCCTCAGCTTCTAGTTCCTGTAAAAATGGCCTCAGCTTCAGAGAGCTCCATTACCCAAGCTCATGCGTTTCCTGGGGTGTTCTGCATCCAGTGACTGTTCTGTGGACTTGCCAGGTAATCACTCTTCCTGGTCCCCAATTATGTCATTGGAATAAACATTTGTTACCGCATTGTGTTCCCTCAAATTTATATGTTGAAGTCCTAACCCCCTAGGACCCAAGAATATGACCTTATTTGGAGATAGGCTTTTTAAAGAGGTAATTAAGGTAAAATGAGGTCATATAGATGGGTCCAAATCCAATATGATTGATGTCTCTATAAGAAGAGGATGTTAGGTTACAGACACACACAGAGAGAAGGCCATGCTAAGATGCAGAGAGAAGATGGCCATCTGTAAGGCAAGGAGAGGGTCCTTGGGAGAAACCAACCCTGTCAACACCTTGATTTTGTACTTCTGCCCCCAGTATTGTGAGAAAACAAATTTCTGTCATTTAATCCCCTCAGTCTGTAGTACTTTGTCAAGGAAGCCCTGGAGAATGTTTTACAACATCCTTGGTGGTTGTCACAACTCTGCAAATTCCTTGGCTTAAGTAAGAGCTTTTGTAATGAGGAAGGCCAAGTAAAAGTCTCTGAAACCAGAAGTCCCTTGGCCAAAGGAGTAAATATAAACAATATTGAATACCAAGGGAAGTGGCAGAAATTAATATCACTCTTAAAGACTTAAAGTATGTGAGGATAGTGGTCTCCATTATTTTGTAATTTAATGTCTCAGTCTAGATCCTACAAAACCCACACGGATTCTGACGGACAATAAAAAACTCTTGCCAATTCACCCAAGGAGTGGCCCCAATTACAGATGCTAGACCACGTGTGGGATGTTACTAGAGCAGGTTAACATGTTTCCAGGTACATTGCATGTGCACGTCAATCTAGCAAGCCATTCTTTTAGATCTCTACTAGAAACAGGATCAAAGTTTGCATTGCTCTGGAATGAACAATAGCCCAGCTCTGAACTGTCCTGCTTAGGGCTATATTAACTTTCCCCTGCTTTAATACTAGTCCTGATCTGAAGATTCTAGGAACAGCTGGACATTCTGCAGAACAGACGCCAGTCCGTGATGTTCATGATATTATCCTAGTCAGATAGAATGAGCAAGACATGGCTAGTTCATTGGAAACTTTCATAAGACACATGCACACCAGAGGGCAGGAGATAACCCCTTCAAAGTTCCATACCTACAGGTCTTCAGATATTTATTTTCTGTCAGGACAGGGATAAAAGAGGCTGAAACATGTTTACATCTAGATTCTTTAACCTCACAGAAATTTTCCCATTGTAGATTTAAAAAATAGCTTAGGGATTTAAAAAATGATATTTTATGTTAGCGTCTGTCTTCCCATGGGCTTTAAACTATATGAGAATCTGACTGGCTATACTAAGTTAAACACTTACATTTTCTCCCTGTTACTGGGGAAAATGTTTGTTTTTGATGATGAAATGAAGCAATAGATATGAGATACTTAGTGCCTGTTATGCAATAAGCTCAACAGATCTTAGCATGTCAATTTGTTTTTAGCTATTGGTGTTCAATAAATTTTTATTCAGTGTCTACCATGTTCCAAGCTTGATAAAAGAAAGCCATCTTATAATATCAGAGTTCAAAGAACACTTAAGTTTAATTTTAATAGAGCTGTTTCAAGGATAAAATGAGTTAAGATAGCATAAATATTTAGAACAGTTTCTGGTACATATTTACTTCTCAAAAAAGTTAAATATTTTTAATGTTAATTTTCTTTTTCTACAGGTAAACAAAGTAGGCTTATATTTTGGGGCATGATCTTCTAGAAAATAAGGAATCCTTGCAAGTTCTAGATTACCAGAGAAAATTTTAGGAAAATTAACCTGGTAGAGAAGAGTGGAAAAGCATTAGGTCACAAAAAGGCTTCAGCTAGACCAGCATCTCTCAGCCTTGGCACTGCTGCCATTTGGGCCTCATAGGCTTTGTTGTGGTATATTAATCCGATTTCACACTGCTGATAAAGACATACCCAAGTCTGGGCAATTTACAAAATAAGGAAGTTTAATGGACTTACAGTTCCACGTGGCTGAGGATGCCTCACAATCACGGTGGAAGGTGAAAGGCACGTCTCACATGGCAACAGACGAGAGAAGAGAGCTTGTGTAGGGAAACTCCCCTTTATAAAACCATCAGATCTCATGAGACTTATTCACTATCAGGAGAATAGTACAGAAAAGACCCTCCCCCATGAGTCAACTACCTTCCACCAGGTCCCTCCCACAACATGTGGGAATTGTGGGAGCTACAGTTCAAGATGAGATTTGGGTGGGGACACAGCCAAACCATATCATGTGGGTAGCTGCCATTTGCACTGTAAGATATTTAGCAGCATGTACCTCCCCAGTAGAAGCTCCACAGTTGTGACAACCAAATTGTCTCCAGACATTGCCAAATATTCTTGGGGTGGGGTGGGGGTAAAGATGAATGTGGCTGAGAACTGCTGGACTAGATAGAAGGAGGGATCCGCTTGAGTTGGGGCAGGAGTCAAGGAACCTATTTATTTATTTTTTTTTGAGATGAAGTCTCACTCTGTCACCCAGGCTGGAGTGCAGTGGCACAATCTCAGCTCATTGCAATCTCCACCTCCTGGGTTCAAGCAATTCTCCTGCCTCAGCCTCCCAAGTAGCTGGTATTACAGGCCTATGTCACCACGCCCAGCTAATTTTGTGTGTGTGTGTTTATAGTGGAGACGGGGTTTCACCATATTGGCCAGGCTGGTCTCGAACTCCTGACCTTAGCCTCCTGAAGTGCTGGGATTACAGGTGTGAGCCACCACTCCTGGCCCAGAATCTCTGGTTAGAAAATATCATAGGGAAGGGTCTGGGGGAACTGGATGATTCATTACTTAGGAGTCAAGGAAAAGAAAGAATTGAAGATGATTCCAAGTTTTGTGTTTGTTTCCTGAATACTTGTGGGTAACAATAATAATGTGTATAGAGAGAGGGAAGCTGACTTTTGGTAGAAATAGGTGAGCTTTGGTTTTTTATGTTCTAGTGGAAAAGAGGTGGTGGCTAATCAAGATTGCTTATTTTTGTGCAGGTAATTTTGCATATGTTGTTAGTGCACTTAATATCCTGACTACCTGAAAGCAAGTCATCATTTTCCTTTTTCTGAATGTAATATGAGATTCCAAGGCCAAGTGACCTTTCTAAAGCCACAGAGATTTTAGGTGATACAGCAGGGTGTGCACCTATATTTCCTGACTCCAAACTCCACGTTGTGTCTATTGTCCTCCACTGCCTTCTTGGGGGTAGAAAAGTGAGTTCTGGGAGGAGATGTAGATTGTCCCAGCATAAAGGAAGAGAGAGGCTCATTTTTTCCCAGATGGTGAGTGTGTCAGAATCACATTGTCTTAAATGTGTCTAGAGTTAGCATCTGCACGACTGCACTCCCAACGAGGCTGGCACTTACATCGGCCTTTTCCAGCAAGCAGACAACTCCAGCATGCAGTTGGAATTTGACACCCAATGCACATACTGACACCACCAGTGAATCACATGCCTGTGTTTTCTCGGCTTTAAACAGAAGGCGGATTTTGACAGCGGGGTGCCAACTCACCTCTAAGGAATTATTACTAATATGCTTTCTTTCAAAGCTGCTTTCTTTGTGGCCATGTTAACATGCCTTTTCTAGTATCATGGAGCATGTGAATCCGGCAGGGGGCAGCAGGCCAGAGATGGATGTGAGGTCAGTGAGCAAAGCAATGTGGGCACCCTAGCTGCTAGAGTGAGGTAATTTTTCTTGAGAATTGCGCTGTGTGTGTTGGCTTCCAAAATGCCTAGCTTTGGCTTGCTAGTTTAGCGTAAAAATTAAAGGTAACAGTTAATCCAAAAACAACCTTTCTGCAGAAGGTGACTCAAAAGCCAAAAGATATATACTGAAATACACCAAAGATGTCTCCAAGGATTCACAATACATTTTTGACAGCAGTTGCCTCTGGAAAGAATCAGGAGTGAACACGTTCAGAACAACTTACTTTTCACTGTGTATGTTTGTTGATTATTGGAATTCTTTGTCATGTGAATGCATTATTTGAAAAAGAAGCACATAGTGGTAGAAACCGCTGGAGTGGCAACTCTTGGGCTGTGAGTAGTGAGCAGAAGGAGACACATGGGGGTTTCTAAAGGCAAAGAAAATGTTCTGTTTCTGGAGCTGGATAGTCACTTTGCGAACATCCATTGAGCTGTCCACTAATGGTATGTGCCCTTCTCTGGAAGCACATTTTCATAAAACATTCAAAACAAAATTTGTTTAAAAGTTAAGCAAAAAAGCCCATTCCAGCAAATTTAGTAGACTGCGTGATTTATCCATTTATGTATTTATTTAGTAGTTTTAAAATTATCCTTTTTAAAACAGAGGCTTTTTTTAAACTTAAGATTATCTTTGTGTTTGCTTTGTGACACAAGCTGAGAATACAAAGGTGAGTAAGGCAAGCTCCTTATCTTTGAGAAGACCTGGCTTTGTGATGGGGAAAGAAGTTCTATTACAATGAAGCAAGGAGATGTGTGTGTTCATCTCCTGTTGCTGGTGTAACTGATTACCACAAACTTTGTGGCTTAAAGCAACACAATTATTCTCATACAGTCTCTAGAGGTCAAAAGGGCAAAATAGTCTCATCGGGATAAAATCAACTTGTCAGTACACCCGGGTTTCTGCATTAGGTTTCAGGAAAAATTCAGGTTTTTTGCCTTTTCCAGCTTCCAGAGGCCAGCTGCATTTTTTTGGCTCATCGTCCCCGTGTCCATCTTCAAAGCTCATAACTCCAACCCCTGCTTCTGCTGTCTCATCACCTTCTTCTGACTGTAGTCACTTGCTTCCCTCATTTCTTTCTCTCAACACAGTGGGTGATTACTTTAGCACTAACAAGATGATCCAGGATTATCTCTCTTAAGTTCCTTAACTTCATCACATTTGCAGAGTCCTTTTTGCCATCTAAGGTAGCAAATTCCAGGGTTCTGGGAATTAAGACAAGAATATCTATGGGATGCCATTATTTCATCTACTATAGTGTATACTATCAGTGGCTTAAAGTAAAGGAAGCAGTGAGCACAGTCAGTGTGGGGCTTAGGTAGAGATGGGAGGCAGCAGGTAGCAGGTAATACTTCGAGTGACCTGAAGGAAGAGTAAGCATCAGATGGAAACAGGTGGACATGAGGGCCCACAAGTATGCCAGAGATGGGGAATTACATATACAAGCTGCCATGAAAGTGTTATAAGTGTTGTCTAATAGGCTTGCCCAGGTCCAGCTCCCACAAAGGATTTTCCTAGGGAAGGAACTTTCTAACCAAATCTGCAGGACAAGTAGGAAATGAATGGGAAAGAAAGTTAACGGTGAGCATTTCAGGCAGAGGGATCAGTCTGTGCAAGATTCAGATGGCAGGAGGGGAGGAGCACTAAATGTCTTGGAAGTTGATGAGCAACAATATGGCCTAGCTCAAGGAGAGAGAGTTACAAGAAAAACCTCAGGGTGAAGACCAACAAACTAAGGAAAGAAACCACAGCTGTGGAGCTTCAAGTAGCATCTTGCAGGAGGGAACAATTTTAGGTCAACATTGAAATCTCACCCATTTCTAGGCAGTTCCTCGTCAGCAGCATCTTTATGATAATAGACAGAAACACATCTGCTTTGAATTTTTAGAGGCATGAGAGAGAAATAATTTAACGCTCCCAAGTGCCTTTCACATTCTAAAAATGACCTTCAGATTTATATGAAGAGGGGCTGCAAATCATGAATTATGTCTATGTCATCATCTTGATTCCTGCACAATTAAGGCTCTTCATTTATTCTAGGTAGGCTCAGAGTTAGGGGTCCAAGGACATTACACACAGGACAGCTACAACTCGAATACGATTGCTACCCATGTTAGTCCTTCACAGCAGCTATTGTCCTAGCATTCAAGTCCTCCCCAAAACATGCCTCACACTCATTCTAGCTGTGCTACCTATTCCAATGCTGTTTTCAGAGTAGACTCTGTTCCAGCCAGATATTTTTATTCTCCATTTCCCCAAATAAATCATCTATTTTCCCCATGTCCCTGCCTTTCCTTCTGCCATCATTCTACCCACCATTCCTGGAATGAACAACCCATTCTACAGGGTCTTAGTGTCTTCATCTTCCAGTTAAATTGTTCCTGACTGAGCCAAGACATGCAATGTGCGTCTGTCTTAATTCTTGTGACATTATTGGGACAGTGAGGCATGATGGAAAGACGTGAACTTTGAAATTCATGAGTTCAGGCTGACCACGTGATAGCTTGGGGGAAAATAATCCAATCCCTGGAATTTTCATTTTCTTTACTTTATGAATGAACAAACAAAAACAAAACAACAGTGTATTCAAGAGGGAAAACACTCTTCAATTACCATCTGCCAATAGTTTGTTGTGCCTTCTTAGGGATTGGGGAAAATATCCTTAGGGTTTGTTGGCTGTGTTTGCCGACATGCCTTGATAGGCCCAGTTGGATATGAAAGATGATAACCTCTCTGCCCTAGAGCAATGTCAAAAGAGCAGTGCAAGGCCAGAAAAGCAGTGCAAGACTTGCATTAGTCAAGGTTCTCCAGGGAAACAAATAATAAGACGCATACGTACACAAATATATAAAGAGATTTATTTTTAAAAATTGGCTTATGCAATTATAGGAGCTGGCAAGTCCAAAATTGTCAGTATTCCATACTGGAAATTCTAGCAAGAGTTGATGTTTCAGTCTTGAATCCAAAGGCAGTCAAGAGGCAGAACCCCTTCCTCATTAGGAACTTCAGTTTTCTCTTTCATTCTACTGATTGGATGAGGCCCATCCACACTCTGGAGGGTCATTTACCTTACTCAGAGTCTCCTGATTTAAATATTAATCACCTCTTAAAAATACATTCACAGTGACATTTAGTCTTGTGCTTGACCAAAAAGCCAGGAATCATGGCTTAGCCAAGTTAACACATAAAAATAACCATCACAAGAGGTGACGCATTCTAAGAACTTAACAGGATTTGCAGAAATTCTTTCCTATTTCTTAGGTTGTCTCTTCACTCTGTTGATTGATTTCTTTGCTGTGCAGAAGATTTTAGTTTGACATAATCACATTTGTGTATTTTTGCTTTTGTTGCTGGTGCTTTTGGGGTCATATCCAAAATATATGTCATTGCCTAGAGCAATATTATGAAGCATTTTCTCTATTTTTTTGCCTAGTGATTTCACAGTTTTAGGTCTTATGTTTAAGTCTTTAGTCCATTTTGAGTTGATTTTTGTATATGGGATGAGATAAGGGTCTAATTTTAGTCTTCTGATTGTGGATATACAGCTCTCTCAGCACCACTTACTGAAGAGACTGTGTTTTCCCATTGTGTGTTCCTAGCACCTCTGTCAAAAGTCAGTTCATTATAAATGTGTGAATTTATTTCTAGGCTCTCTTTTCTGTTCCATTGGTCTAGGTATCTGCCTTTCTTTTCTTTTCTTTTCTTTTCTTTGAGATGGAGGCTTGCTGTCACCCAGACTGTAGTGCAGTGGCATGATCTCAGCTCACTGCAGCCTCTGCCTCCCGGGTTCCAGTGATTCTCCTGACTCAGCCTCCTGAGAGTAGCTGGGACTATAGGTACATGCCACCACACACGCTAATTTTTGTATTTTTAGTAGAGATGGGGTTTCACCATGTTGGTCAGGCTGATCTCGAACTCCTTACCTCAGGTGATCCACCCACCTCGGCCTCCCAAAGTACTAGGATTATAGGTGTGAGCCACTGCTCCTGGCCTATGTATCTGCTTTTAATGCCAGTATCTTGCTGTTTGGGTTCCAATAGCTTTGTAGTATATTTTGCCGTTAGATAGTGTGATGATTCCAGCTATTTTTGTTCTTTTTGATCAAGATTGCCTTGGTTATTTAGGGTCTTTTTGGTTCCATACAAATTTTAGTTTCTTTTTCCATTTCTGTGAGATATGTCATTGGAATTTTGATAGAGATTGCATTAAATTTGTAATTTTTTTGAGTAATATAAACTTTTCAATAATATTAATTATTCCAATCTATGAACACAAGTTAGGAATTCCCTGGGGCGACTGGAGACACTGGAAGTCTTAGTGGAAATGATACAGTAGAGGTGACAGAGCTCAAGATACTAGAGGTAGTTTTGAGGCAGGGAGTCCTTGAGCAACTTCGTACAAAGATAGCAGGAATAAGAAGTAACCAGTGACATTTCTCCAGTATTATGCACACAAGAAACTTTAAGAATAGTATGTCTGAATATATTTTTTAGAAATATCATTTTATGGTATGTTCAGTGATATCCTTACCTGCCAATCCCAAATCTTCAGGAATCTCCGAAAAACATTGCTTTTGTGGTTGTTTTGGAGAACCAAGGGCAAAGGGGTTGTCACAATGTTTGAGTTGTATGAGAATAAATCAACTATGGAAGATGAAACACAGGGAGGTCCAGAATCTAGCAGAGGAAGGAAGGATGCTAGAGCAAGAAGGGAATAGAAATGAAGTCTTCATGATCTATGGCAATTTACTTCCAAGTGGCAGAGAGTTGGTTCTTCCTTTATGGAGAATGAGGTTTAAGCCATTTTAAATTTAAATGTTCAGGGCAAATAGCCGGAAGACAAGAGCATTTAGAGATACTCAGGTGACAGTAGGGTTAAAGCATTTTGTAGAATTGCAGGGATGATTAAATTAGTCAGCGTATTATCAGGTTTAGTACAATGTCCAGGACATATTAGGTGTTTAATAATTGAAAGCAGTTGTTGTCTATATCATTGTTATTAACACATAATTGTTATTTGTGAACATGTCTTATCTACCTTATCACTGTGATAACTTTGTAATCCCTTGAATACAGAGACTGAGTCTCACCAATCATTTCATAAGGATTTACAGACACTTCCTACTTGAAAGCATGGCACAGAATACCTGGGAGATACCAAGGTAAATCCACTGATCTCATCTCAAATGAATTCATAATCTAAAAGAAGAGATAAAATTCAAACAGATAATTTCAATGCAAGCTACAAAGTGGCATCTCAAATGGTGGCCCTTGATTTTTTTGTTTGACCCACACAAAGCTTTTTTTTTTTCAGTTTGCTGCCAACATTTCAGAATCTAGAAGTTTTACATTTAAAAAATCTGAATTTCTTTAAGTTTCTCTTTAGAAGCTGGAAAGGGGCTGGGTGTGGTGGCTCATGCCTGTAATCCCAACACTTTGGGAGGCCGAGGCGGGCAGATCATGAGGTCAGGAGATCAAGACCATCCTGGCTAACATGGTGAAATCCCATCTCTACTAAAAATACAAAAAAAGTAGCTGGGTGTGGTGGCAGGCACCTGTAGTCCCAGCTACTCGGGAGGCTGAGGCAGGAGAATGGCGTGAACCTGGGAGGCAGAGCTTGCAGTGAGCCGAGATGGCGCCACTGCACTCCAGCCTGGGTGACAGAGCAAGACAGAGACACCGTCTCTCTTAAAAAAAAAAAAAAAAAAAGCTGGAAAGGATACTTACTGCTGTCCCAGTACTAATTGGTGATCAACGATATTTACTGGGTTAATGAATACATTAAGAAATACATGAATGACTAAGTAGAATCATCAGTATATCAAAACAATGTTTGCTCCAAAAGGGCAGGAACTCTATCTATTGTTTGCTTCTATGTCTACAGTATATTAAAACCTAATATTGGCTCAATGAACATTTGTTGAATTAATGATGAGCCCTTCTAGGAGGAACTGTAAATAATCTATGGAATTTGTTGACTTGAAACCTCCTGTAGAAGTTCAAATGGGGAGTCTAAATGTAGTCTCCCACCCCTTGACCATAAATGACTAGAAATTGAGAGTTTATTTCATGCCATGGGCCAAAAGGAAGGAGCAGAACAAAGAAGAAAAGAGCATTATGAGCCAAATTCCCTAACATGCTTTCATGGAAAACAACCTGGAGCTATGTTAATAATTGCAACGATGCCTGCCATTCATTGAGATCTCTGAGAATACTAACTGCTGAGTTAAACATGCTCACATACAGTCTATTTAGTCCTCACAACAAACCTACGATTTCATGTATTAGTCATCTGTGACCACAGTAGTACTGCAAAGCAAAAAACTGCAAAACCATAATAAGTGTTAATTATTGCTCACACATCTGGGGTCAAAGCAGTACTGATTATCTGAGCTGGACTCACTCGAGTCCAGCGGTCAGCTGATTCTTGGCTGACTTAGGTAAGCTTTGGCTACTGTGAGTCTATTCCACCTGTTTCTCATCCTTGGAGGTTAGCCCCAGCATGTTCTCATCCTGACAGCCGAAGTGCAAAAGCACAGCATCTCTGTGCAAGTACATTTTCAGGCCTCCATTTGCATTACATTTTTTTCATATCTCATTGGCCAAAGTAAATCACTTGGCTTATCTGTATTCCTGGGGTGGTGAAATAGATTCTGCTTTTTTAGTGAGGATGGTCAAAGCAGTATATGGCAAACGGTACAGATACTTGGAGGTTAAAAAATATTATGACCATTGGCTGGGCACAGTGGCTCACACCTGTAATCCCAACACTTTGCTAAACTGAGGCCGTACTAAGGTATATATATATATATCCGGACATGGTAGGGATCCCCTGTAGTCCCAGCTTCTCCAGAGGTGAGGTGGGAGGATCTCTTGAGCCCAACAGTTTGAAGCTGCAGCGAGCCATGATTGTGTCACTGCACTCCAGCCTGGGCAACAGACTGAGACCTTGTCTAAAAAAAATAAAGACCATTTATAAAAGATATTTATAACAATCTGGTAAAGTTAATCCAATCCTTGTTGTAAAAGTCATTATGTATTTGTTTTATCATGTAGGTGACTTTAATACCCTAATACTTTTACAATATCATGAATTCAGTTGAACCTACACTTACTTGGTAGACTCTACTTTTCCGTAAGCTTAATGTTGATGGTATGTATTTACTCATAAATAAATCCCCTACCTGAATTTAACTTCCTTTTCAATCCAATTCTCTTGGAGGAAGCATATCTCCTTTATTGAAGGATCATTAAATACACACACCTCTTTCCAAGATTAATTAGGCAATCTCTCTGGGTCCATTCTATTAACCTGTAATTAGAAAGTAAAGATACTCACGCTCCATGACACACATTTTAATTGCATCTCACCATGTGCTAATATCACACACACTACTGGAAAGCAAGGCAGGAGGAAGAAGACTGGTTGCAGAAAAAAGTGGTTTTGACTCCTGGTTTCAGGGCTCCAAGCACGGGGTCCCTGGCTACCCAACTCCCTTTATCCAGTGCTTACTGGTAAACATCCCTGTGAAAGGTGGCAAGAGGGGAAATTCAAGCTTCTAGATATGTGCAAAACAATCTGGCCCAGGTTTATTAAAGAGGCATATTTGTACCTTTCCTAAGTTCCTCCCCTTGCCCACAAAGCATATTTCCAGCAAGAACCAATGCCGTGGGGTGCATGCACCAGTAATAATAATGGAGTTTTGGAATTCTAGGACAGGAATTAATTTCCCAATTTTCAGATTCAACAACTAGGACTTGGGAACAAGATCTAAATATGATTCTTTGATTTCTAGTTCAATTCTCATTCTAAGATGCTGTTGTCCACCTACACCAAGCAGGTGAGTGTAAATCCCAGACCATCTCTTAAGAAAGAAGCTAAGTGGGGTTTGTGACCCTTCCAGTCCTTCTCCATCCATATATTCAAGGAATATTTCCTGCATGTCAATGAAACACAGTATTAGGGTTAGTGCTTTGAAGAGGCTGCAGTTCCTGTCCTCATTGAGCTTATAGTCTCAAAATTAATTAATTACAATTTTGATGAATGTTATAAATGACAATCCTAAAGTTCTGTGAATATTTCAGTCTGTCAAAATGTAAACGTTCTGCATCTCAAGTGGATTCCTTGCTTTAGCTCTTACCCAAAACATGGATGATGGTGACATTTCTTTGTGGATAGAGCAAAAGATCCAGAAAAGGGGTCCAATAGGAAGACTACAAGGGAGGAAGAGAACTGCAGGGTGTCCTTCAAAAATGTATGAACATATCCTAATCTCCAGAACCTGTGAACATGACCTTATTGGGAAAAAGGAGCTTTGCAGATATAATTAAAAATCTCAACATTCTCAAGGTAAGGTCATCTGGATTATCCGGTGAGCAGTAAAGCCAATGGCAAATGCTTTTTATAAGAGATAAAAGAGGAGAGATGGACAGATAAAGAGGAGAAGATGATGTGAAGACAGAGGCAGTGATTGAAGTGATGTAACCATAGTTAAGGAACACCGGGTCTGGTGGCTCATGCCTGTAATCCCAGCACTTTGGGAGGCCAAGGCAGACAGATCACTGGAGGTCAGGAGTTCAAGACCAGCCTGGCCAATGTGGTGGAACCCCATCTCTACTAAAAATACAAAAATTAGCCAGGCATGGTGGTGGGCGCCTGTAATCCCAGCTACTCAGGAGACTGAGGCAGGAGAATTACTTGAACCCGGGAGGCGGAGGTTGCAGTGAGCCAAGATTGCACCACTGCACTCCAGCCTGGGTGACAAGAGTGAAACTTTGTCTCAAAAAAAAAAAAAACAACCCAAAACCAAAAGAAAACAAAAATACCCCAACAAACACCAATAGTACCAGAAGCTGGAAGAAGCAAGAAACAGAGACTTCTTTAGAGCCTTTGGAGAGAGTCAGGCCCTGCAACACCTTAATCTTAGACTTCTGACCTCTGGAGCTGTGATAGAATACATTTTTTGTTGTTGTTGGAATTCATCCAGTTTGTGCTAATTTTTAAGGCAGCCCTAGAAATCAAATATAAGAACGAAGAGACAGTGCAAAGGACAGGCACCAAGTTGAGGCAGGGAAGCACAAAGGACAGAATGTTTAATGAGGCACTCAGTCTTGGGTTCATACAGTCACAAGGTCGGCCCTGCATGAACCCAAGAGTAGGCCCCAGGCACCTAGCTTGCCTCACTCCAGTTGTAACTTGGAAGAGCAGGTTTTAGAACAGAAAAACTGAAGCCAGCAAGACCAACAGAGAAAAGATATTTCAAGAAAAGAGAGGTCAGTGGTGTCAAATATTAGAAAGACCAACAGACCACCACTAAGAAGTGAAGACAATGTGCACAAAAGGACCCGAACATAGTGGATGTTTAGTAGACATCTCTTTGAATTTTTATCCTTTTGTCCTTGACTTCCTTTGATGCCCATGCCTACTGCCTGATTATCAGAGAAGAAGGAAAACCAGCAATAATCAAGTGTCCAACTCTTAACATGCTGTACTTCACTTCAATTCTGAAAATAACTTCTGAGCTAGGAGACATAATTCTCTTTTCCTAGGTGAAAAACAGAGGTTCATGGATAACCAGTGACTTTTCAGTGTCTTAAAATGAGGGCTAAAACCCAGAGTTTTGTGACTCCAGCCCAGCCACACCACAATGGCTGAGTTTGTTGGTCAGCCTTTGACTCACCCATAAGCTTTGAATTCCTGCTTTCTTCTAAGTACCTGCTAACGTGCTCTTCATTATCTTGGGATCTGAGAAAGATTTATGCCTTCAGTTGGATCATGGTCTAGTAAAGAGGGAAAAGCTAGAATAAACAATTGATTATAAAGAAAGGAAGAATTAGGTGAGTAATAAGTGGAAGAACAGGCAATAATGAGGGAACTCTCAATACTCACAACCTTGAATGTTGGTAAATAAGAACGCACAACACAAAATCGATATGGGAGATGCCCTCGCTTCTACATGAATTCATTCAGTCTGAGGCTACTTCTACCTCTGTTGGACCAAGATGCCTTCTTATAGCTCTTTTTCTGTTGATCTTCAGTGTTTAAAATACCTCCAGAGCAAGCTGGGAAATAACTTTCCATTTTGCCAATGTTTGCTTTTCAGTGTTTTGAGTGAATCTTCTCTGCAAACTGCTAAGCTAATTGAACCACTACCATTTCAGCTGAAAAAACATCCTGTCTTGCCAAAGCACATTTGCTTGTGTACTCAGCATCACCAACGAAGGGGCCAGAGCTGGGGAAAATAGTCGTTTTTAGCCTAAAGGCCAGGTGCAGAATGAAAAGTGTTTTGTTTTGATCTGCTCTGTTTTGTGAAGGATGGGTGCTGACATTTAAAGGGCTCATTTCACGTTCTTAATAGACATTGTTTTTTGGGGTTCAGAAATGCAAAGAATGAGTAGCTCAAAGAGGTCAAGTGACTTGCCCAAGAATATAGACAGAGGGTGATTCAGAATCCCCACGTCGTTGTCCTGTCCCAGCAATGACACACTGACTCAGGTCATAGGCCAGATCTTGAAACACTAGAGAAACGTAATCTCCTCCCTGATATTGGATTTGATTCAATTAAAGGGCTGGGATTTAAACTCACTTCTATATTGCTCCTGTGCCCTTATTTGATTATGTCTTGTGTTTCAAGTATGTTCTTCAGCCTCTCATGAGGGTGGGGCTGTTACCAAAAAATGCTTTTAAAAATATTTTCAAAAGGAGCATTAAAACTCTCCATGAATCAGATTTATTTGAACAAAGTATCATCTACTCTTAAAAAAATCTAACTTATTCTCTTGACAGGTTTATAAGACTGGGTTATTTCATCATAAAACCAGATACTATATGTGTGATGAGGTTCAAGAAATGTGCCAATGAATAGTCAGATTTCTCCTCTCCAAGTTCAAAATGTAGCTTAGGGACATAGGGAGGAAAAGCATCCACTGATGTTGCAAGGTAACTAGGGTTAAACTGACATGAAAGTCACCTTCAGAGAGAAGAGACACTGACACTTGGGAAACTTCATTAAAATTCTTAAAAAGGGAGAAATTGGACGCTGAACTGGAACTCACTTTGAATAAAGTACTTTTTAGTTTTCTTAATTAAAATTGTGTTCAGCTCAGGGCTGAACTTCTTAACAACTGAAACTTACCTAGGTTTGGGCAAACTTCATCTGATATTGTGACATTATGTAGATTGTTCAATAAATGGGTAGGTTACCAGATATGAGTCACTGGCTGCGAAATATCTGTGTCCCCACACTCAGCACCCAGCTTGGTATCTGGCATATAGAACATATTTAATAAAACTTATGAAACAAAAGATAGGGTATATCTAAGTGACTGGGTACCTTAATACTTCACGAGTTTTACCTTACATTTTTCCAAAGTCAGAAAACAGTCTTCTAAGGCGATAAAGAAATATGCTGATATTTTTCCGCATTACTGCATGGGAAATGCTACATTCAATA
Source organism: Pongo abelii (assembly GCF_028885655.2). Lineage (NCBI taxonomy): Eukaryota > Metazoa > Chordata > Mammalia > Primates > Hominidae > Pongo > Pongo abelii. Next base: position 9,789,311 of record NC_071988.2, read on the forward strand.
AATGAAACAAGTATAATACACTCAACCAACTCATTTATAGGCAGAGACTCTGAAGATTATCTAAATATCATGCTTATCTCTGTAAAGCCCACTGGAGTCCAAATAAGAAATCATTTATTGAGTTATTATAAATTAAGTTGAATTATAAATAAATCATTGAGAGTGTAAAGAGAGTAGCTAACAGTCTTGTAATGGTTACTATGTTCCCTGCATTGTTCTAAGTGCTCAGTGTTAACATGTTTAACATACACTTACACTGCAATACTTTACCATGTACAGATGGAGGAACTGAGGTACAGAAAGGTTAAGTAACTCGCCCAGCGTTCACAGCACACAGTAGGGCTGGGCACCAGGACCCAGGCTATCTGGTTTGTTCAATATTCCACCTGCTGCTTCTTTACTTCCACACCAACTCCTGACATACAGCCCCAGCGTTCATCTGTCCAACTTCTTTTTTAGAAATTTAGGCCAGCGCAGTGGCTCACGCCTGTAATCCCAGCACTTCAGGAGGCCGAGAAGGGTGGATCACCTGATGTCAGGAGTTTGAGACCAGCCTGGCTAACATGGCGAAACCTCGTTTCTACTAAAAATACAAAAATTAGGCATGCGTGGTGGCACGTGCCTGTAGTCCCAGCTACTCGGGAGGCTGAGGCAGGAGAATCGCTTGAACTCAGGAGGCAAAGGTTGCAGTAAGCTGAGATCGCGGGCACTGCACTCCAACCTGGGTCACAGAGCAAGACTCTGTCTCAAAAAAATAATAACAATAATAATAAAAATTTTGACCAAAATAATCCTGAACAGTGGATTTATTACTTATATGTTGATTTTTATTATTGGTATATTTATTTTTAACTACTATGTTTCTTGAACTTTACCTAAACTATCTCACATAATGGCCACGGTAATTCTGGAACATGGTCATGTGAATTCCATTTTACACCACAGAACATGCAGACAACAAGAGGTTAAGGATTCCACCCAAAGTCTCAAAGCCAGCAAGTGGCAGAGATTGGATTCAAATCATGTTTGTTTTCTGACTCGAGTTTGTGTGTGTGCGCGCACGTGCACGTGTTATGGTAACATTTAACTTAAAATTTCTTGCACAATTATTGCCTATCCTAAAATGGGAGTCGACGATGCTGGGCTCTATCTGGGGGTCCTTTGCTTTGCTCCAGGTTCCCCCACTCTGCTCTGTTTTCTTCCCTTCTTTAGAAGCAGCTTTCTGTTCCTGCGTCTCTCTCCAGTCTCTTTTAGGAAGAGTGGTGTGTTAAATCGTGATTCTGTGCAGCTCCTCTTACTCTTTTCCTCTCTTTTATTTTCTTGCTTGGTATTTCAGTTTCTGTGAGTTGGCGTGAGGTGGGCTGGGGCGATCCCTGGGCGTGAGAGTGCATGTGCACACAGGCATTGCTTTGGAGAATCTCTGTTATTACTCAGAGCCCCTGTGGGCTGTTTCCTTGTTTGGCTCTCATCTTCTCATGGACAGTTTGGTTCTGTAAACTGTAGTCTTTGGTTTGTGAGTCTGTGTTTAGAGCCCTTAAGAAGTTCTGTGAACTTGCCCTTGCAAAGGAGAATGATGTGGACCAGAGCCCTGCCTGGGAAGGGCACTCAGGGTCGTGGTGGCCCTGGAAGGAGTAACTTATACCACTCGAGAAGGGCTGTTGCATTCCAGAGAGCCTTGTTTAGATACAGGGCAGGTGGGAGTCTATGTTTCTCACCAAGGGCATCCATTGAGAGACTGCAGTTTCTCTCTTGGCAAAAGGGGAATGTATCCCTCTCTGTGCTCCTCCTGTGCAGCAGACATTTCACTCTGTCACCTGGCTGTTCGTTGTGGTCCTGTGACCCTCAAGGTCCAGAGAAGGCTGGCTGGATTTGGAAGCCTTCCCCAAGGATTCTGCAAATTCCCAGGAGTCTTGGGTCTCAAGGACACTTCTGGCTGCAAAATGCTGCATCTCCCTGGGCAATCTGTGCTGTTTCCTTTTGTTGATTTCAAATGTGAATCTCAATCCTTTCCTCAAATTGAACCCTGGATCCTTCCCATCAACCTGATGGGGATGAGTCCACCAATAGCCAATGCTCAGGCCGGCTCCTTCCCGTCCTTTGGCTGCGTCTTCTATTGTCTGTGTGCCGCTGGTCCCTAACTCGGGGCTTATCTCATTGTGGAAGCTTGAAACATCTTTGTGTGATAAAAGGACCTCCACATTTTCACCATGTATATTTGGAGCCTGAATGCTAAAACAATCATTATTATTGTTCTCATATACGAACACCCACATGTCATGGCCCATGCAGTCAATGATTTTGTTTCATTTACTCTCATAACAAATACCTGGATGCAGGCTAGAGATAAGGACTGGAGCTCTCTTGTGGGTAGAACTATATTCCCCAAAAGGATTTGTTTAGGTCCTGGCCCCTGGTACCTGTGAATGTGAGCTTATTTGAAAACAGGGTCTTTTCAGATGCAGTCAGGTTAAGAGGAGATTATACTCTGGAGTAAGGTGAGCCTCAAACTAATGACTGGTGCCCTTATGAGAAGAGGAGAAGACACACAGAGACACACAAGGGGACTGTTACATAAACAGAGAGGCAGAGATTGGAACAAAGCGTCTATAAGCCGGGGAGCGCTAAGGACTGCTGGCAACCACCAGAAGCCAGGGGAATAACTTGGATCAGATTCTCAGAGCCTCCGAAAGGAAACAGTCCCGCTGACCCCTCAATATCTGGCTTCTGGCCTCCTAAATGGTGAAAGAATAAACGTCTGTTTTTCCAAGCCACTCAGATTTTGTTACTTACATTAATATAGCCCCAGGAATCAGAAACAAGCTCTGACAGGTTAAAGAATTTTCATGTGGTCACAGTGAAGTCAGCGGCCTGGTTGGGATTAGGCCATCGATTAAGTCCAATTTCAGTTTTAAACGCATGAGCCCTTGCTCCTAGTCTAGCCCCTTTCCATTGGCTCAGGGTCCCCTTTTATAAATGTTCCCTGAGTGGTTGAGCTGCACTCAACCTTAGAGCATTTCAGCTTGGTTTCCTGGAAATGCCTGTGTTGCTCTCACTCATAGGAAAGTCATTTATTTACAGGAGCTAACTGTTCAAGGCCAACCTTTTCTTAATAAAGTTTGAAGATCTGGGAGACGTTGCATGCATAGGCTGAAGCCGGGTTGAAATGCAAAAGATGGATGTTTCCATGGGAGTGGGAGTGTTTGTTTGCAAGTATATGGGTTCTTTTGTTTTTCTTCTTTGTTTAGAAGCAAAGCTTATTTGTTACAGAGAATTGGGAATATGCAGAAAAGCAACTGAAACTGGAGGTGGATAAATATCTTTGCAGTTAACACCCTCATTTAGGCTCCCAGGCCTTTTCCTGTCGGTTGTGCCTATATTTGAAAAGAAAAAAAAAATCCAGTCTGTTTAAATGTTACATTTTTCCTGGATACAGAGAAGAACAGTGCAGTCCATGACAGAGAAGACAGGATGATCTCCTCAGAAGTAGGCAGGAGAAGCATAAAACAGCACAGTGATTTTAAGACAAATCAAGCAAAAAATCTAATCCACTGCTCATGGAGAGAGAAAAGAGATTTTCCAAGACTTCCATTTAGGAGAGATGCTGGCATTCTTCCTAAATGTAACCTATGAATAAGCAAGGGCACGTTTTGGGGTCTCTCTCTGGGTATTTGGGTCTCTGTTCACCACTTTGGGCTCTCACACTCTCTGTTTATTTTACAGACGAGGAAATGGAAGCTCTAAAAGGGGAGTGGAATGCACATAGCCACATTGCCATTTAGTAGCAGAGGCTGTATGGGATCTCACTTTCATCCCTCTGCGCTCTGCGTGTCTTTTAGATTTTAGAAAAGTCTTGCTCAGCCACCCAAGCTGAAGTGCAATGGCATAATCATGGCTCACTGCAACCACCATCTCCTGGGTTCAAGTGATTTCCTATCTCAGCCTCCCGAGTAGCTGGGATTACAGGCACCTGCCACCACACTGGGCTAATTTTTGTATTATAATAGAGACGAGGTTTCACCATGTTGGCCAGGCTGGTCTTGACCTCCTAACCTCAGGTGATCTGCCCACCTCGGCCTCCCAAGGTGCTAGGATTACAGGCATGAGACACCATGCCCTGCTGAAAAGTTTTTGCTTTTTTTTTGTTTGTTTGTTTTTTGTTTTTTTTTTGTTTTTTTAATTACAAAAGTTGTACATGCTCTTTGGAGACAAATCCAAGCATGGGAACACAGTGTGGGAAAAGCCCCTATCCCTTGCCTGGCTCTTCTCTTTGCCTATGTTTGCTGTTATTGCCATGTTTAAGTCCTATTATTCACAGCTCATGAACATCTTTCCAGATCCAGTTCACTGCACGCGTACATTCACCTAGTTGCCCCTCTGTATCTGGGGTTTTGCATGTGGAGATTCAACCAACTGCTGAGTCAGCCAACCACAGTTCAAAATATTTGGAAAAAATAACAATACAACAATTAAAAATAACACAAATTTAAGAAGCAATACAGTATAACAACTATTGGCACGGCTTCTATATTGTGTTAGGTATTATACGTAATCGAGAGATAATTTTTTTTTTTTTGAGACGAAGTCTCACTCTGTCGCCCAAGCTGGAGTGCAGTGGTGCAATCTCAGCTCACTGCAACCTCTATCTCCCAGGTTCAAGCGATTCTCCTGCCTTAGCCTCCCAAGTAGCTGGCACTACAGGCACCCGCCACCATGCCTGGCTAATTTATTTTTGTATTTTTAGTAGAGATGGGGTTTCACTACGTTGGCCAGGCTGGTCTTGAACTCCTGACCTCATGATCCATCCACCTCAGCCTCCTAAAGCACTGGGATGACAGGCGTGAGCCACCACGCCCAGCAGAGAGATAATTTAAAGTACATAGGAGATGTACATAGTTTATATGCAAATGCTGTGCTATTTTATATCAGAGACTTGAGTGTTCAGGCATAGATTTTGGTATCCACATGAGGTAGGGAGAGGATCTTGGAACCAATCTTCAACAGATACATAGGGATGACTGTATGTTCATTACTAGGCTTTATAAAATAGATTGTTAAAAACTTAATATATAATAAATATGTTTCCACATCAGTACATATATTTGTGCTTACCTTAAAACAAAACAAAACAAAATATATGAACAGCATTTCATAATAAAGATAAATATAGTTTATTAGGTTGGTACAAAAGTAACTGTGTTTTTTTTTTTGCTATTAAAAGTAATGGCATTATATGCTGACTAATGGGCATTTAAAAAAATTTCCAGGTTTTAAGGTATTACCAGTGACGCTTTATGACACCCCAAAACCCACTTGGTGCACAAGATGAAACACCTCTGTAAGACACCTCCTGAAAGAGCAATCATTGGATCAAAGGGTTGGAGGATATAAAAATTTTAGTCAAAAATTTCAAGTTGTATTTTATAATTATGTTCGATAACTGTTTCGGTTTATATTGCTGAATCATAATCTTCAACCATTCTATGAATTTTTTTAAGTTGGCAATGATAATTTTAATCTCCAAGAATTAATCTTCTTAGTTGATTCTTTCTCTGTCTCTCTTTCTGCTTTTTGTGGCAGCCTGCCCTTCTGGGGATGCAATAGCTTAATAAATCTTTTGCTGGTATCATTTGGAAGGAGAATAGGAAAATGAAACAAAGTGTGGCCCTATTTTCTAATCTATCTTTTTTTCCTCATGTTCTGAAGCCCTGTAATGATGTGGCTTAAGTTTGGATCCTGGCTCTGGCTCCCACTACCTGTGGAACTTTGACATGTTACTTAACCTCTCTGTGTTTCTGTTTCCTTATCTGTAAAACGAGGTAGACATTGTACTTTCCTCATAGAGTTTTGTGAGGGTTAAAGGGTTAAATAAGGTGGTAGGTATAATGAGCTTAGATGTTGTCACGCTTATGGTAAGAGCTCAAAGTGAATTCTGATTGTTATTTGATGCTGTCTGTTGATTTTACTCAAATGTCTAGAGATCCCTGGACCTAGACTGCTATTGATGAGGAAATAACTAGAGGAATTATGGTAGGTGGGTGCTGTGGTTTCCTCAGCACTTGGGGTTTTTTTTTTTTTTTTTTTGCTCTTTTTTTTTTGTTATTATTATACTTTAAGTTCCGGGATACATGTGCAGAATGTACAGGTTTGTTACACAGGTATACATGTGCCATGGTGGTTTGCTGTACCCACCAACCCATCATCTACATTAGGTATTTCTCCTAATGCTATCCCTTCCCTAGCCCCTGACCCCCTGACAGGCCCCAGTGTATGACGTTCCCCTCCCTGTGTCCATGTGTTCTCATTGTTCGACTCCCACTTATAAGTGAGAACATGCGGTGTTTGGTTTTCTGTTCCTGTGTTAGTTTGCTGAAAATGACGGTTTCCAGCTTCATGCATGTCCCTGCAAAGGACACAAACTCATCCTTTTTTATGGCTGCATAGTATTCCATGGTGTGTATGTGGCACATTTCCTTTATCCAGTCTACCATTGATGGGCATTTGGGTTGGTTCCAAGTCTTTCCTATTGTGAACAGTGCTGCAATAAACATACGTAGCACTTGTTTCTTTTATCTGTATAAGAGTCTCCTCTATAAGGAGACTTTGGGCCATGTGGGTTGATGAGAGGAAAATGCAGACAGGCAGCTTCAGGGAGAGCCTTGGCAGGGAAGCCAAGGGCACCTCTGTAATTGACAAGGCAGGATTTGTATTGACAAAGTGTGATGGTGCTACATTGTCAGCCAAGTCCTGTCATTACTTCTAGAGCACAGATGCTTTTCTTTCTTTCTGTTTTTTCTTTCTTTCTTTCTTTCTCTTTCTTTCTTTCTTTCTTTCTTTCTTTCTTTCTTTCTTTCTTTCTTTCTTTCTTTCTTTCTTTCTTTCTTTTTTCTCTTTCTTTCTCTTTCTTTCTTTTTTCTCTTTCTTTCTCCGTCTTTCTTTCTTTCTTTCTTTCTTTTTCTTTCTTTCTTTCCTTTTCTCTCTCTTTCTCTCTTTTTCCCTTTCCTTTCCTTTCCTTTCCTTTCTTTTCCTTTCTTTCTTTTCTCCATTCCATCCCCCTCAATACCTTGGTTTTCTGTGGAGGTTAAGACTTCCAAGGTCCTGCTCTACTTATCTCTCTAAAGGAACGGGCTGCCAGGACATTCATTTATTCGTAAAATACTTATGGGAAACCCTTGCTGGTCACTATTCCGGGCATAGATGATACTATAATAAACAAATTGGCCCTACCCTCATGAAGCTTAAGTCTGGTGTTGGGCTTGGCATGGTGGCTCACGCCTGTAATCCCAGCTTTTAGGGAGGCAGAGGTAGGGGATAGCTTGAGCCCAGGAGTTTGAGACCTGCCTGGGCAATATAGTGAGACCCCATTCTCCACAAAAAGGGAAAAAATAGACACACACAAAAAATAAGTGTAAGTCTAGTGTTGGGGCAGTGGCGGGGGTGAGGCTCAGGCAGACAGTAAACAAATAAAAATGTGGGTGAGAATGCACTGAATGATGCTTTGGTCTGATGTTTTATTCCCAATCGTGGAATAAATTAAGTGACTAGAGACAGGTGTGTTTTGCTGTGAGAATCAGATGAGCAGAATTGAGGAACATCAGGATGGTTCCTGCCCAGGGCAGAATATAAGGGTTTCCAAGCCTCACTTCTAATGAGGACACCTCCTGGGTTTCTTAAAAAGCTGGAGGTGGCCAAGTGGTCTTTGTGGGCAGAAGTGACAAGGCTGAAGGCAGGAGGGCAGTTTCCTCAAATCCTTTATGGGCAGCAGTGATTTCTCATCAGCCTTTGTTTGGGGCATTGCTGGAAATCTACACATGAGTTTAATTTCCAGCCTTCCTCCAAACTAAGTGAACTGCCAATATCCTCTTTAACCACCTTTTCTCTGTTTAAGCACACAGAGTCATCTTTCATTGCTTGCAACCATGACCTCCAGTTAAGGAGCACACAGTTGAGGAACACACTGTGTCAATAAAATATTGTTTCATCGCATTAAATTGCACCAAACCCTTCCGACAGGTGTGTGATAAGAGGCTTCTTATCATCATTGTAGAGGCAAGAACACTAAGATTGAAAATCACAGTGAAGGGCTCAGTGTTTCCTGGCCAGACAAAGCCAGAATGCAAATATAAGTCCACTTGTCTCTCAATCTATGTTTTTTCAAATATGCCTTCCTGGTTACATGTTTTCTGCCTTAAGTCAAGACTGATTTTTGGTGCAGAACAAAAAGACTGCAATGGAAAAATGAAAAGACTGGCTCTGGAAGGATGAGATAGAGAGGATATAAGAAACTTGGGCTTGGCCGGGTGCGGTGGCTCATGCCTGTAATCCCAGCATTTTGGGAGGCTGAGGCGGGAGGATCATGAGGTCAGGAGATCGAGACCATCCTGGCTAACATGGTGAAACCTCATCTCTATTAAAATTACAAAAAAATTAGCCAGGCGTTGTGGCGGACGCCTGTAGTCCCAGCTACTTGGGAGGCTGAGGCCGGAGAATGGCATGAACCCGGGAGGTGGAGCTTGCAGTGAGTCAAGATCGCACCACGGCACTCCAGCCTGGGCAACAGAGTGAGACTCCATCTCAAAAAAAAGAAAGTTGGACATGACCTAAGGAAAGTATAAGTTGACACAGGAAGGGCACCCAAAACATGGTTGATATTGTTTCCAAACAAGTAGAAGGAATCAGTCAACATTGGACTGTCCCTTCCACTTGCCTTTCCCTAGAAGGATGTGCCATTTTCTTCACATCCATGCTGATTTAAACTAACACACGAATGTCAAACTTATTCTCATTAATTTTAATTTTACAGTATTTTTCTCCTTCCTGTGAAAAATTTCTCTTAGAATGTTATAATCTATTTGGCTCAGGTACATTCATACTGATTATTTAACTTTGGCTAATTTTTTGAATACTTCTCTCCAAAGCTCCCCCACACATTCTGCAATAACACAGCATTTCAAGTGGAGTAATCAAGATTTCTTGTGATATGACATCTCTTTTCATTTGTTCCACTTCTCTTCATTATTTTCCCTCTTTTTCTTTTAGTAGGTGGGAGCAGAGGATTTAAACTGAACATCAGCAAAGAAGAAAAGCTTAAATTCAGACTGGGAACAAATGTGCATTTGCCTGAGTGTGCCATAATCCTGGGAGAACAATAGGAAATATCTTGAATTAAAAAAAAAAAACAACAACAACTATGAACTGTGATCAAGAGGGAGAAAAATACAGGACTTAGTTGAAAAATCTCAGTTTTTAAACTTTCTTATTAATTAACCTTGAGAAAGTTATTTAAGTGTTCTTAAACTAAATTTTTCTAATTTTTCACATGATCTCTTATAGTCTATTTAAAAGGTGAATAGTGTGTACTTTCTTATTTACAGGATTAAAGAAGTACAAGTAACTCAGCCAAAACCATGTGGTGTGTATTGAGAAATCTGGGCTTTGGACCCATATATATCCATTGTCAATTATGCTAATCCACAAAAACCACAGTTAGGAAGATTATTAGAAAGTAGAGGGCATCAAAGTTAAGATGGCCAATGGATCTGAAGCCAGGAAAGACAACAGAAGTTGTGCTAGACACTAACTGAGAGAAGGGAGTTGTGAGGACCATTTCTGACAGTAGGTCTCATGTGGAAAGGGCCTAGACCTGGCCTTTCGAATCCTCAATTGCACCATGCTTCCTACTGTGTAGCTGTAAGACCAAGACTTAGCAGGAGAGTGGTAGGAAACCAGATGGGGGCAGGTGGGCATGGCCTGGCCATACAGACTGTGAGAAGGTTTTTGTATTTATCTTAAAAACACGGGAAAGCCTGGGAAGGGCTTGATGGAGAATGAATTAATAATCACATTTACATTTTGAAACAGTTATCTAGATTTTAAAGAGACTGATTGAGGAAGAGAAGCCATGGGGACACCAGTTGGTGAGCCATGGTATAGGCACTGCCATTGTGCCCATGGTCATGCCATTAATAAATAACACCCAGGGACTAAAATCTAAGGCTTACAGGAGGAATCAGCCTCTAACAATAGGAAATGTGATGGGAGAGATGGTGGGGAAAGAGAGGAGACAAGCCCTAACTCTGCACCAGCCATGCTAATGCTTTCCTACTCTATTAGTTTCCTGGGGCACAATGTGGGCACAAAGTTCCACAATGTGGGGCTTTAAATATAGAAATTTATTTTCTCACTGTTCTGGAGAACAGAAGTCTGAAATCAAGGTCTTGGCAGGGCTGTGCTCTCTCTCCCTAAAGGCTTTAGGAGAGATTCTGTCCCACGCCTTTCTTTTAGCTTCTGGTGTTGCCAGAAAACCTTGGCATCTCTTGGCTTATAGACATCACTCCAATCTCTGCTTGCATCTTCACATGTGTTTTCCCTGTATGTCTGTGTCTTTATAGCTGTTTCTTATAAGGACATCAGTCATACTGGATCAAGTCCCACCCTAATGACCTCATTGCCACTTCATTACATCTGGAAAGACCCTGTTTCCAGATGTAATGTGGCCAAAAAGGCCACATTTAATGGATCCTGGGGATTAAGATTTCAACATATCTTTGGGAATACAATTCAACCCAGAACAAGGACGTTCTTATTCTTAGTCCTCACGATGATGTCCACATGACAAACACTTCCTCTTTGCCTGTGCTTTCTCCCAACTCCACCATCTGTAGCAATTGTTGCCACGCACTGAGTGTCCTTTTTGTGCTAGGAGTGCTAATGCTTTATGACCAGTGAACCCAACAATCCTCTGGGGAAGGTGGATGGGGGAATGAAAATTTGATGAGGTTAAGTGAGTCTCCTATTTGCACAGCTGAGAAGTTGTAGGTTGGCATTTACACTGGAATTTAGTTTTGTTTTATTTTGCTCCAATCCCTAGGTCTTTCTTTTTTACCTCTCTGCATTCTGAGGGGGTGAACTCCTACCTCATGCCACCTCCTGCAAAGAGGATCTCAGGCAATCATTGATCCATCTAGAGGGGCCTCAGACTAGGGTCTTCAGGGGAACAGGTAAATGATCAGGCATTTTTCATCCCCTCTGGCTTTTCAACTAGCATAGTTTGTAATTAGTTTCTGAATAATACTCTGCCACATTGTAAGTGTTAATAATTACACAATCAAAATCTCCATTAAAATAAGTGTGCATCATTATTGGTGTAATTAGGTTTAAAAGACAAAGTTTTAGGAAGATGGGGTCTGTTATTTTCCTCTATCATTTTCTTCTCTTTTTTCTCTCCCTTTTCCTTCCTCTCTCCCCCTCTCATCACCTCTTCCTATCTCTTGTATATCAGTGGTGCGTGTGTGTGTGTTTGAGCAACTAAGAGAAATGCAAATAGGCATTCAGCCTTCTTATCACAAGTCTAATTTTTGGTCAGGTGATTATACAAAGCCTTTTTCTGTTTTTTTTTTTTAGTGTATTTACAGGTTTTTATTTTATTTTATTTTATTATTATTATACTTTAAGTTTTAGGGTACATGTGCACAATGTGCAGGTTAGTTACATATGTGTACATGTGCCATGCTGGTGTGCTGCACCCATTAACTCGTCATTTAGCATTAGGTATATCTCCTAATGCTACCCCTCCCCCCTCCCCCCACCCTACAACAGTCCCCAGAGTGTGATGTTCCCCTTATATACCCGAAGGACTATAAATCATGCTGCTATAAAGACACATGCACATGTATGTTTACTGTGACACTATTCACAATAGCAAAGACTTGGAACCAACCCAAATGTCCAACAATGATAAACTGGATTAAGAAAATGTGGCACATATACACCATGGAATACTATGCATCCATAAGAAATGATGAGTTCATGTCCTTTGTAGGGACATGGATGAAATTGGAAATCATCATTCTCAGTAAACTGTCACAAGAACAAAAAACCAAACACCGCATATTCTCACTCATAGGTGGGAATTGAACAATGAGAACAAAGCTTTTTTCTTTGGGGAACTTATACATCAGAAATGAAGACTCCCCATTGCCCTTAAAACAATCACATGAAATTGGTGGAAGAAAAACACACTGGGCTTGACTTTACATTGTCTAGTTCAGCTATATGCATATGTCACTTCATTTTTGCCTTTGCTCTTATGTCACCATTTTGCCTTTTATAAGGCAGTTGGATATGACAGAGAGAGCAAAGACTTTGAACTGAGAGACCCTGGTTCAAATCATGATTCAGGAACTTCCTAGGGTCTCATTTTATGCTTATGTTTCTCTGGTCCTTAAAGTCATTCATTTATTTGAACCTTTCCTAATACTTAATTGAACATCTTCTTATGATGTGTTGAGCACTGTTCCAGGTAATGAGGATCCAACCATGAATGGAAAATGTTTCTGGTCTCAAGCAGCTTCCATTTTGGTGTTTTAGTTATTCTTTGAGATTTCTGTGACATCTTTTAACTTAAGTATACAGCGTGTATCATGTCATCCAAATCCATAGCTATCACATATAGATGAGTTTTTACTTGGTAGCCAACATCTTTCTGCTAAACCCGTGTAAATTCAATGTCTCTTGGTTCTTTCCCTTTGGATGTCCTCCAAAGCACATTAAACTCAATTTTGAGCTTAGTCTATCTCCACCAATGAATTTCTTCCATGCAGTTGCCTCACTACATAGCCTAACAAACATATAAATACATATGGAGACTTTGAGGGCAATGCTTTACACTTTTCTGTCTTGATCATGCTTTACCATCAATAGGAAATCAGTAAATATATTAAGTAAATGATGGAATGAATGAATAATAAGCATACAGTCTAAGAGGGAAGATAGATTTTGAAAGAAATATATACAGTTCTTCTAGTACATTAGGAGACAGAAAATCCAATCTGTCTTGATTTAAAACATCAAGTCCTAAAATGTAAGGTTGAGCAAAGTGCTCTTTGAGGGCAATAACACAAGAACTGCCCAAATCAGGAAATTATTCACTGAGGAGGCCACATGTTAATTGGGTCTTTAAAGAATAATAGAGATTTTTTACATAGAGAAAACTTGCAGGATAAAAGAAATACAGAATTAGTAGAAGGGAAGAGCAGGAACTGATTTGTTGTGTGAGCTTCACTCATAGTGTGTAGCCTAAAAACACTTTGAAAATATTTGTTTATCCACCATCAAGCCTATTTTGTCATCTTGTTACAGTAGGTAGCTAGTCAGGCATGAGCAGGGCAGGAGAGCCGTTTTCCCCAGGTCCACCTACCTGATGTCAGGGGATCATCAGGTGATGGTCAGGTGGTTGTTACACTGTTTCTCTAAAGTAATAATTGGTAGCAGCCAGAGGCAAGGACAGGCAGTCCCCCATAGACAGAAACATCTAAAACTGGTGATCAGCAGCTTTCTGATAAGATCTCAGGAGTTGGGAGAGTGGGATCACACATGTGCCCTAAGAGGCAAAATGGTGGAGTTTAACTGGTATATGACCTTCCAGGAACATTCCAACTGGAGAGGGAAGAATGCCTCAAGTGAGCCTGCATACGACTCCAGTAAACACACTGAACGTGTGGCCCCTCCCAAGTGCTGGCAGGCCAGTGAGCATGCGGAGAGCCCACGCCAAGAGAATCAAGGGAGAAGGGATGCAGCCTCTCAGAAGCACACCAATGTATAAAACCCAAAGGCAAAGGCCAAGCCACGTACTTGATGTCTCAAGTCGCCCACTTACCACTGGGGAACATATCCCAGTGTCTTCCCACTGGGAAACATATCTGAGTCACAGCACCAAAGTAGGTTAGCAGAGGTGAATTCATATGGTCTGCAGCAACCTCAATTCTTCCCTCCTCAAAAGAAAGAATTTGAACGAGGAGCATAAGGCAGAAGGAGAGACGAAGGAAAGTTTTAGAGCAGGAGTGAAAGTTTATTAAAAAGCATTAGAGTAGTGTCAAAAGGATTGGTACCAATTCTTTGAGTGTCTGGTATAATTCTGCTGTGAATCTCTCTGGTCCTGGACTTTTTTTTGTCGGTAATTTTTTAAATTACAATTTCAATCTCACTGCTTGTTATTGGGGTGTCTAATTATTCCTGATTTAAGCTAGGAGGGTTGTATTTTTCCACAAATTTATCCATCTCTCCCAGGTTTTCTAGTTTATGTGTATAAAGGTGTTCATAGTAGCCTTGAATGATCTTTTGTATTTCAGTGGGGTCAGTTGTAATATCTCCTGTTTTGTTTCTTAATGAGGTTATTTGGATTTTCTCTCTTCTTTTCTTGGTTAATCTTGTTAATTGTCTGTCAACTTTATTTATCTTTTCAAAGAACCGGCTTTTTGTTTCATTTATCTTTTGTGGTTTTTTTTGTTTGTTTGTTTGTTTCAATTTCACTTGATTCTCCTCCGATCTCGGTTGTTTCCTTTCTTCTGCTGGGTTAAGTTTGCTTTGTTCTTGTTTCTCTAGTTTCTTGAGGTGTAACCTTAGATTGTCTGTTTGTGCTCTTTCAGTCTTTTTGACGTAGGCATTAAGGGCTATGAACTTTCCTCTTAGGACTGCCTTTTCTGTATCCCAGAGGTTTTGAAAGGTTGTGTCATTTCCATTATTCAGTTTGAAGAATTTTTAAATTTCCATCTTGATTTCATTTTTTACCCAATGCTCTTTCAGGAGCAGGTTATTTAATTTCCATGTATTTGCAGGGTTTTGAAGGTTCCTTTTAGAGTTGATTTCCAGTTTTATTCCACTGTGGTCTGAGAGAGTGCTTGATATAATTTCAATTTTCTTAAATTTATTGAGGCTTGTTTTATGACCTATCATATGGTATGTCTTAGAGAAAGTTTTATGCCCTGTTGAATAGAATGTGTATTCTGTGTTTTTTGGATTAAATGTTCTGTACATATCTGTTAAATCCATCTGTTCCAAGGTATAGTTTAAATCTATTGTTTTTTGTTGACCTTCTGTCTTGATGAGCTGTCTAACGCTGTGAGTGGAGTATTGAAGTCCCCCACTATTATTGTGTTGCTGTCTCTCTCATTTCTTAGGTTTATTAGCAATTGTTTTATAAATTTGGGAGCTCCAGTGTTAGGTGCATATATGTTTAGGATTGTAGTATTTTCCTGTTGGACAAGGGCTTTTACCATTATATAATGTCCCTCTTTATCTTTTTTACCTGCTGTTGCCTTAAAGTTCATTTTGTCTGATATAAGAAAAGCTACTTCTGCTAGATTTTGGTGCCCATTTGCATGAAATGCCTTTTTCCACCCCGTTACTTTAAGTTTATGTGAGTTCTTATGTATTAAGTGAGTCTCTTGAAGGCAGCAGATAAGTGGAGTGTTTAGGCCATTTACATTCATTGTTAGTATTGAGATGTGAGGTACTATTCTAGTCGTCATGCTGTTTGTTGCCTGTGTACTTTTTTTTCTTTTGTTTTTTGTATTTTAAAATATATTTTTGTTTTATAGGTCATGTGAGATTTATGCTTTAAAGAGGTTCTGTTCTGATGTGTTTCCAGGATTTGTTTCAAGACTTAGAGCTCTTTTTGAGTGTTCTTGTAGTGGTGGCTTGGTAGTGGTGAATTCTCTCAGCATTTGTTTGCCTGAAAAAGACTGTATCTTTCCTTCATATTTGATGCTTAGTTTTGGTATATAGAAAATTCTTGGCTGATGATTGTTTTGTTTGAGGAGGCTGAAGATAGGGCACCAATCCCTTCTAGCTTGTAGGGTTTCTGCTGAGAAATCTGCCGTTAATCTGATAGGTTTTCTCTTACAGGTTACCTGGTGCTCTTGTCTCACAGCTCTTAAGATTCTTTCTTTTGTCTTAACTTTAGATAACCTGATGACAATGCGCTTAGGTGATGATCTTTTTGTGATGAATTTCCCAGGTGTTCTTTGTGCTTCTTGTATTTGGATTCCTAGGTCTCCAGCAAGGCTGGCAAAGATTTCCTCAATTATTCCCTGAAACATGTTTTCCAAACTTTTAGATTTCTCTTCTTCCTCAGGAATGCTGATTATTCTTAGGTTTGGTCGTTTAACATAATCCCAGATTTCTTGAAGGCTTTGTTCATATTTTCTTATTCTTTTTTCTTTCTCTTTGTTGGATTGATTTAATTCAAAGACCTTGTCTTCGAGCTCTGAATTTCTTTCTTCTACGTGTTCAATTCTATTGCTGAGACTTTCCAGAGCATTTCTATAAGTGTATCCAACGTTTCTTGACATTTTGATTGTTTTTTTATTCATGCTATCTATCATATCTATTTCATTGAACATATCTCCCTTCACTTCTTGTATCTTTTTTTTGGATTTCTTTGCATTGGGCTTTGCCTTTCTTTGGTGCCTTCCTGATTAATTCTATGAAGAAAGAATCACCCTAATACCAAAACCAGGAAAGGACATAACCCAGAAGGAAAACTACAGACCAATATCCTTGATGAACATAGATGCTAAAATCCTTAACAAAATACTAGCTAACCAAATCCAACAACATATCAAAAAGATAATCCACCATGATCAAGTGGCTTTCATATGAGGAATGCAGGGATGGTTTAACATACACAAGTCAATAAAAATCATACACCACATAAACAGATTTAAAAATAAAAATCACATGATCACCTCAATAGGTGCAGAAAAAGCATTTAACAAAATCCAGCATTGCTTTATGATTAAAACTCTCTGCAAACTCGGCATGCAAGGGACATACCTCAATGTAATAAAAGACATGTATGACAAACCCACAGCCAGCATACTATTGAATGGGGAAAAGTTGAAAGCATTCCTTCCGAAAACTGGAACAATACAAGAATGCCCACTCTCATCACTCCTCTTCAACATAGTACTGGAGGTCCTAGTCAGAACAATCAGAAAGGAGAAAGAAATAAAGGGCATCCAAATAAGTAAAGAGGAAGTCAAACTGTCTCTGTTTGCTGATGATGTGATCATTTACCTTGAAAGCCCTAAAGACTCATCCAGAAAGCTCCTAGAACTGATAAAAGAATTCAGCAAAGATTAATATACACAAATCAGTAGCTCCTGTATACACTAACAGCAACCAAGTGGAGAATAAAATCAAGAACTCAATTGCTTTTACAATAGCTGCAAACAAATAAAATACTTAGGAATATACCTAACCAAGGAGGCGAAAGACCTCTACAAGGAAAACTACAAAACACTACTAAAAGAAATCATAGATGACACAAACAAATGGAAGCACATCCCATGCTCATGATTAGGTAGAAACAATATTGTGAAAATAACCACACTGCCAAAAGCAATCTACAAATTCGATGCAATCCCCATCAAAATACACCATCATTCTTCACAAATTAGAAAAAAGAAATTCTAAAATTCATATGGAACCAAAGAAGAGCCTGCATGGCCAAAGCAAGACTAAGCAAAAAGAATAAATCTGGAGGCATACACTACATGATTTCAAACTATACTGTAAGGCCATAGTCACCAAAACAGTTTGGTACTGGTATAAAAATAGGCACATAGACCAATGGAACAGAATAGAGAATCCAGACATAAACCCAAATACTTACAGCCAACTGATCTTTGACAAAGCAGGCAAAAACCTAAAGTGGGGAAAGGATACCCTTTTCAACAAATTATGCTGGGATAATTGGCTAGCCACATGTAGGAGAATGAAACTGGATCCTTATCTCTCACCTTATACAAAAATCAACTCAAGATGGATTAAGGGTTTAAATCGAAGACCTGAAACTATAAAAATTCTAGAAACACTGGAAAAACCCTTCTAGACATTGGTTTAGAAAAGGATTTCATGACCAAGGACACAAAAGCAAATGCAATAAAAACAAAGATAAATAGCTGGGACCTAATTAAACTAAAGAGCTGTTGTAGGGCAAAACAGTCACCAGAGTAAATAGACAACCCACAGAGTGGGAGAAAATCTTTACAATCTATATATCTCACAAAGGACTAATTTCCAGAATCTACAATGAACTCAAACAAATCAGTAACTTAAAAAAAATCCCATCAAAAAGTGGGCTAAAGACATGAATAGACAATCCTCAAAAGAAGATATACAAATAGCCAACAAACATAAGAAAATTCTCAGCATCACTAATGATCAGGGAAATGAAAATCAAAGTCACAATGTGATACCATCTTACTCCTGAAAGCCTGGACATAATCGAAAAACAAACAAAAAAAAAAAACAGTAGATGTTGGCATGGATGCAGTGAACAGGGAAAACTTCTATACTGCTGGTGGGAATGTAAACTAGTACAGCCACTATGGAAAACAGTGTAGAGATTCCTTAAGGAACTAAAAGCAGAATTACCATTTGATCCAGCAATCCCACTGCTGGGTATCTGCCCAGAGAAAAAGAAGTCATTATACAAAAAAGATACTTGCACACGCATGTTTATAGCAGCACAATTCTCAGTTGCAAAATTGTGGAACCAACCCAAATGCCCATTAATCAATGAATGGATAAAGAAACTGTGGTAGATTTATATGATGGAATACTATTAGGCCAAAAAAATGAATTAATGGCATTTTCAGCGACCTGAATGAGATTGGAGACATTATTCTAAGTGAAGTAACTCAGGAATGGAAAATCAAACATCGTATGTTCTCAGTGATATATGGGAGCTAAGTTTTGAGGACACAAAGGCATAAGAATGACACAATGGACTTTGGGGACTTGGGGGGAAGTATGGGAAGGAGGTGAGGGATAAAAGACTACAAATATGGTACAGCGTATACTGCTCAGATGATGGGTGCGCCAAAATCTCACAAATCACCACTAAAGAACTTCCTCATGTAACCCAATACCAGCTGTACCCCAATAATTTATGGGGAAAAAAAGCATTACAGCAGGAATGAAAGGAAGTAAAGTACTTGGAAGAGGGTCAAGTGGGTGACTTGAGAGATCAAATGTGTGGTTCGACCTTTGACTTAGGGTTCTTATACATTGGCATGCTTTTGGGGGTTCACATCCCTTCTCCCCTAACTCTTGCCTTGGAGTGGGCTACCTGCATGCTCAGTGGCCTGCCAGCCCTTGAGAGGGGCTGCATGTGTATTGTGCTTACTGGAATTGTACATATGCTCATTTGAGGCATTCTTCCCTTACCAGTTCTAATGTTCCTAGAAGGTCATATAGCAGTTAAACTCCACCATTTTACCTCTTAGTGCACATGCATGAGCCCACTCATCCAAGTTCTGAGATCTTATCAGGAAGCTGCTGATCACTAGTTTCAGATGTTTCTGTCTACTGGGGGTCTGCCTTTCCCTGGCTCTGGCTGTGACCAATTATTATTTTAGAGAAACAGTGTAACAACCACCTGACCATCACCTAATAGTCACCTGACATTCCTGGTTGGGGGTGTGGGAACTTTCCTGTCCTGCTCATGACTGACTAGCTACCTACTTAACAATATCTCCGTTTCCAAAATGGAAGTTGTATTTGCAAGGAGGTTTTAAATCATTTTAGGCATGTATTCTTCAGCTATTTCCATAACAAACTCAATTATTGTAAACTCAGTGGTTTTCTTCATTAAGCAATTATTCTCACTCTCACTGCCTGCAGGGAAGCTGTGGTTCAGCCAGACTAGACTAGGCTTGGATGGATAGCTCTCTGGCCATGGATTAGCTGGATTTGGCCGTGGGCTCTCAGTCTGCTCAATGCTGAAGGACAGTGATAATACCGCTATCATGAGATATGCCTATATTAGTCCATTCTCACACTGCTAATAAAGACATACCTGAGACTGGGTAATTTATAAAGGAAAGTGGTTTAATTGGCCACAGTTTAGCATGACTGAGGAGGTCTCAGGAAATTTACAATCATTGTAGAAGGCGAAGGTGAAGCAAGGTAACTACCTCACAAGGCAGCAGGAAGGAGAAGTGCAAGCGGGGGAAATGCCAGATGCTTATAAAACCATCAGATCTTGTGAGACTCACCCATTATCACAAGAACAGCATGGGGGAAATCTCTTCCATGATTCAATTACCTCCACCTGGTCCCACCCTTGACACATGGGAACTATGTGGATTACAATTCAAGGTGAGATTTGGGTGGGGACACAGAGCTACTATATCAATGCCCAATCTCCAACATACAAGAGAAAAGCCAAACCACACAAGGCTATGAAAAGTTCCTGCTCACATCATGCCTGCCAACTTCCCAGGGGCCAAGGCAAGTCACACGTCCAAGACCAACATCAAAGGGCAAAGACTTAGTCTCTGCCTACAGTAAGGAGGAAACAGGAGTAAAATGCTGAAGAATAATCTAGAATAGCACAAGCTATTAAAAAATATTTTCAGATATTAAAAAGTTCAGTCCAATTTTAATCAAAACTCCAATGTGTCATACAATTTTAAGTTTTTCTTCTTCCTTACCTTAGGCCTGAACTGAAGCCAGAAGAGAGAAAGGGAGAGTGCAGCCTGTTCTTTCTGTTGGGCTTACTCATTTCAGTAGTCCATAGAGCTGCTCACAAACATTCCAGTTCTCCTCCCTAGACAGAGAAGATAAGATGACTTTGACAGCTACTTAAAGTTAATTATAGCCATGTGATTTACTTTAGCCAATAAAATGTGTAACTTCTACGTGGGAGCTATAATAATAAGTTTATGCTTTGCTACATTCTCATTTTCTATTCCAGTATTCAAAATTATAGTGCCTGATCAGCCTGGGTTTTTGTGGTGCAATTAGCAGAGCTCCTGGGATAGACATAAGTGAGAAAGAAGTCTTTGTTCTCAGTTATTGTACTGAGAACTAAGCTAAGAAGGTATGTGTGTGTGTGTGAGAGAGAGCGAGAGAGAGACAGAGAGAGAGAGAAAGAGAGAGAGATATCCACACATCACCTCTTCTCTTATCCTTATTGATTTTTCTTTCACATTCTCTCTGTGTTGGGTCAGCTTTTTCCGGCTTCTCTACCACGTGTGAGGGTAAACAAGGGAAAACATGGTAAAGTTTTAGGTAGCGAGCACAGTTGTAGTTCCGACCCTCCACACACACGTGTTAAATGCCCTTAGTACTGACCCTTCCCTTCTGTGTGTTTTAGGGTTTTGTTACCTCACAATGTCTGGGATTCCTTATTCTTCAATATTTCCTGAGAAGGGCTATGCTTAATCCTACTGATGTCTTATGACTTTGCCTCAATTCCTACTTCTGGTGGGATGCCTCTAGCCACTTTCTGCTGGTATCTGCTTTCTCCTGAAGACAGGCCTCTTGAAAATAGATCATTTTTGAGATCACCCTAGTCTAGGTGCTGCCGACAGCACCCTGAGGCACACAGAAAGCCTGCCCCTTGTCATGCTGGTGAGGCAGTTCCCAGTGCAGCTTTCTTTTCTCTGCTGCTGCTGGGCCAGTTCCAGCCAGCCTGTCCCCTATAGGCAAGTAGCCAGTACCATTCCCTTCAAGTCTTTAAGACACAAGTCAATTTATCAGAAATCTCTCTCAGTTTTGCCCTGTCGAGCCACATGTAAGAACTGGGACACAGACTTCCTTCACATTCTTCCTCCCATCCTCATAGGGAGAGGAGAAAAATGCCTTTACCCATCCTTCTAGACTGACTACTTTCTTGAAAAACTTACCAGTTAATCTGCTTAATGAATGTATTAGTCCATTTTCATGCTGCTATAAAGAATTGCCTGAGACTAGGTAATTTATAAAGGAAAGAGGTTAAATTGACTCACAATTCAGCATGACTTGGAAGGCCTCAGGAAACTTACAATCATGATGGAAGGCAAAGGGCACCTTCTTCACAAAGCGGCAGGAAGGAGAAGTACTGAGCGAAGGTGGAAGAGCCCCTTATAAAACCATCAGATCTCATGAGAATTCACTCACTATCACGAGAACAGCATGAGGGAAACTGCCCCCATAATTTAATGACCTCCACCTGATGTCTCCCTGGGATTATGGAGATTACTATTCAAGATGAGATTTGGGTGGGGACATAAAACCTAACTATATCAATGAATCTCCAGTTTTGCTGGTAGACATACAGGTTGGTGGAGAGTTTTGGGCTAAAGGTCTCAGGACTTGCTTTGCCTATCTCTTAGCAAGTCTAGCAGAAATGGACTTAGTCCTCTTCTGTAAAATATAGGCGCAATTTATCCCCATTGTCCCAAACCTGGGACATTTTGGGATCTCAGTGGAGACTAAGGAGACAAATATATTCTATTTTTTTTTAGAAGTTTAAGAGATTACCACATATTCTAGGAGAAGTGAGTAGTTTGGTGTGACCAGAATAAATGTTTTTCTGTGCTAAGGATGGGCAGACTGGCTGGGATCAGATGATAAAAGCCCACATAGTTCTATTTTCCATGATGACTAGAATCATGCCTTTTATTCCATCTTGCTCTTAACTTATGGGTCCCAATCCAACTCTGGCTCTACCCCTCTTCCTCCTACACCATTTGTTTTACCATGTATAGTAGATTGAATAGTTCTACGTCTGCTCAGAACCTCTGAATATGACATTACTTGGAAACAGTATTTCTAGGCATTATCAAATTAAGATAAGGCCATACTAGATGAGGGTGGGTCTTAAATCTAAAGACTGGTGTCCTTATAAGAGGATGACAGGCCATTTTGAGACATGCAGAGAACACCATTTGAAGACAGAGGCAGAGACTGGACTGATGCATCTACAAGCCAATGATCACCAGGAATGGCCAAAGCCTCCAGAAACTGGGAGAGGCAAGGAAGGATCCTCCCCTGGAAGCTCTGTGGGGACCATGACCCTGCTGACAGCTGGATTTTGGATGTCTGGCCTCAAGAACAGTGTGAAAATAAATTTCTGTTGTTTTAAGTCACCAATTTTGTGGTAATTTGTTCCAGCAGCCCTAGAAAACTAATACAGCACCACCTATGATTTCTACACTCATTTTTTGCTCTAACGAGAATGCAGGTCCCTCAGACGGCAGAATCTAGGTCTTATTTCTCTCTGGGTTTTCCTTGGCAGAGTGCTTTGACACAGAGACATTTATTATAGATTTGCTTCAATAAAAGCATTGATAATTAGCTTTAATTTGAAATCACTTCACAACAAATTGGAAATTTATAACAAACACAGAAGTGTGAATGGAAGAAATGAACAATTATATGCTATTTACCTACCACTATTGTTTCTGTCACATAATTGATCCCCTCTCCCGTTAACTTCAAGTTCCCACTCAATTATTTGGGTCAATTCATATTCTTTAGAAAGAGCTTGTATCTTTATTCAACCCATTTAAGCTTCATCTGAGGGAGTGAACTGATTAAAAGAAAACCTAAGTGAAATAAAAACAATTCTGAAAGTGCCAGTAAACAGGAAATTATTAAAAATTACTTGGATAATGGATATTTAGAAGAATGTAATTTTATTTTAATTTACTGGCAGAGAACTAATTGTTCAATTATTAGAATACACAAAAGGAAAGATAATGTGGATCTTGTTTTATGAAGTATTTGTGTGTGTGTGTGTGTGTGTGTGAATTTCTCAGGGCAGAGTTCTATGACTAAGACCTTCATTTTATTGCATTTTTACCTTGATCATTTATTTTTAAAATCTCTCTCTGTTACTTACCCTGATAAAAGCTTTTGAAGATAAACTATCACACAATAAAAAGAATCTTGTTCTTATTATATAAAGTGGTATTAATTTAAAATGAGGAAAGTGAGATTAATTTATCAAAGCAACTGAAATGTGGGAATGTAAAACAAGGAATTAAATATATCATTTTTGCCCACTGTTCACATTGTATTATATATGTGATTGCATATAAAAACAAAGAAGTGAAGGAAAACACTCCTGACTTTTATTAGAGACTTTACAGTCCTACGTTAAATGTTTTGCATGGAACTTTCTCTTCAGTGGGGATTGCAATTGTCACTTCTGAATTATTGCAGACTCCACTTTGGTGGGTCTCAGATTAATGAGGACTGACTGCATATGTAAAATGGGAAGGTCATATGTGGACAGTGTTTTCTTGTGTCTTTCCTAATAAGTCATTCCCAGATGGTGAGTTACACCCCAGAGACTGAAGTTTTTCAAGTTTGTTAATTTTTTTCCATCTTACTTCCTGCTGATCGATATGGCTACCAAAAGCAGCTTTCTGCAATGAATACAATTTAGCTAATGAGGGAGTAGGCAGCACTTCTCTTTGAATTATGGATAGTGTGCTTCTCCATATGTCACTTTCATTGGAGCAACTGAAAGGAGGATTCATATTATTATTTTATTTTAACCAGAATGGCTGAAGTAGTTGGCTTTCTATACTGAGTGGCTCTTTGTGTGGGTGAGTAAATAATCTTTGAAAGTGGAAACTTCCTGACAATAAAATGTTACTTGCCAGTGGCAGTCAGGAAGTGAAGGTCTGGTCCAGTCTCTTTTTAAAATTTTGTTTCTATTTTTTTGATTGCCTGTGCATCAGGTGTTTGATCTTTAAAGGTGACAAAGATTCTCTGATGACAAAATGCTAGCCAGTCTCCTGTGAGCCATCTTCTCAAGTAGACCTCAACTTTAACCTATAAAGATTTGAACACAAACTAACATATATTTTAATAGCTCAACCAAATCCATGGGATGACTTTAGCCCCCTTTAAAGTGCCTGCCTGAGAAAGCTCAAGGTTGCCAGAAGAATATACTGCTTGTTCCAGCCAACATGTGAAGAGAGGCCCCCTGTCACCCAGTCTCTATGAGAATCTAGGAGCCTAAATTCCGTAAGCACCAGTTGGCAAACCCAAATGGGTGTTACACAGACCAACCCCCACTACCCACTTTTTGTAATTTTTCACTTCTCTGGCTCAACTGAGCTCTGCTCACCCACCTCCCTGCACCCTTATTCTCCCTTTGAAACATCCAGTCACCTCTGTTACAAATCAAAGTTGAGTTCAGTTCATGATGAACCCTTTCCCTAATGCAATAGTTATTATGGATTAAAATCCATCTGCACCACTTAACCAGTGCCTAGCTTTGTTTATCTTTGACAGAGGTCATTTTTTTTTTAATAGTGGGAGAGGTTGGTAATAACAAAAGTCTCCATCAGCTCTGGCATCTTTTGTTTCAATCATGTGATGGTTACTTTTGTGTGCCAGCTTGACTGGGCTAAGGAATGCTCAGATGGCTGGTAATACATCATTTCTTGGTGTTTCTGTGAAGGTCTTTCCATAAGAGATTAGCATTTGAATCAGTGGACCCAGTAAAAATCATTTGCCCTCACTAATGTGGGTGGGCATCATCCAATCTGTTGAGGGCTCAGACAGAACAGAAAGGTGGAGGAAGCCTTTTTATGTTTGAGCTGGGACATACATCTTCTCCTGCCTTTGGACAACAGAGCTCCTGGTTCTCAGGACTTTGGATTTGGACCAAGACCAGGATTTGCAGCATTGGCTCCCCTGGTTCTCAGGCCACTGGACTTGGATTGAATTATACCACCAGCTTTCCTGGGTCTCCAGCTTGCACACAAAAGATGATGGGACTTCTTAGCCTCCATAATCCCATGAGCCAATCTCTCATAAGAAGTCTCCCTCTCTCTCTCTCTCTCCTTCTCCCATTGATTCCTTTTTTTTCTCCAGGGAGCCCTGACTAATACAAATATAATAATTGCCAGTGGGATACTCTGGAAAATAATGGTCAGCCTTCTGTGAAATTTGATGCCTAACATCTGTTCCCTGAAACTTCCCCTACGTACTTAGAGAAAGAGAGTTTGCCCACATGAGTCTTTCTAATCCAAATAAAGAAAACCCTTCTTTGTTTATTTCCATCACCCCATTGAATAGCTTTCTTGCACTACCTCAGTTTCTCCAAGGTCTTAGTGGGCAGTAAACAGAAACCTCTGGCAAAGGTCAAAGACAGAATGAAACACTAGCTTTATCGATAAATAATTCTTGAAAGTCAAATTATGTGGAGGAGTTTCTTTCTCCAACTCTCCAGAGGAAAAATCAGTATACACGGGTGTATTAGTCCATTTTCACAATGCTGATAAAGACATACCCAAGACTAGGCAACTAACACAAGAAAGAGGTTTATTGGACTCACATTTCCACGTGGCTGGGGAGGCCTCACAATCAGGGTGGAAGATGAAAGTCATGTCTCACATGGCGGCAGACAAGAGAAGAGTAGAGCTTATGCAGGAAAACTCCCCTATTTAAAACCGTCAGATCTTGTGAGAGTCATTCACTATCACAAGAACAGCTCAGGAAATTCAATCACCTCCCACTGGGTTCCTCTCACGACACATGGGAATTGTGGGAGTTTCAATTCAATATGCGATTTGGGTGGGGACACAGCCCAACCATATCAACAGGGGGCTCATAGTTTATTGGTATGGTAGGAAGCAGTAGATATATCCCTTGTGTAGCTCAGGTTTTCTCAAATCACATCAGCCTCAAAATTAAAAAAAAAACAAAATATGTTTAATTAGACGACATTCTTTGTTGGTGGGGTTTTGGAGAACAAGCATCCTCATATACTGCTGGCATAAATTCAAAATGGTAAAATACCTATAGAGGGAAAGTTGGCATTATTTTTTAAAAATGAATGCATATTCATTCTTTGTCCTGACATACTTTTAAGTAAGTATCCCAAGGGCAAACTGATTAGAAAAACCCCACAAAATCTAAAAGATGTACACACATA
Source organism: Pongo abelii (assembly GCF_028885655.2). Classification (NCBI taxonomy): domain Eukaryota; kingdom Metazoa; phylum Chordata; class Mammalia; order Primates; family Hominidae; genus Pongo; species Pongo abelii. Next base: position 9,815,820 of record NC_071988.2, read on the forward strand.
GCATGATTTAAAGTGACATAGGAGAGGAGGAGTCACCAACTGGCATGGCTAATTCACCAGCTGGGCAAAAGGCATCAAGGCTACAGTTCACATTAGGAGCTGGAGGAATCACAAGGAAATTGGCTGATCAATTTGCAATTATGAATGGATGAGCGCTGCTCCAACCACCCAGAAGTGAAGGACTGGGTCATATCTTTCAGTCCTGCTGGTAAGCAACCTTGGCCTGCTGAATAGATGTCAAAGGGGCAGACCATAAGTACCAGATGCAGCCTGAGCCCAATGACAACATAGGGGCTTTAGCTTGTTCTACTAATGTCCTCTTTCCAGTTTCCCCTCAGAAAGAGGGGCCAACAGGACCATGAAGGGGCTGCTGCTGTAGTGGCCATGGCTGGAGTGTTCTGCCTGGTGCAAGGTATGGACTGATGGCAGCCTGGGGTGGTGCTACTCAAACCTTCCCACTTGCTCCTCTGGCTTCCTTTGCCCTGCTTCCGTATACGCAAGTAAAGAGGCCCCCTGACTTTCACATCTGACTTCCGACTAATTGCCTGTTACTCACTTCAGCTGTTCATTATCATTTTGTAATGCATCAATGGTCCTTAGCAAGAGCCATCTGTTATGGACTGAATTGTGCCCCACCAACCAAACTCATATGTTGAAGCCCTAGCCTCTCATGTGGCCGTAGGAGATAGAATCTTTAAGGACATAATTAAGGTTAAGTGAAGTCATGAATTAGGCCTTAATCCAATAGGACTGCTGTGATGATAAGCAAAGGGAGAAATACCAGAGCTCTCTCTCCATGTGCTCTCAGAGGAAAGGCCATGTGAGGACATAGTGAGAAGGCGGCCATCTCCAAGGCAAGGAGGGAGGCCTTAAAAGAAATCAACACTGCTAACACCTTGGTCTTGAACTTCCAGTCCCCAGAACTGTGATCAAATGGTTTTCTGTTGTTTAATCCACCCAGTCTGTGGTATTGTATTATGGTACCCTAGCAGGTTAACCCATTATTCAATCCTCTTAACATTACAGCTACTATTTTCTCCAGATATCTTAAATGCCAGATATGCCTCTGTATTTGAGGTATTCTTTTCCGCTGAAGTAGCCTCCCAGCTTGCCTTCAACAAATGTTGTAACAATTAGATTACCATCTTCTGTGAAACCTCTCTCTCTTCCACCTTTTACCAGGAATGGGGTCCCCCTCCAGCCAGGCAGTGGGTCACCCAGTTCCAGAACCCCTCTCATTGACCACTTTATCCTACCATATCTGTCTTGACAGTTGTAAGATGGATTTTTTGGAGTCAGGTGCTGACATGGCTGTAAGATATTTATTAGGAATCAACATGTATCATAGGAAGCAGGATTGGTTAAAGGAAGAAGTGAATTTCAATGCAGGCAAAATGAACATCAGAAAACATGGTGGGGAGCTCTGGAGCTAGTATTTCCTGTCAGATGATCCTGTGTTGGGCCAAAATGGCCAGGCCTTTCTATTCCTACCTTGCTCAGTCTCCAGAGATGGGCTGCTCTGGACAGGACGTGACTGCAGCTGGGGCAGCTCTCTGCATCTATGCAGATCCTGAAGGACTGTCAGCTAGAGGCCATCTGCTGACTACATCTCTACAGCTGAGCAGTAATCCTTCCTTGCTGGGGACATGAGTTTCACATAATCATATTTACTTCTGTAAAAACCTGCAACAAAAGTCATTCTTACTAGTGGAATGTTTAAAAGCATTCTTTTTTGTGATGAGGAGAAGTTTCTCCTTCCGACCCCTTCTATTTGGCACAGTATTAAAGTTGCTTGCTAGTGTAATATGGCAAGGAAAAAAAGAAGGAAAAGAAATAAGAATGATAAAAGAAGAAACAAAACTGTCATTATTTACAGATAATTTTTCTGTTATTTTTAACAATATTGTTGCAAACTATTTCAACATGGCCCCACCAATACCATCTCATATGCTGCTTTCCATGTACCTGAGACTCCTCCCACTGAGAGAGATCATCTTGCTCCCTCTCCTTTAAGCTGGGAGGGAATGAATGACTGCCCAGATCAATGGAATTCAGAAGTAATGTTATGGTTCACTCTCTTTTCACTCTCTCTCTTTCAGAACACTCACTTTTGGAACCTGGCCACCATGTTGGAAGGAATCCCAGAGCACATGAGGAGGCCTTTTGGGGGTGTTCCAGCTGACAGCCTCAGCTAAGGTCTTAGCTAATAGTCAGCATCAACTCCTGGCAAGTGAGCAAGGCTTCAGATCATTCCAGCCCTCAGCTTTCCAGCTGAAAACATTGTAAAGCAAATACAGCCATTTCCACTTTGCCCTGTCTGAATTCCTGACCCACAGAAGCCATGAGAGATAACAAATGATTATTAGTGCTTTAAGCCACCGGGTTTGGGAATCATTTCTTATGTATCAATAGATTACAGCAAATGTCAAAAAACTATAGATAAAGTTAGGATGATAATTTAGCACAGTTGCTAGATACAAAAGTCAATATTGAAATCAATTCTATTTCTATATACTGGCAACATACAGAAGTCAAATTTAAAATTTACAATAGTATAAAAATATAATTATCTAAGAACAAATATAACAAAGTCATATGAGTCCTTCAAAGAGATAATCACAGAACTCAATTCAAATATACTGAAAAAGACCCAAAAAAGGAGATATGCAAGATATATATATTACAATCATGGATTCACAGAATTAATATTGTGTAGATACCAATTACCTCAAAATTGATGTACTATATTGTACCAACCAAATCACAATCACTTAGTAATGTGTTGAGCTCATTTTAGAGTTTATAAGAGAATTCAGAAGTCTAAGAATAGCCATGGCCTTCTGGAAGAACAAGGTGAGTAGTTGGTCTCCAGATTATAAAGATAAAGGACTATAACAGAGCTACTGGTGCAAGGATAGAAACATTAGCAAATGCAGCACAGCAGAAAGCCTGGCCACTGGCCTGCATAGATATTGAAGCTTTACATACAGCAGATGTGGTACTGTAGCCACATGTGATGATGTGAACTGATGGATTTTTCCACGAATGTCATAGAACAATTTGGTATCCATATTGAACAAAAAATGAAATTAAATCCTCCTACAGAGAAACCAATTCCTGGCGGATTAAGAACTATATGTGAAAGGTTTAAAAACACAGATTTTAAAAACAAGATAGAAAAATATTTATAAATTCAGTGTAGAAAAGGGTTTTTTTTTTTTTCTTAAAAATAGTCTAAAACCCATGACCCAACTAAGATTGGTCAATGTGACTGCATTAAAATTAAGAATTGTATTCATCAAAAGAATCTCTATAGCTTACAGATGAAATAATAGCCTGTGACTTGCTTCAGAACAATCTAGTGGAGAGGGAAGGGGGTATATCTGACTCAAATGGGGCCTGAGATGGTGGTCATTGTGACGAGGCAATGTTCATAATAGCAAAAACTGGAAATAACCAAAATGCCCATGAATAGTAGAATAGACAAAAAAAAATGGCATATTCACACAATGTAACCATAGAGCAGTCAAAATGAACCACAGTTATGTGCATCAATATGAGTGGTTCTCATCTGGAGAACAAGAAACAAACCACAGGTAATCTATTCACTAAGATTCAAAAACAGAGAAAACTAAATGACATTTGTTGAGAGATTTATACATGGCTGGTAAAATGATGGTTACACCATTGTATGTAGTGGTTATCTCAAGGAAGAAGGCACAAAGATAGAGACAAAGGGGCTTCTACATTACTTACCAAATTGTATTTCTTTTCTTTTTTGAGACAAAATCTCACTCTGCTGCCCACGCTGAATGCAGTGGTGCCATAACCACTCACTGCAGCCTTGACTTTGTGGGCTCAATCGATCCTCCCATCTCAGTCTCCCAAGTAGCTAGGACTACAGATGACTGCCACCACTCCTTGCTAATGTTTTACTTTTTTGTGGAGAGGAGGTTTCGCCACGTTGCCTAGGCTACTCTCCAACTCCTGGAATCAAATGATCCATCTGCCTCTGCCTTCCAAAGTGCTGGGATTACAGTCATGAGTCACCACACCCGGCCAAAATTCTATTTCTTAGTGGTAGTTTCATACATGTTTCCTTCATTTAAAAATTTTATACGTATATATATTTTAATATACTTTTCTGCATATAAAATAAAACACAATAGAAAAGAAAAACAGCAATAGATGTAGCTATTATGACAAAGCTCAAGAAGAATAATGCCTGCTATTTCATGTGTAGTATTTCTAATTCAAATTTATGAATTAGTTTGCCTTTATTATTATTTTTAAATGAATTAGCTGCCTTTCTTTGGGCTTGCTTTAAAAATGAAGAATCACCACTATCGTTTTCTGATTCATTTATTGGTCTGCATATTTTCTGGACTGTTCTTGTTTGAGGCATGTTACTACATATTGGGGGCACGGAGATAAATAAGACTCAGGCCTTGCTTTAAAGAGTTTGCATTTCAGTACGTGAGTGTGGTTAGTGGGAGCAAAGGCTTAGTTGAATAACTTATTGCCCAGAGCAATGGTTCTCAGACTTGAGCATGCAGCAGTATCACCTGGATGGGTTGGCAGAACACAGATTACTAGGCCCCACCCCCAAAGTATCTGATTCAGGAGAGCAAGGATAGGGCCTGAGAATCTGCATTTCTCACAATTCCCTGGTGATGCAGATGTTGCTGATCCAGAGGACGCTGCTTTGAGAATCACTGCTTTAGAACATTTGTATGATCTGAAAAGTATTCCTTAATTTAATGACTTTTCTCTTCTTAGATAGTTTTTTTTTTGTCGAAAAAAACTAAATAGAAAAAGAAATACATCAACCCCCTATTCATGTAAGCAGGTTAAAAATACAGTATTTTATTACTCTTCACATAACTTTTCTTTTGTTTGGTTTTAGATCTTATGCTTTCTTGATACAACTAAAGCTAGAGAGACATTGAAGTGGGGAGATGATGTGTCCATGCCTAAACTGGGCATTAGGAAAGTGGGGGGCGCTTTAGCTGTTACTAGATCAGGCAGGGTTTCGGAGCCAAAGCTGCTCCTCAGGGGAAAAGAGGTCAGATCCTCGGTGAGTTGCATGGAATTACTTGCCCAGTGGTAGCTGGAGGGGCCCAGATTCAAGAGGCTATTGAAAAGCAACTCAGGATTGAGGCATCATCCCATTGGAGATAGTGGTTGTTAAAAATTTAGACAGATTCAAGAGGTAAAGATGAAGAAGATCAGCTAAAATGATCAAAAAGTTACTGGAATATGTTCATTTTTTAAAAAGCGAAAATGACAGTGGTTTATTTGGTTTCCAAACAAGAGGTTCAGAGATGGCCAGTCCTGGCCCAGGGAATATGCTGGATGGTGCCGTCAAGGGCTCACCATCCTCAGGTGGTGACTATTCTCATGATCCCTGGAAGGCTGCTGTCCCTCCAGACGCTTCTGTATTCCAGGAAGGAAGAAAAAAAAAGACAGCAATGCATGAAAGGGTTCACCAGCTGTCAGGCAAGTAAAAGCTTTCCTGGAAGTTGCAGCCAGAATTTGTCTGCTTGTACCATGTGACTAACATTTCTCCATGTCCCCCAGTGCACAATGTATATGTATATTAAATCATCTCATTGTACACTTTGAAAGCATACGATTTGTCAGTTAAACATCTTAAAGTAAAACAAAGACAAAACAAAAACCAGAAACGTAAAAGAATATTTCTGCTTGAGTCTCACTGACTGGAACCACGCCACATGACCACCTGAGGGTGGAAAGAAGATAAGGGAGGTGGAATTGGATATGGGATTGGCTAGCCAGTGTCTGCCACACCAAGGAAAGACCCTGTTAGTTCCAGTCTTCCAAATGTTAGTCTTTGGCAGTTTTTTGGGACACACAATTTATCCCAGCACAGAGATTTCTCTTGATAGAGTTTAATTTGAAACCATGCGTTTCTCTCGGCAAGGCAGGCAAATTACTCCCTCTCTTGGAGGCTCATTCTGGCTTGTTTCATAGGGTGGTAATTTAGGTGCCGTCTTTGGAACCAGACTTCATTGGTTTGAATCCTGGCTCCTCTTATTAGTTGTGTGACTTTGGGCAAGTTACTTTCTCCCAGTGTCTGCATTTCTTCATCTGTGAAAGAAGAATTGAAAGTGGTTCTCACCTTATCAGAGTCTTATAGGAGTTAACACAACAGCTAATATAGTGCATGTGAAACAGAGCAGTGCCCAGTCCAGACTAAGCACTGGATAAATGGATAAAGGTTAGCAATTACTCTTCAAAGCTTAGAAATTTACGTGGTCCCAACCTTTATCACCCGGTTTACGTAAAATGCCTCTCATTTCCTTCATACTAATTGAAAACTTATTTTTCGTTTTCCTTCAAGTTTCTTGTTTCTGGAAGCCTAGAGTTGCACCCAGTGTGCATTTCTCAAGTGACACGGTTGCTAATCTCTGTTAGGCATTCCTGTCCTGACAGTCAGTTCGTTACCATGAATCTCCACGTTTTTGGTGAGACCTGTGACATCCACTTCCTAGGAAGGATGCTGCTACCTTAGACCTAACTTTTTTCAGCCTGAGACTTGAAACTTCCCCCAGCAGATTCCCACACTGAAGCTATTGATGTTTCTGAAGCATGTGCTTCTAGCAACCCTGAAAGCTCTGGTACCTCTGCCCTGTGTTCCTCAAGAAACAGTCTTTCCTTGGCTTTTAAATGTTCCATGCTCAAAATAACATTTCTATTTGCTAAATTTCCTTTTTCTGTTCCAATATTATTTTGGGAGGGCTCAGCTGGGTTTCCTAACCCCTTATTATTCTCTGGCAGGTCACTTTCCTTCTCTAACACACGTGGGCCTAGCCTTGTTTGTTGGGTTTCTGTACCTCCTTTCCTTTCACTTTCCCACTGGCTTCTGGCCCAGATATTTATTTCACTAATATTCTCCTCTAGAGAACCTCTTGTGGGGTTCCCACAGTGAGAGATATGGAATGAACCAGCCTTGGGCCTGAAAAGAGCACACTTCCAGAACTGAATAATCCAATCCAGTAAGCGCTCAACCATGAGATCAATATCTAACCCAGACTTGGCTTTGCTTTATTATTTTCTGGTCCAGTTCCCCTTTAAGATATTTCAAACTTGCTGTGCCTACCTGTTTTAGTCCATTTTCATACTGCTATGAAGAAATATCAAAGACTGGGTAATTTATAAAGAAAAAGAGGTTTAATAGACTCACAGTTCCACGTGGCTGTGTAGGCCTCACAATCACGGCAGAAGGTGAAGGAGGAGCAAAGGCACGTCTTACATGGTAGCAGGCAAATGTGTGCAGGGGAGCTGCCCTTTATAAGACCATCAGATCTTGTGAGACTGGAATAAGTTACTCACTATCATGAGAACAGCATGGGAAAACCTGCCCTCATGATTCAATTACCTCCCACTGGGTACCTCCCATGACACATGGGGATTATGGGAGCTATAATTCAAGATGAGATTTGGGTGGGGACACAGCCAAACCATATCACCACCTGTTTTTCTTTAATTCTATAAATTCATCAGTCATATTCATTCAGGCACAGATAATATCTCCATGCTCATTTCAATAATTGGGCCCTTGAAGCATACCTAGTAAGTCTTAATCAAACTAATAAAGTTTTAGTCAGTCTTTACCATTCTTCACCATGAGATGATGCTAGTGTGTGGAATATAAGCCCCTTCCCTCGAGCAAGCATCAGTCCCCCAGGTTTTTGGGTTAAATTACTTGGAAAAAATTCATCGTCCTCATTTCACATAAACACAGTAAGTACTCCTAGGGTTGATTGTAACGTGACCTTTCAGACTAAAATGTCATCATAACAATTCAAGTAAATGTTTGGTTATTTGCCAGCCACTCTATGTAGTAGAAAATCTATTTGATATGCTTTTAAAAGCAAATCTTTACATAAGAACAAAATGTTCCTGGTATGTTCAAATCACTTGCTATAAATTCTGGAGGACATTTGAGTGCAATTGTATTAAATATAACACTGAAGTCTCAGATTAAAACATTCAGGAGGGTAGCAAACTTATGTATTAGTATAGTTTTTATTTTTCAAGGAAAATAGTAATTGCATTCATAAGAAAAGAGATAGATATGAATGTAGACATTGACACCAGTGAATTCCAGGGCAAGTTGACTGCAGTCTTATTTACCTTTTGAAGTAATCTTGAAACCCATCAAGAGAAAACATGTTGCAAAAACTTTGTATTGTTTCTGTTTTTATGTAAGGGCTTTTACCATAAAAAAAAATCTAGTTAAAGATTTTAAAAATAATAAAATCAATTAAAAAACACATGACATATCTTTAAATGCTTATAATTAAGATTTTAAAGTAAGCATTTGGGCCAGGCATGCTGGCTCATGACTGTAACCCCAGCACTTTGGGAGGGGGAGGTGGGCAGAACACTTGAGGTCAGGAGTTCGAGACCAGCCTGGCCAACATGGTGAAAACACATCTCTACTAAAAACACAAAAATTAGCTGGGCATGGTGGTGTGTGCCTGTGATCCTGGCTACTCGGGAGGCTGAGGTGAGAGAATCACTTGAACCAAGGAGGCAGAGGTTACAGTAAGCTGAGATCATGCCATTGCACTCCAGCCTGCGAGACAGAGTGAGACTCTGTCTCAATAAATAAATAAATAAATAAACAAATAAAATAAAATAAATAAAGTAAGCATTCATTCTATTGCTATGACAAATTGTATACACCCTAAATTGTTAACAATATTTCGTATGCATACCTATTCCAGCTACCTATCAGTAATAAATAGGCTGCTCAAGGTCAAGGATCAAGTCGAAGTTATCTTTGTATTTCCAAAAGTAAAATTATATTGACATCTACCAAGGTACTCAGTATTTTTAAAAACAGAATAAATCGATTACACCATGAGTTAATTTTTAAAAAATTCAGCGTTCCCTAAAAACAAAAAAACAAAACAAAACAACAACAACAAAAAACCCAGCTGTTGACCTTGTTAATCTAGGGAGGGTGCAGGTAGAAGAAAAATTTAGACTAACAATTTCCTGCAAAATTTAAAAGACTATGAATGCATATTATTAGTGTCAGAGCTGGCTAATGCTTAATTTATAAAAAAGAAATACACAATTCATGACCCAATTTTATTTAAAAAGTAAAATATTATTTTTGACTGAGAAAATAAAACAATTTTCTTCGCTGCATACCCGATTTTATCAAATCTAATACAAAAACCTTTTATTGAATATACTTTATTTTCATAAACTTCTTCAGCATATTTTTCATAGTTGTTCCCGTGAAATAGTTATTAGTAAATACAAAGTGATTTTATTACATTCTAACATTTATTTTTCTTTCCAAACAGAAGGAAAGAAAATAATTACTTGTATGAAATACTTAGAATAATAGCTTCACTCATTTATTTATTCCACCAATACTGAGTGCCGCCCAGATGTCAGGCAATGATACAGGTACTGGGGACACAGAAGGAAAAAAGTGGACTGAAATCCTTCACTCTAGTTTATTTTATAGTTGTAGTCTAGACAGACAAAAACTAAAAAAAAAATCAGTACATCTTACAAGTCTGTTAAAAGGTCATAAGTATTATGTAAAAAGTAAATTGGGGAAGGAAGACGGTAAGTACTGAATACTGATAATGTATGTGTGCAGGGGCACTGCAATTTTAGATAGGAGGATCACAAATGCTTTTCTGAAAGGGTGACATTTGAGCAATCACTTGGCGATGTATAGGAGGGAGACATGGGTGTCCAGAATCATGTCACGTGGCCAGAATGGTAAAGACCTTATACTAAAATATTCCATGTATAATTTGTGTTTGCAAAAACAGTCTACTAGGAATCCTACCCATAGTTCTGACATGGAGAGGCTATGAGACCTTCTCAAAGACCCTTTCTCTCTCTTGCTCTCACTTTCTTTATCTGTAATATAAAGGGTTGAGCTTCATTGGTTCTCAGCCAGTGTGGTCTGACTGGTTCTCAGTCAGTCTGAGGGCATATAGGAATGCTAGAGAGTATTTCTGGTTGCCCCGATGTTTGGAGGAATACATCTGACATTTAATGGGTGAGGCCCAGGAAAAGTAAACCTCTTGTAATGCATAAGACAGCCCAGTATAACAGAGGCTTGTCCTGCTGAAAATGTGAATGGGGCCTCTGTTGAGAACACCGGGCTAGGTCATCAGGAAATTCCTATCTGGAACTAATAGTGAATGTTGCCGAGCCTATGCGAACAGGGAGCGCTCACTCCCCATTCCGGTGTTTCCATGTGGCAGAACCTCCATTAAAGTAACCTTCAGGCCTCTCTCTACTCCCTCTATCTTTCTTCCACTTTTCTGTTTGGTGCATTCAGGGCTTAACTCTTTCTAGTGTTCTTCCTTTGTGCATCAGCTTTTTATTGCTGTGTAACAAAATATTACAAATCTAGTAGCGGAAAACAATACCCATTTATTAGCTCACAGCTCTGTAGGTCAGAAGTCTGGCATGGTGTTATTGGGTTCTCTGTTCAAGGCATCCCAAGACTGACATCAAAGTGTTGGCTAGGCTGATGTCTCGTCTGGAGGCTCTGGAAAATATCTGCATCCAAGCTCATTGTTTGTATTGGCAGGATTCTCTTCCTTGTGACTGTGTACTAAGGTTTTCCATTGAGGATGTCCACCAGTGGCAGTGTTAGTACTTAAAGGCAGCCCACATTCCTTGAGACTAGGTCCCCTCCAGCTTTAAGGCAGCCAGAGCATGCTTCCAATCGCTGACTTCTCTGTCTCTGACCTGTAGCCCAGTTTTAAAGGGCTCATGTGATTAGGCCAGGCCTACCTGGATAATCTCCCTTATAATAAGGTCAACTGGTTTTGGACCTAAATTATATTTGCAAAATTCCTTCAGAGAAACACCTAGATTAGTATTTGATTAAATAACTGAGAAAAGGGATATGTTGTTCACCAGAGGCCAAGAATTTGAGGGGTTATCTTAGAACTCTGCCTACCATATATGTGAAGCAAATTTGCTGGCCTATATATTCCCTGCTTCCTTACGCAGTAAATTTTATAAGGGCGGGTTCCCTTGTAGTGGTCCTGTAGTTTTAAAACCCTTCTAGTAACTGACAAGACTAGCGTATTTCTGGGGTCGTAGTATGAGCTGTAGCTCATATGACCTTGTGTTTAAGCCAAGACCTCTAACTTAGCTTTAACCAGCAATAAAGTTTAAATGAAGATGTCCATTGGTCTGATTCTTCTATCCATCTTTTAATTACTTCTCAACACAATTAGGAAAAAAGGGGTGTTATTTATTAACCCTTGAAATACAGTGAGGTTTTTGTAGGTGTTACTTGCTATACCTGTCTAAGAAATACATTACTGTTGAATAAATTCAAGAAAGATTAATAAATCATTAAAATAATGGTTTTACCAATAGATATTTTATCTCTATTATATGTTTTAAAATCTACTTTAAAATTACACAAGTAATATAAGAATGTGTTATTTTTATAAAACATTCGGTTTAGAGTAAGTTTAAGACTTCCTTAGCATTGCTCTCCCAATATTCTCCCAAGAACAAACCATTGTTAAACTTGTATTGCATAGTCTTATAAATTATTTTCTAATGAAATCGTATGTACCTGATTAATATTTTTGCGTTATTAATATCATTATTATATGTAAAAGGCAAGTCACAGAGTAAGTCTTGGAAAGCTTTCTATGTCATTTGCATTTGTATCTACCTTTTGAACTTTTGCATAGTATTTTATTTTACAGATCTACCGCAGATTTTATCACCACCTCCATGGTGATCATTTACACTGTTCCTATTGCTTGTTAATATAAATAATACAGGCACAGACTACTTTGTACAAATATCTTTGTGTGCATGAATGAACAAATCTTTCAGAGAGATCCTAGAATTAATATTGGTAGTTACATCACTTCTTATATCGGTTGATACTTCCATGTTGCCCTCTAAAATATTCCCATGAACAGTTTTGTTGTGTGTCTGTGGGAGCCCAATAAAAAGCTTCTCTTCTTCTCAGTCTAAATTCTGAAATGATTGAGAAATGAGAAGAAAGTTGTGTGAGGTAGAAATCAAAGATGACTACCATTTGTCCTTTCTTACCCGTACTCACCTGCCTCTCTTCACATTGAAAGGTAGAGTCTAATTCTCCTCCCCTAGAATCAGGGCTGGCCCTGGTGAGTAGCCTTGACCAAAAGAATGTGGCAGAAGTGATGTCTGTGGAACTCAAATGTAGGCTATAAAAAGCCCTGTAGTTCTTACTTGGATATCTTATAATCTTTACTCTGGGAGGTACTCATTTGGAGTAGAGCTGCAATGCAATAAGTAGCCCAAGCCACATGAGAGGGTGTTCTGGTCAGCATTCCTAGATAACCAATGAGCTGAAAGCTTAAAATGGCAACTTCCAGAAATCTGCATGGGCCATCTTAGATGGCGAACCCACTTGAGCCTTCAAATGGCTTTAACTTCAGCTGCTGTTTGACTGCAATTGTGAGAAGCCCAAATATTAACTACCCCACTGGCAGTCAATACATGAAATTCTAATACACAAAAGTAGTTTCAAGCCACAAAGAACAGGGATGTTCAATATGCAGCAATAGATACATAGACTAATATGGTAGATTAAAGCAAAAATTCTACTTTATTACTGATAAATTGATCTTAGATAAAGTAACTTATTTTTGCAGATGTCTTAATCTATTCAGGCAGTTATACCAAAAATCCCATGAACTGGGTAGGTTATAAAAAACAGAAGTGGGATGGGTATGGTGGCTCACACCTGTAATTCCAGCACTTTGGAAAGCTGAGGTGGTCGGATCACTTGAGGTCAGGAGTTCGAGACCAGCCTGGCCAACATGGTGAAACCCCGTCTCTATTAAAAACACAAAAACTAGCCAGGCATGGTAGTGGGCACCTGTAATCCCAGCTACTCAGGAGGCTGAAGCAGGAGAATTGCTTGAATCCGGGAGGTGGAGGTTGCAGTGAGCAGAAATGGTGCCACTGCATTCCAGCCTGGGTGACAGAAGGAGAATCCATCTCAAAAAATAAAAAGTAAATAAATAAATAAACAACAGAAGTGTATTACTCATAGTTTTGGAGGCTATGAAGTCTGTGATCAAGGTGCTAGCAGATTTAGTGTCTAGTGAGGGCTTGTTTCTCATAGACAGTATCTTCTGGTTGTGTCCTCACATGGTGGGAAAAGCAAGGCCACTCTCAGTGGCCTCTTTTATAATGGCATTAACACTGAACAAGAGGGCTCCACCCTCAAGACCTAATCACCTTCATACCATCATTTTAGGGTCTAGGATTTTAACACATGAGTATTGAAAGGACACAAATATTCAGACGACAGTAGCATGCAAGTAAATTTTCTATACTGAATCTCAGGGTTAGATATACTATACTTCTCTTTCAAAATCTCCGCATTGGGGAAGCCTTCCCTGCTTGATCTCTCAACTGCAGGCCCAGAAAATACCATGTACTACAAAGCAGAAAGTCTGCTGAATTTGAACTCTCTACTCTCAAGAGATGTGGAGAAGAAAGAAGCAAAGTTACACAGACTTGCTCAGTTTTATTTTCCAAAATTCCCAACCATCTTAATCATTTGTCTCATAGAAACAAATAATTGAGAGGCAGAGAGAGGTATGTTATGCAAATGGGGCTTTCCCTACATAAAAAGAAACATCATTAATTGGGAAAAATGTTCACCCCCAATACACATTTGAGAGTGTACTCATTTCTCCACAAACTTGCCAACAGTGGGCAGGGTTAAACTTAAATTACTTTTTCCTATTTTGTGATGTAAAAAATTATATATCTATATTACATTATGTATCTTTACATATAATTACATATGTTTATGTTATATAGATTATATTTATTGTATGTATTTATTATTACTTATATTGTTATCACTGTTATTTATATCTTTATTATTTTTATTTTAATATTATTGCAGAGATGAATTAGTATCTTTGTGTGTTAATTTCTCATTTTTTCCTTTTGTATAAAATGTTTGGTTATATCATTTACCCACTTTCCCTTAGAGTTTTCTTGTGTCTCTCTTTCTTACTGATTTGTAGAAGTTCTTTATATAGTTTGTAAACTAATGCTTTCTCTATTATGTAGCTTGAAGACTTTTTTTTCAGTTAAGTATTTGACTGTCACTTTAAAAAATCATACCTTAGTTTTAACATTTTTGTCTCACATTATCAAAATTTCTATTTATGGATCCTGCTTTTAGTGTTTTAAAGAGGAAGATCTTCTATTCCAAGATTTAAAAATTTTTTAACATTTTTATGACATTATAATAGCATTTTCTTTTCTTTTCTTTTCTTTTCTTTTTTTGAGATGGAGTTTTGCTCTTGTTGCTCAGGCTGGAGTGCAATGGTGCAATCTCGGCTCACTGCAACCTCTGCCTCCAGGGTTCAAGCGATTCTCCAGCCTCAGCCTCCTGAATAACTGGGATTACAGGCGTGCACCACTGTGCCTGGCTAATTTTTGTATTTTTAGTAGAGACGGGGTTTCAACATATTGGTCAGGCTGGCCTCGAACTCCTGACCCCAGGTGATCCGCCTGCCTCAGCCTATAATAGTATTTTCTATACTTATGTACTTGCATCTGTAATTATGTTTTTATGATGTAGAAGCAACTTTATTATCATTATTCTCTAATATTTATATCATTGTCACAAAACATTTAACGGCTAATTTACAACTTCTCCCAGTGATTTAGACATACATGAGTTCTAGATTTTCTCTTCTGTTCTATTGCTCTTTTTGCCTAATTCCGAACCAATAGCACATTAACACATTGTTAAGGTAATACAGGCCATCAGTTTTATTTTTTCTTTTGGTCATAATATTGTTGCAGATACTGGCTTCAGTTTTCTGTAGATAATCCCATATTATGGGTGCATCTGTTTGCTTCGTGATGGTTTCATTTAATATATTCTTATATACCCCCTGTATTTTCTATGCATGGAAGTTGCCATTTTAAGCTTGGTTAGACTCAATTTTAATATTTTGGACAGTAACACTTCATACTATGGCTTATATTGCATCATGCCAGGAAATACACAATGTTTTGTTGTCCCACTGTGGTCGGCACTAAAATGATCGGTGGGTTCAGGTAGAATGCTCAATTTTACCATTATATTGTCTTTTTAATAATAAGGTAACTTTTCACAAATTTTTTATGCATAGATGGTCAATTACCTGAGCTAAGGATTTCAGCTGGCAACTAAAAGAAGAATTTTCTGATTTCTTCCTAATTGATTAGCTTATTGTGTAAATAAGAAATTATTTTTATCTTCCATGCATATTTGGTTTTTGTGCTCTACAGTGTGTAGAGGAAATGCAAGATAGACATTATTCTCCTTCAATTGTTGATTTTCAGGGAAATAAGTTGGTAGCCCAATTGTCCAGTTACTTTCAACTGTGTCTATAAGGATCTGCCTCTTTCTCTCTATTTCTGTCTTTCTGTCTCAGTCTCCCTACCCCTTCTTTCCCTCTCTCTTATTATGAAATCTATTGGTTTTTCAATATTAAATATGTTTCAACTAATTGCATTTATTATTCTTTTTGATGTTCAAATGGCTCTGTCTTTGGCCAGTGGCAGCTGCTTCGTTGCCTGTTTTAGTGCTGTTTGACAAGACCTGTAACTGCCTTGATAGTACTCTTGCCTTCTGATACACTAGAGTATCTCATTCTTAATTTCTTTCCCTTGATATGCTTTTAACTTTACCACTCTTCTCCATGCTCATGCTTTGGGCATTTAAACAATTTAAATCTATTTGATTGGAGTGTGATTTACATAATTAGAATGCACCCAGTTAATTGAGTTTTGACAAATACGTTTACCCATCAAACAACCACTACAATCAAGGTATAAAGCGTTTCTATCAACCCCCACAATTCTCCGCCTCTTTCCATTCAATGCCCTCAAGAACTCCTGGTCCCAAGCAACGATTGGTGAGTTTTCTATCACTAAAGATTGGATTTTGGTTTTGCCTATCATGGAATTTCATCAGAATGAAATAATATACAATACACCGTCTTGTGTCTGATCTCTTTTAGAATAATGTTTTTGAGGTTGGGCACAGTGGCTCATGCCTGTAATCCCAGCACACTGGGAGGCCAAGGCAGACAAATCATTTGAGGTCAGTAGTTCAAGACCAGTCTGACTAACATGGCGAAACCCCATCTCTACTAAAAATATAAAAATTAGACGGGCATGGTGATGCATGACTGTAATCCCAGCTACTTGGGAGGCTGAGGCAAGAGAATTGCTTGAACCAGGGAGGCGGAGGTTGCAGTGAGCCGAGATGGCACCATTGCCCTCCAGCCTGGGTGATGGAGTGAGAGACTCCATCTCAAAAAAAAAAAATAAATAAATAAATAAATAAAAAATAATAATGTTTTTGAGATTGATCTTTGTTTTTCCATATAGCAGTTGTTTGTTGCTTTTTGTGGCAAGTAGTATTCCAATTGCATGGATATTCTGGAATTCTTTCTTGTATTTATTTGTTGATAGACATTTGAGTTTTTTTTCCCCCAGTTTGGGGGTCTTACAAAATTTTTGTGAATATTCATATACAAGTGTTTGTGTAGAAAAAATATTTTCATTTTCCTTAAGTAAATACCCGGAAGTAAAATTACAGGGACATATGGGAAATATAGATTTAACTTTTTGAGAACCTGCCAAGTTGTTTTCCAAAGAAGTTTTACCACTAACCCTTTCCACCAACAATATATGAGCATCCCAGTTGCTATACATCCTTGACAACCTTTGTTTTAATTTATACTCCTTTTATGACTAATGATTTTGAACACATTTTCATGTGCTTATTGGCATATGTATGCCATTTGTATATACATATACAAATGTATATATATACCACATATACAAATGGTATATATATGTGTGTGTGTGTGCTTGTGTGTGCGTGTGAAGTGCTTGTTAAAGTATTGTGCTTATTATATTATATATAAGCATATTATATATTATATTACTTTATAAACTTTGGGTTGTTTGTCTTTTTATTAAGTACCACTTCAGTACATATTTTGGATACATGTCCCTTGCCAGATATATCTATTGTAAATATTTTCTCTCAGTCTAAGTCTTTCTCTGAATTTTCTTAATGGTATCTTTTGATAAGGAGAAGTTTTTCATTTTTGAAAATGTCCAATTTGTTCTGTGTCTTATGTAGAAAATAGCTTTATACTTCAAGGTTTTAAAGATATTCTACATTTTGAAAAGAATTCTATAGTTCTAATTTTGCTCTATTATCCATGGTGAGTTACTCTTCGCGTATGGTATATCATAAGGGTTATGATTAACTTTTTTCACAAAAAGATATAGTTTCAAAGACAGTATAAAGGACTTTTTCCCATTGTGGAATACAGTATGGCTATTCCTCAAAGACCTCAAAACAAAAATAGCGTTTGATCCAGCAATCCCATTACTGGGTATATACCCAAAGGAATATAAATTTTTCTGTTATAAAGACACATGCACACATATGTTGATTTTAGCACTATTAATAATAGCAAAGACATTGAATCAACCTAAATGCCCATCAATGTCATACTGGCTAAAGAAAATGTGGTACATATACACCATGGAATACTATGCAGCCATAGAAAAGAAGAAATCATGTCCTTTGTAGGGACATGGATGGAGCTGGAGGCCATTATCCTTAGCAAACTAACACAGGAACAGAAAACCAAATACCACATAGTCTCACTTATAAGTGGAAGCTAAACAAATCACATATAAGTCACATGGACACACAGTGGAGAACAACACACACTTGGACCTATCAGAGTAAGGAGAGGGAGGAGGGAGAGGATCAGGAAAAATAATTAAAGGGTACTAGTTTTAATACCTGGGTGACAAAGTAACCTGTACAACAAACCCCCATGACACAAGTTTACCTGTATAACAAACCTGCACAGGTACCCCTGATCTTAAAATAAAAGTTAAAGAAAAAAATAATTTTTTTAAAAAGGACTTTTTCTTACAACATGGATATCAGCCCAGACATAGTAAAGTAAAATAAAGGACCACATAAATTCCCTGAAGTTCATGATTCTAGAGATCCTACCTAGCTCTTGGATAGCATTGCTAGAGCCATCCTGTGCCAGAAGGGAATTCATTGCCCTGAAGGGAAAGACCCAGGCCTGGCAGGATTCATCTGGCTAAAGAGAGCTTGGCCCTTGAATACACATCAATGCGTTCATGCAATAGTTGTCACAGGCCTTGGGCAGGACCCAGTTCTGTGCCGGTTCCAGGTGTGACCCAGTGCATTTCCAGTGGTGGGTGGGCATAGGAGTGCTTGTGTCATCCCTCTCCCAACTCCAGGCAGCCCAGAAAAGGGAGAGAGACTCAATTTGTTTAAGGAAAAGTAAGGGAAGAGAACAAGAGACTCTATCTGTAATCCAGATAATTCGCCCAGATTTTACCCAAGACCACCAAGGCAGCACCTCTAGGAGTTTGCAAGAGGCTCAGTGTTACTGAGCTTGGATACCCTCTACTTCAGATACGGCTTCAGTGACAACAAACTTTAGATTACAGCACTCAATTTCCTTTGAATACCTGGAAAGACTTCTCAAGAAGGACAAGTACAAACAAGCCCAACCTGGGAAGATGAGAATAAATACCTAATTCTTCAATGCACAGACATCAGTGAACATCCACAAGCATCAAGACCATTCAGGAAAACATGACCTCACCAAAGCACCAGTGACCAATCTCAGAGTGACAAAGATATACAACCTTTCAAACAGAGCATTCAAAATAGCTGTTTTGCAGAAGCTCAACAAATTTCAAGATAACAAAAGGAAGGAATTCAGAATCCTATCAGATACAATTAACAAACAGTTTGAAATAATATTAAAAAATCAAGCAGAAATTCTGAAGCTGAAAATTTTAATCGAGAAATGGAAAAATGCATGAAAGTCTCTTAACAGCCCAACAGATAAAATAGAAGAAATAATTAATGAGGTTGAAGACAGGCTATTTGAAAATGCACAGTCATAAGAGACAAAAGAAAAAAGAAGAAAAAAGACTTAAAAAGAATGAGCCATGCCTACGATGTCTAGAAAATATCCCCACAAGGAAAAATCTAAGTTATTGGCCTTGAAGAGGAGGTAGAGAGATTGGGTAGCAAGTTTTTTCAAAGAAATATTAATAGAGAACTTTCCAAACCTAGAGAAAGATACCAAACTTCAAGTACAAAAAGGTCATAGAACATCAAGCAGATTTAAGCCAAATAAAATTGTCAGAGGTTTTTGAACCAGAGTGACTCCATCTTAAATAGGGTCTTGGTGAAATGAAGTTGAGACCTACTGGGCTGTATTTCCAGGAGGTTTAGCATTCTAAGTCACAGCATGAGATAGGAGATTAGCACAAGATACAGGTCATAAAGACATTCCTTATAAAGGTTGTGGTAAAAGACCCAGCCAAAACCCACTAAAACCAAAAGGGTGCTGAAAATGACCTCTGGTTATCCTCACTGCTCATTATATGCTAATTATAATGCATTAGCATGCTAAGAGACACTCCCACCAGCACCTTGAAGTTTATAAATGCCACAATAATGTCAGGAAGTTACCCTATCTAAAAGGGGGAGATAACCCTCACTTTTGGGAATTGCCGAATCCTTTCCTGGAAAACTCATGAATAATCTATCCACTGTTTAGCATATAATCAAGAAATAGCCATAAAAATAGCCAACCAGCAGCCCTCGGGGCTGCTCTGCCTATGGAGTAGCCATTCTTCATTCCTTTACTTTCCTAATAAACTCGCTTTCACTTTACTCTAGGGATTCACCTCAAATTCTTTCTTGCGCAAGATCCAGGAACCCTTTCTTGGGGTCAGGATCGGAACCCCTCTCTGGTAACAAGACTACCACAAGACATTCAATAATTAATACTCCCAAAGGTTAAGGATAAAGAAAGAACCCTAAACTGCAAGAGAAAAGAAACAAATCACATTTAAAGGAGTTCCAATATGTTTAGCAGCAGACTTCTTAGTAGAAAACTTACAGGCCAGGAGAGAGTGGCATGATATTTTATATGTGCTGAAGGGAAAAAACAAAAGCAAAAACTTTTATCCTAGAATATTATATTCAGCAAAAATATTCTTCAGATATGAAGGAGAAGTAAAGACTTTTCCAGACCAAAAAACAATAATAATAATGAGAAAAACCTGAAGAATTGTAATTCTGCCAATACCAGACCTGTTCTATAAGACAGGAAGTTCTTCAATCTGAAAGAAAAGGATGTTAATGAGCAATAAGGAATAACCTGCAGGTACAAAATTCACTGGTAATCATAAGTACACAAAAAATACAGAATATTATAACACTGTATTTGTGGTGTGTAAACTACTCATATCTTTAGTAGAAATACCAAAAGATGAACTGATCGAAAATAATAACTACAACAACTTCATAAGACATAGACAGTACAATAAGATATAAATAGAAACAACAAAAAGTAAAAAAGCAGGGAGCTGCAGTTAATGTGTAGTGTTTTTATTTATTTTCTCTTTGCTTGTTATATTGTCTATGCAATTAGTGTGAAGTTGTCATCAGCTTAAAATAATGGGTTATAAGATATCATTTGCAAGCCTCCATGGTAACCTCAAATCAAAAATCATACAATGGATGAACCAAAAAGAAAAATCGAGAAATTAAAACATGACACCAGAGAAAATTACCTTTGCTAAAAGGAAGACAGGAATGAAGCAAAGAAGGAAGAGAAGACCACCAAACAACCATAAAACAAATAGCAAAATGGCAGGAGTAAGTAATCAATAATAACATTGAATGTAAATGAACTAAACTCTCCAATCAGACACAGAGTGGCTGAATGGATCAAAAAACAAGACCCAACAATCTGTTGCCTACAAAAACCACAGTTCATCAATAAAGATGCACATAGACTGAAAATCAAGGAAAAGACAGATATTCCATGTCAATGGAAAGCGCAAAAAGAGCAAGAGTAGCTATACTTATATTAGAAAAAATAGATTTCAAGACAAAAACTATAAAGAGAGATAAAGAACATAATTATATAATGATAAAAGGGTCAATTCAGCAAGAGGACATAACAATTGTAAATAAATATGCACTTAACACTGGTGCACCCAGATGTATAAAGTAAATATTATCTCTCACTATATAAAGTGAAAGATAGAACCCAACACAATAATAGCTGGAGACTTCAACACTCCACTTTCAGCATTGAACAGATCATTCAGATAGAAAATCAAAAAGGAAACATTGTACTTAATCTGCATTATAGACCAAATGTACCTAATAGATATTCACAGAACATTTAATCCAATGGCTGCAGAATACACATTCTTCTCCTCAGCACATGAATCATTTTCAAGTATAGACCATATATTAGGCAACAAAACCAGGTTTTAAAAATTGAAATTATATCCCCTATCATCTCTGACCACAATGGAATAAAATTAGAAATCAGTAATAAGAGGAATTTTGGAAACTATGTAAGCATAGAAAAATTAAACAATATGCTCCTGAATGACCAGTTGGTCAACTAAGAAATTAAGAAGGAAATTAATAAAATTCTTGAAACAAATGACAATGGAAACACAACATACTGAAATCAATGGGATACAGCAAACATAGTTTATAGCTGTAAGTGCCTACATCAAAAAAATAGAAAAACTGCGCCAGGCACAATGGCTCACACCTGTAATCCCAGAACTTTGGCAGGCCGAGGTGGGCGGATCACCTGAGGTCAGGAATTCGAGACCAGCCTGGCCAACATGGCGGAACCCCGTCTGCACTAAAAATACAAAAATTAGCTGCGCATGGTGGCAGGCACCTGCAATTCCAGCTACTCGGGAGGCTGAGCAGGAGAATCTCTTGAACCAAGGAGGCAGAGGTTGCGGTGAGCCAAGATAGCACCACTGCACTCCAGTCTGGGAAATGAGAGTGAAACTCTATCTCAAAAAAAAAAAAAAAGAAAAATTTCAAGTGAACAATCTAATGATGTATCTTAAGAATAGAAAAGCAAGAGTGAACCAATTTCAAAATTAGTAAAGGAAAAGAAAAAATAGCTGAATTTGAAATGAAGGAATCAATACAAATATAAAGGAGGTGAATGTTGTTTTTGTATTTAAAGAGAAACAAAAAGGACAAATTTTTAGCCAAAGACAGAAGACCCAAATAAATAAAATCAGAGTTGAAGAAGGAGGCATTACAACCAATACTGCAGAAATCAAGAAAGTAATCCCATTTACAGTAGCTACAAATAAAATAAAATACCTTGGAATAAACTTAAAGAAGTGAAAGATCTCTATAATGAAAACTGTGAACCATTGATGCAAGAAATTGAAGCAGACACACAAAAAATGGAAATATATTTAATGTTCATGGATTGGTATTATCAATATTGTTAAAATGTTTATACTAACCAAAGCAATCTACAGATTTAATGCAATCCCTGTCAAAATACCAATGACCTTCTTCACAGAAATTTTTTAAAATCCTAAAATGTATATGAAACCACAAAAGACCCAGAGTAGCCAAAGTCATCCTGGGCAAAAAGAACAAAACAGGAGGAATCACATTATTTGACTTCAAATTATGCTACAGAGCTATATAACCAAGAAAGCATGGTATTATAATAAAAACAGATACATAGACCAATGGATCAGAATAGAGAACTCAGAAATAAATTTATACATTTACAATTAACTCATTTTCGACAAAGATGCCAAGAACATACATTGGGAAAAGGACAGTCTTTTTAATAAGTGGTGCTGGGAAAACTGGTTATCCATATGCAGAAAAATGAAACTAGACCCCTATCTCTCATCAAATGAAATCAAAATGGATTAAAGGCTTAAATTTAAGTCCTGAAACTATGAAACTACCATAAGAAAACATTAGGGAAACTCTCCAGGACATTGGTGTGGGTAAAGCTTTCTTGAGTAATACTCCATTAGCACAAGCAACCAAAGCAAAAATGAACAAATGGGATCACGTTAAGTTAAAAGGCTTCTACGCAGCAAGGAAAACAATCAATAATGTAAAGAGGAACTGGTGTGGTGGCTCACACTTGTAATAATCCCAACAGTTTAGGAGGCTGAACTGGGAGAATTTCAGACCAGCCTGGGCAATATGGTGAGACCTTGTCTTTACAAAAACAAAACAAAACAAACACACAAAAAAGTAGCCAGGTGGGGTGGCATGCCTGGATACTCCCAACTACTTGGGAGGCAGAGGTGGGAGGATTGCTTGAGCCTGGGGGGTTGAAGTGGCAGTGAGCCAAGATAGTACTATTGCACTCCAGTGACAGAGAAAGACCCTGTCTCAAAAACAAAGAAACAAATAACAAAATGAAGAAACAACCTACAAAATTGGAGAAAATATTGCAAACTATTAATCTGACAAGGGATTAATAACTGGAATATATAAGGAGCTCACACAATTCAATATCAAAAAATCAAATAATCTGATTTTTTTGTTTGTTAAGTTTTTATTAAACTTTAAATTCTGGGATACATGTGCAGAATGTGCAGGTTTGTTACATAGGTATACATGTACCATGGTGGTTTGCTACACCCATCAACCCATCATCTAGGTTTTAAGCCCCGTATACATTAGGTATTTGTCCTAATGCTCTCCCTCCCCTTGCCCCCCTCCCCACGACAGGTCCTGGTGTGTGATGTTCCCCTCTCTGTGTACATGTGTTCTGATTGTTCGACTCTCACTTATGAAAGAGAACATGCAGTGTTTGGTTTTCTGTTCCTGTGTTAGTTTGCTGAGAATGATGTTTTCCAGCTTAATCTATGTCCCTGCAAAGGACATGAACTTATTCTTTTTTATGGCTGCATAGAATTCCATGGTATATATGTGCCACATTTTCTTTATCCAGTCTATCATTGCTGGGCATTTGGGTTGGTTCCAAATCTTTGCTGTTGTGAATAGCGCTGCAATAAACGTAAGTGTGCATGTGTCTTTATGGTAAAATGATTTATAATCTTTTGAGTATATACCCAGTAATGGGATTGTTGGGTTAAATGGTATTTCTGGTTCTAGATCCTTGAGGAATCACCACACTGTCTTCCACAATGGATGAGCTAGTTTACATTCCCACCAACAGTGTAAAACCATTCCTATTTCTCCACATCCTTGCTGGCATCTGTTGTTTCCTGACTTTTTAATGATCACTATTCTAACTGGCATGAGATGGTATCTCATTGTGGTTTTGATTTGCATTTCTCTAATGACCAGTGATGATGAACTTTTTTTCTTGTTTGTTGGCTGCATAAATGTCTTCTTTTGAGAAGTATCTGATCATATCCTTCACCCACTTTTTGATGGGGTTTTTTGTTTTTTGTTTTCTTGTAAATTTATTTAAGTTTCTTATAGATTCTGGATATTAGCCCTTTGTCAGATGGATAGATTGCAAAAATTTTCTCCCATTCTGTAGGTTGTCTGTTCACTCTGGTGATCGTTTCTTTTGCTGTGCAGAAGCTCTTTAATTAGATCCCATTTGTCAATTTTGGCTTTTCTTGCAATTGTCTTTGGTGTTTGAGTCATGAAGTCTTTGCCCATGCCTATGTCCTGAATGGTATTGCCTAGGTTTTCTTCTAGGTTTTTCATGGTTTTGTGTTTTACATTTAAGTCTTTAATCCATCATGAGTTAATTTTTGTATATGATGTAAGGAAGGCGCCCAGTTTCAGTTTTCTGCCTAGGGCCAACCAGTTTTCCCAGCACCATAAATAATCTGATTTTTAAAAAATGGGCAATATATCTGAATAGATGCTTCTCAAAAGAAGACATACAAATGGCCAAGAGGTATGTTAAAAATGTGCTGACCATCATTGATCTTCAGAGAACTGCGAATCAAAACTACAATGAGTTATCATCTCACCCAAGTTAAACTGGTTTTTATCCAAAACACAGGCAAAAAAAGGAATCCTGGTGAGAATGTGGAGAAAGGGGTACCCTCACACAGTGTTGGTGGGAATATAAATTAGTACAGCCACTATGGAGAACAGTATGCAACTAAAAACTGAAAATAGAACTATCATATCATCCAGCAATTCCTCTGCTAGGTATATAGCCAAAAGAAAGGACATCAGTATATCAAAGAGATATCAGCATTCCCATGTTTATTGCATCACTATGTCCATCCACAGAGAAATGGATAAAGAAAATGTGGTACGCACACACAGTGGAGGAATACTCAGCAGTAAAAAAGAATGAGATCCTGTCATTTGCAATGATGTGAATGGAACTAGAGAACATTATGTTAGGCAAAATAAGCCAGGCACAGGAAGACAAATTTTGCATGTTTTCACTCATTTGTGGGAGCTAAAAATTAAAACAATTGAACTCATGGAGATAGAGAGTAGAATGATGGTTACCATTGGTGGGAAGGGAAGTAGGGAGTGGGGGAAGTCGGGATGGTTAATTGGTACAAAAATAGAGTTAGAATGAATAAGATCTAGTATGTGATAGCACAAGAGGTGACAACAGTCAATAAGAGGTGACACAAGAGGTGACAACGATTTATTGTATACTTTAAAATAACTAAAGGAGTGAAATAGGATGTTCAGAACACAGAGAAATTATGAATACTTGAGGTGATGACTAACCCATTTACCTTGACATGATTATTACGCATTGCATGCCTGTATGAAATTGTCTCATGTACCCCATAAATATATATACTTAGTATGTACCCGTAAGTTAAAAATTTTTATTTTCAAATAAAACATATAGAAAGCAAAAAAGAAAAATACAGTTTTTTATTGTTGATGTAATGAATCACCACAAACATAGTGACTTCAAATAACACTAATTTATTATCTTGAAATTCTAGAGGTAAGAAATCCAGAATGGGTTTTACTGGGCTAACATTCAGAGATTTGTGGGGCTACATTTTTTCCCAAAGGTTGTAGGGGAAAATCCCTTTCCTTGGCTTTTGTAGATTTGAGAGGCTGACTGCATGCCCAGCTCATGACCACTCATTACTCCAATCTCTACTTCCTTTATTACTTCTTTGACTCTGACACTCCTGCTTCCCTTAGATAAGAATGTTTGTGATTACAATGGGCCCACCTGAATAATCCAGGAATATTTTCTCATCACAAACACCCTCATCTAGTCACAGCTGCAGAATTTCCTTTGTCATATATGGTCACATATTCAGATTTTGGGTATCAGGACATGGGCATCATTTTTCAGCAGACTCCACTTGTGTTTTAGGTGGAGGTTGGCATGAACTCCTGAAAACCACTCTTGAGAAAATGAAGCTGCCTACTTCATTGATCGAGACGTATCAGAAGTTTGCAGGCAGACGGGTAAAGGATCCAATGGGTTTTGATGCATTAACACATTTAATTCTGCCCAGCAGGAATGGGTTTTATTTTAGAGATGAAAAGGATTCCCATAAGAATATTTAACAACTGGAGGCTTGATCAGGCTAGCTGGTGTGAATACCCATCACTCTCACACGCTCCAAGTATTTTCTGTTATTTTATTTTGTGCTTAAAAAGTTTAAATACTTTCAAATAAAAGACAAAGAACCATAGTCTCCAAATCACTACAGAACTCCTTTTTAAAACAGCTAAAATGTTTTCATTACCCATTTATTAACATAAATAATATATGCAGTCAATAGACATTGAGAGGAATGAAGCACTAGGTTGCTGGGCTCAATGCATTCCCAAAACAAGGATCTTATAGTTTTACCAACTGCTCTGCAGGCACGTATTTCTTTTAAGATGTAACACAAACACCCACAGAGTGTACTGAACACATTTGTATCTTTACTCAGTCAATCTCTTATTAAATATGATTTGTTATACAATCATGAAGTAATGTGAGATTCCCATAATAAAAACATAACACTATATATGCTAACTTGGCCTAAAATACATATGCTTTCCAAAGAATTTTGATGTCAAAATATTAGAAGGAAACATAAGTTGTATTAAAATATGATATTACTAGTATCTTAATGTTATTTTTCCTGGCTGGTTATTAAAATAAAATAAACATGCAAATATCCATCTTCTGAATGATACGAAACAATTTTTTTTGTCTGGTAGAAAACTGGTTATTATGTAAATGTTGTTTTATATGGCTAAACCTTTGACAGCACTATCTTGTTGCTTCACCTCTCCAGGGTGTATTGCTTTCATTTGCAACATTGAAGCCGACATACAAACTACGTCTCTATTTTAGCATTGAAAGGTG
Organism: Pongo abelii; assembly: GCF_028885655.2. Taxonomy (NCBI): domain Eukaryota; kingdom Metazoa; phylum Chordata; class Mammalia; order Primates; family Hominidae; genus Pongo; species Pongo abelii. The sequence goes on from NC_071988.2 coordinate 9,843,080, forward strand.
ATAAGAAAAGTGAAAAGCAACTGTACTCTAAGGCCTTAACTTACAGCTTGTACTTATAAATTTGGATGATATCTGATATGGTTTAGCTCTTTGTCCTCACCCAAATCTCATGTTAAATTGTAATCACCGCATGTTGAGGGAGCTATCTGGTAGGAGGTGATTGGATAATGGGAGTGGTTCCCTTATGCTGTTTTCTTGACAGTAAATGAGTTCTCATGGGATCTGATAATTTAAAAGTGTGGCAGTTCCTCCCTTTACTCTCTCTCTCCTACTCCACCATGTGAATATGTGCCTGCTTCTCCTTCGTCTTCTGCCATGATTGTAAGTTTTCTGAGGCCTCCTAGCAATTCTTACTGTAAAGCCTGCAGAACTTTGAGTCAATTAACCTCTTCTCTTTATGAATTACCCAGTCTCATGTAGTTCTTTATAGCAATGTGAAAATAGACTAGTACAACATCCTATTGGTCAACATTTCTTTCACATGACTAAAACTACTTACTAAGGAAGCTGTGAGAAGTGGTCTCCAGCTGTGATATGGTTAGGCTTTGTGCCCCACCCAAATCTCATCTTGAATTGTAATCCCCATAATCTCCATAATCTCCACATGTTAAGAGAGACCGGGTGGAGGTAACTGAATCAAGGGGGCAGGTTTTTCCATTATGTTCTCATGATACTGAGTGAGATCTCACAAGATCTGATGGTGTTATAAGGGGCTCTTCCCCCTTTGCTCAGCACTTCTCCTTCCTGCTGCCACGTGAAGAAGGTGCTTTGTTTCCCCTTCATCTTCCGCCATGAGTGTTAAGTCTCCTGAGGCATCCCCAGCCATGCTGGACTTTGAGTCAATTAAACCTCTTTCCTTTATAAATTACCCAGTCTCAGGGCAGTTCTCTATAGCAGTATGAAAATGGACTAATACTAGCTGGCAACCATGTGTACACCTAAAACCTACAGGTGCTACATTTTATTTATTTATTTATTTATTTATTTATTTATTTATTTGAGACAAGGTCTCACTCTATTGCCTGGGCTGGTGTGCAGTGGCACAATCATGGCTCACTACAGCCTCAACCTTCCCAGGTCCAAGGGATCTTCCCATCTCAGCCTCACAAGAGCAGCTGACTACAGGCCCATGCCACAATGCCTGCCTAATTTTCTGTATTTTTTGTAGAGTTGGCATTTCACTATGTCGCCCAGGCTGTTCTCAAATCCCTGGGCTCAAGTGATTTTCTCTCCTTGTCCCCTAAAGTGTTGAGGTTACAGGCATGAGCCACTGCATCTGATCTGGTGCTACATTTTAAAAGAGAAAGAAAAACTACATCTAAAGTAAGGTAGACATTATTTCTGAGGTAAGGTAGAATGTTTTATTTAGAGATAACAGTGTAAATGAAAACTTTCCGATGTTATAAAGGAAAGAAGGAGATGAATGAACAATATTATATGTTCCACTATTTTTATAAAGTTATAAAGTTTCCAGACTAAAGTATTACACCACGTGCTATTCTAAATATTACGGCAGAAATGTGGGATGGTGCTATGGTCTGAATGTTTGTGTCTCCCCCAAATTTATATGTTGAAATCCTGCCCTTCAAAGTGACAGTATTAGAAAGTGGGGTCTTTGGGAGGTGATTAGGTCATGAAGGTAGAGCCCTCATGAATGAGATTAGTGCCTTTATAAAAGATGTCTCAGAGAGCCCCTTACCCTTTCCACTATGTGAGGACACAGACAAAAGACACCATCTATGAATCAGAAAGTGGGCCTTCATCAGACACTGAATCTGCTGGCGTCTTGATTCTAGACTTTCCAGCCTCCAGAACTATGAGAAATACCTTTTTGTTGTTTATAAGCCACCCAGTCTGTGGTATTTTGTTATAGCAGCATGAATAGACAACCAACAACCCTGCCCTAAAATAGCTAACTGTCTAGATGTCACAGTGGTTCTCAATATTAATAGCGTAGTAGACTCACCTGGAGGAAGTTTTAAAATTTAAGATGCCCACGGTGTCCCCAAATGACTTGCATGAGACTCTGGGGTAGTCCCAGGCTCCAGGTTTGGCAGCCCCTCAGATTGTGCTTACCTGCAGCCAGGCTGAGGACCACTGACATGGAGATCATTTTGCCTCCCAGCACCCATGCTGTCACTTCCATATCTTCACAGTGAAGCCAGGTGATATGACTGTCACCATCTGGTTGAAACTCTACAATGGTTTTCTGTTGCTTTTTTAAATAGCCCATACAAATCCTTAAAATGGTTACTGTTCCTGCATAATTTGGCCCTGTCTTCATTTCCATCCTGCTGTCCTGTTTAATGTTCCTTTAATGATTATGCTCTCCTTCAGGCTTTATGTAAGATTTTTAACACCAGCTTCCACTCCACCACCTACGTCCACCCAGGTAACTCCTACTCACTCATAGGATCTTATATCACATGTCAACTCACAGGGAAGTCTTTCCTTACCCACTCCCCAGATTAGACCATTTCTCCTGTTATAATCCCATAGGGCACCCTGTACTTTCTTTCCACAGAATTTATGACGGTTTCAATGAGATATTTAGCTAATTATTTAGTTTGCACTTACCCTTGTTAATAGACTATATGTCCTCTGTGAAGGCAGGCACCACTTTCATTTTACACATTACTAAATCTTGAATACCTAGAAAAGTGACCCCTGGATAGTAAGCATTAATTTTATTTGTCCCTTAAATGAACGAAGCAAGTAGAAGGCTGATCTTAAAAGGTCTAGTGGAGTGTTGACCAAATTAAGGAATGATCTAGAGGACATTACAATTGAGAGAGAGAGAGGCGGGTGCTAAAGCTGAATCTGTGGTATCAAGCCTGGGTGATTCAATGAATACTCATGTCATTAACAGAGACTGGGATGCCAGGAAAAGTAATTGTCATTTAACCAACTTGTAGAATGGTTGCTTTATTGGAAAATCAGGAGTTGAATTCCCACCTCATTCAAAACAAATATATATGACAGAGAAGAAGAGATAAAGAAGAGCAGTAAATAGAACTCCCAGATAAATGTGGAATTCTAATATAAAACAGAATTGGTCCAGCACTTCCTGGTCCTTGGGAATAACAGAAGGGAACCAAGGGAACCCTGGAGAAAGCTAAACCTCTTTGTGCCCCTTTATCAGACACATTTACCACCAGATTTATCTTTCCAGACCACTCCTCAGGTTGACACAGGACACCTGTGAAGTACCTACCTTCTAAGTCCTCTGAGAAGCCTGGCCAAAGATCCCCCACCTCCCCCCAAGTCTTTGGTGTCACTTGCATCTACTTGATGTTCCCCTATTCTCCAGGCAGAAGCCCAGAAAGTGGAAATAAGGACATAGATTTTCAGTTCTTGCCTTCTTCCTGTCTCTTGTTTTTGGTCTTCCTATTGTTCTTCTATTAGTTACTTACAGTTGCCTGATATGGTTTGGCTGTGTCCCCACCCAAGTCTCATCTTGAATTGTAGTTGCTATAATCCCCATATGTCATGGGAGGCCACTGGTGGGAGATAATTGAATCATGGGGACAGTTGCCCCCATATTGTTCTTGTGACAGTAAATTCTCATGAGATCTGATGGTTTTATAAGGGGCTTTTCCCCCTTTGCTTGGCACTTCTCCTTCCTGCTGCCACATGAAGAAGGACATGTTTGCTTTCCCTTCCACCATGATTGTAAGTTTCCTGAGGCTTCCCTAGCCCTGTGGAATTGTGAGTCAATTAAACCTCTTTCCTTTATAAATTACCCAGTCTCAGGTAGTTCTTTATAGCAGCATAAGAACAGACTAATACACTGCCAAAACAAAGAACCAAACATTGGGTCGCCTAAAACAACATAAATTTATTCTCATATTTCTGGAGGTCAAAAGTTCAAAATCAAGGCATCAGCAGGGCCCTGCTCCCTCTGAAACCCGAAAAAGAGACTTCTCTGTCTCTTCCACCTCCTAGTGTATGTGAGCCATTCTTGGCCTTCCTTATCTTGTAGATAAATCACACCGGTGTCTGTATCCGTTATCACATGGTGTGCTCCCTGTGTCTGTATGTCAGCACATGGCATTCTCCTGTGTGCCTGTGTCTTCCAGTCACTCTCTTCTTCTAGGGACACAGGCAATATTGAATTAAGGCCTACCCTAATGACCTCATGATACCTTCATTCCATCTGCAGCAGTCCTATTTGTAATAGGGTCATGATCACAGGTACTGGAGATTAAGACTTCAATGTATCACAGGTGGACACAATTCAACCCTTAGTAGTCCTCACATCCTGTCTTTTTGTCATGGAATGGCTGGGTTCCTGTTCTTCCTGCAGTAAGTGAAAGAATCTCTCTTTTAAGTTGCTGGAGAATACTATGACAATAGATCCCTTGGACTTAGTTGTTCTTAGGCCAAAGGAGGAGACATAACGATTTGGAAAAGTTACTCTAGAGGCCATAGGCGGGCTTGCAGGGCCTTTGTCCTAATGCCTTTCCTATTTCTGCCTGTCAAAAGCTTTATATCAACTTCCTCCTCCTTGCATTCTGTCTGGGAAAAGTTCTGACTTTTTCCCCTAGGCAAATGCAGGCTAGCAAGGACAAAGGCCACGTACACAGAAAGGCAAAATAATAAAAAACCATATTAATAATGTAATGGTTAATATCTAGGTAAACATTAGTTTTCTTGAATAATCTCAACTGTACATGCCTATATGACATGGCTTAGTTTTCAAGTAACCCAGTGTTAGTTCAGGATTTGTGAGCTTCCATAAATGATATAAGCTCATTCAAAATAGGTACCGTTGGGCTCCAGATCCTTAGCTGTTTTCATCTTAAAGCCAGAGATTGGTTTCTGCCACAGGAATAAAGATACAAGTCTTCCAGTTTGAGAAAGGCTCTCTTCATTTTTCAAGATCCTCTATTCCTGGCCTGGGATCCTCACTGCTGTGTCCCCTACAGATGGGCTCTCTGTCCTTAGAGCAGTATCCTTATAGCACCAAGGCATCTGCTCGATTAGGGAAAACAAAAAAGCATCACACCAGCTGTTCACCATTTGTTGACCCAACATCTAATTAAACAGTCGGAATATATCACTTTTAATTCAGCTGTGCTCAACTTGGTAGACGTAGTCACAGCTTAGTGGGAAGAAGAACAACAGAAATAAAAACAGATGTGAAAAGAGGAATTGAATATCAGACAGCCTTTGACCAAAGGGGAATTAAGCATTTTTAATTTTAGCGAATGTGGTGAACTTTGAATAACAGTTGCAAACGACATAGATTATGGAAAATACTTGTTCAGTTTCATGTACTTTGTTTTTGAAGCAGAAACACTCACAAGGAAAACAGCTCCCATATGTTCTCACTTTCAAAATTGTGGAATAATTAGTGCACTTTAACGAGTCAGTAGATCTGCCTTCCATGTGAGCACCATACGGTACAGACAGTAAATTGATAGCTTTCAAGTGTTTTTGGCAAGGCCTGACATGAGATTGGAGTTTGGGTGGGTGGGAGGCTTTGACAATGGGAAATTATTTATTCTTCTTTAATTAAGTGGCTGCATTTCACATGTGCATCGGTTTGTTTTAGATAATAATAAACAGCTCATTACCAAGCCTCTCCATAAATACCCCAAAGAACACAGTGAATGTGTCAGAAGGAAATAAATATTTACCGAATTAACTGACAGTCTTGCTCATGAATATATGCCAACCTCATGTTTGTATGTATTATTTTAGCATTTTTTAAATGCTGCCTAAATTGTCTGCTTTTTGCTATGGATCAACTATGTTTTAAATTACCTTTTAAACATTCTTTCTATCATGATCCTTTCATTGAATATTTTGGACCTTATCTTATAAGCATAGAAGGCTGTCAGAGGTAGAAATTACCAAGGATTTTTTTTCTTTCTTTTTTTAATAACAAATGCCTCTACTATTTGTAAGGCCCATTTGTCATTGTCTGTAGGTCTGATTTGATACTCCAATTTTGACAGTAGTTAGGCAGGGATCATTTCTCTCATTATACATGAGAATGTTGAGATTGACTTAAGTCCATTGATTTTTTTTTTCTCTCACTACACCAGGCATTAAACAGAGACCTTGTCCATTGAGCTTACGAACATAAAATGAGCAAGCATCTGGCATTAGAAATGTGCACAGAAAAGGAGATCCTATCTAATTTTGGGGTCCAGGAGTGCTTATCTGAGAAAGAGATCTTCAAAATGAGATTAGGAAGGAAAAGAGGTGAGTAGGTATGGGAGGGTGGGCTGAAGAGGAGGGGTAGTGTCAAAGGAGGGGTTGGTGATCACATGTACAGAAGACCTGGGGAACAAGAAAGAATTAACTGAGGAGCTGTGAGGACCAAACTTTGACTAGAAATGAGAGACAGAAAGTTAAGTTGAAGAAATAAGTAGTCAAATGAAAAACTTAAGACTTTGGAATGAAGAAATATGTGGATATCCTGTTTCAATGGAACGATGAAGCCTCTGGGGATTATCCGATTTTATCATGTCCTGAGCTTTTGTCTTTGATATGGCTATTTTACAACTCTGGGAAGGTAGAAGTTAAGTTGTAGAAAACTGATAGCAATGCAAATAGGTTTGCCTAGATAAAAGCAAATTGTGCCCAGTGGAATGCAGTTGATTATTGTCCAATGGACAGATAAGGTTTTGCAGGCCAGTGCTAACATTCTTTTACTATGTGTACATTTTGGATTCTTTGTCTTTTCCTCTAAAAAGTTGTAACATCTTTTCCACTTCCCTCATTAATTAATGAATTAAAGTCTTAGACACATATTCATTTTATGTCTCTATATGGAATGCTTTGTTTCCTCCAGCAATTTAGTTTAGGCTTTTTATGCCAAGTAGGTGCCATGTCAATTTCTCCTTCTTCCTTGGTCTTCACGGAGTAGATAACAGTTTGCTGCACACATACTTACATACTTTGGTACCCTAAAACACTGGGCAAATGTTTTTGTATAGTTTAGTAGTTTTGGTTGCCTTCACTGTATTTCTTTAGCAATGTTCTGTTAGCCACATTAATGGGCATTTTTTCTTTCCACTCTCTTTCATCTCATCAGCATGCACACACACTTGCATATGCACACATGCACACACACACACACACACACACACACACACACACAATGCCCTGCAAAGGATTGGTGTTCAATGGAGGAGCCTTAGAGGTAGAGGAGGAATCTGGAGTGTTTACGTGAATGGGCTTCAAGCCTTTGCCTTGACATAGCTGATACCAGTGGTGACTGCAGAAATTGTTAATGAAGGTTGGTGTTGTCATCTATCTTACTCTATTTGGGCTGCTATAACAAAATCTTAGACTCAGTGATATGTAAATGACAGAAATGCATTGCTCAGTTCTAGAGGCCAGAAGTCCCTGATCAAAGCACTAGTAGGCTCTGTGTCTAGTGAGGGCCTGTTCTAGATATGGGAAGTCCAAGATCAAAGCACTAGCTGACTCTGTGTCTAGTGAGGGCCTGTTCTAGAGGCCGGAAGTCCAAGATCAAAGCACTAGCAAACTCTGTGTCCAATGAGGGCCTGTTCCTCATCAATGGCAACTTATATGTGTCCTCACATGGCAAAAGGGCAAGACAGCTCTCTGGATCCTCTTTTACAGGGATATTAATTCCATTTATGGGGGAGAACCTCATGACCTAATCACCTTCAAAGGCACCATCTTCTAATAACATTGCCTTGGTGATTAGGTTTCAACATATGAATTGGGAGGGCTGGGGACAAACATATTTAGACCATAGCATTAGCCAAAGATTTTTGAAGGAGGTAGGGCTTATGCTGGGACTTTAAGGATAAATAAGATTCCAAAGTTGAAGAGAGAATACATGGCACAGAAAATTAGAGCAAACAAATAAATAGGTACCTAGGAGGCATAGAGATAATCAAAGCATGCTGTACATAAACTGATGTGAGCTGATCTACCTAGTCATAACAGAGAGCTGTCATAGAGGTGGGACATGGGGGTTAAGGACCCACTGCCACCCTTTAGGGGAACTTCCTGGAACTGCACAAGGCAATTCATGTATAGCTTCTCCTCGCCAGTCAAACATACACGTAGGACGACAGTTGAGCACACTAGGAGCTATAGAATGGAGATTTAGCTAAGAACTAGGATTGTTTTGTTTGTTGCTCTAACACTGAAAACAAAGGGAAAAAGAGATACCAGGAAACAATTAATATTGTCTGACACAGCCCATCTCGGATAACACCTTGTTATTGGACTTGGTTGAGATAATTATGGAAAGATCAGCCTCTCCTTTCTCTGGAAGTGGCATTTGGCTTTATCAGTGTAACAAAAAGACCATTATTCTATGTATCCAAAATTGAAGCTCTAGGCCCTGGCTATGACACTAAGTGGCAATCACTTGGCCCTACTGAGCCTGAAAGCCTTATTTTTCTTTTTCAGTGAAATGAGGCAGATGTGCTAGAAATTCTTCAACATCGTTCCCAGGTCCCTTAATATCATACTTGTCCTTCTTCTTATACCATAAGATCCTTAAGACCAAAGATTGTAACTCTTTCCTTTGGCCTGGTGATATCTTCCATGATGAGATGCTCAAGAAAGTAATCTCGATAAAATCTGGTGGATCAAAACTCTAGAAGAATGGGTAGATGAATGGGCAACCCAGATGTATGCCAATTCTCTCTTTGTTTTAGTCTCACGCTCATACGGATGCAGAATTGGGCATCTCATTGAATTTCTTAAAAAGGCATCCATTCATGCAAAAAGCTCTAATAAGCAAAGCAAATTCTACGAAACAATTTGTGAGAGTGTGAAAAGAAGAATTTACACCACATGCTTGACAGCCAATAATTTAAGAATTCCTAGAGATATTCCGAGTCTTCAAAGTAATTTTTTGGCTGTACCAGAGTTATGTTTTCCCTTTTTGCTACTGCTCCCAGTACATCCAGCTTTTCTGGTCCATCTTCCATCTCTCGGATTCCCTTCCATTCCCAGCCCCGCTCCAGGCCAAAAGTAAAAACAAAAACAAAAACAACAAATCCAGCAAATAAACAGTGTAACTTCCTTATAACTAAATAGATTACTTAATGACTTATCTCTGCAGCATATTATTTTGACAAGCAAAATTAAGGGCCAAGCCCACAGGGATACCTTCCTTAAAAAGCAGGTAGGGCTATAACTATTTTATTTCTGTCACAGCCAAATAAATGCAGAGAGGAAGATGAGATAATTGAACAAAGAGCATGGGACACGGAGTTAGCCATTTTTAACAGATGCCATTTACTGATTGATCTTTCTATGCCAGGCTTAATCATCTGAATGCGCTATTATTCTCATCCTGTAGATCCAAAATATGGTGGCATCAGAGCAGTTTTGGACTTGTTTGAGATGATAGATAGTATGCAGCATAGATGGAAGTAAGCCCAGAGCCATCTGATTCCAATGCTTTTCCTTGCCTCCCTCAATAGTTTGTTTTGGTGCCTTCTCTATGTAGCTTATTCTATAATTAGGCCAGCCATCTCTCTGAATGCCTGACTTCCCTAGGTAAAATAGCAGCATCCCAGCAGCAGCTGATTAGACCTGAGCAGCTGTAGTTCCCCCCAAATTACTTTAACTGTCTTGACTTGAGCTTCACCAATGATCCCCTATAGGCCCTTGTAATCTGATAACAATTGGAGACTCAGCAAAGTGCTTATCAGCTATTTCACAATGATAAATGTTTGCCAGCAGAGCAAATAAAAAGGGATATCATAGAGAAGGCTGTTTATGTGGGAATGGCAGAGAAAGCACAGTGTTTAGGGGATATGATTCTAACACCTAGGATAACTGTAATCTGTCAAGAAGAGCAAAATAGGAGCGTCTTTTGGGGGGAAAGTTTTGCTTTTGTTTTCTGAAAATTATCACAATAAAAGTCTGTCCAGTGGTAGAAGAAGATGAATATCAAAATCTGGATAGCCATTAATATGTAGCCACCAGCCACATGTAGATACTTAAAATTATGTATAATTAAATAAAATAAAATAATAGAGGTGCTTAGTAACACTAGTCACATTTCAAGTGCTCAGTAGCCACATGTGGCTAGCAGCTACCTAGCTGGGTAACACAAATATAGAAAATTCCAACTGAGCATGGTGGCTCACACCTGTAATTTTAGCACTTTCAAAGGCTGAGGCCAGAGGATCACTTGAGCCTAGAAGTTTGAGACTAGCCTGGGCAACATGGTGAGAATCTATCTCTACAAAAAATAAAATGAACAAAAATTAGCTGGACATGGTGACATGCTCCTGTGATCCCAGTTACTTGGGAGGCTGAAGTAGAAGGATCCCTTGAACACAGGAAGTTGAGGCTTCAGTGAGCTGTGATGGCACCACTGCACTTCAGCCTGGGAAACAGAGTGAGACACTGCCTCAAAAAGAAAAAAAAAAAGAAAGAAAGAAAGAAAGAAAGAAGGTAAAAGTAAAAAAAAAAATTCCACCATTGCAGAAAGTTATATTGGAGAAAGCTGGTCTAGTGCATAAAATTTCAAGATTAAAGAATGCCATCAGTGACAATGCAGAGCTAATTAGCAGAGTGAGCATTTGCAGGACAGTGCTAGGATCGAAACTGCAAGTCTTAGAATTGCTCCAACTCACACATTCATTAAATTAAAATAGCAGTATCTATCCTTTTTTAAAAAAATTGTGGTAAAGCATGCATAATATGAAATTTACTATCTTAACTACTTTTAAATGTACAGTTCAATAGCACTAAGTTTGTTCATGTTTGTTGTGCAACCAGTCTCCAGAACTATTTCAGCTTGCAAAACTGTGACTCTATACCCCTTAAACAGCAATCCCCCATTTCCCCCTACCCGCTGCCCATCCCTGGAAACCGCCATTGTACTCTCTGTTTCCATGAATTTGTCTACTCTAGATACCTTGTATGAGTAGAATAATACAGTATCTGTCCTTTTTATGACTGGTTTATTTCACCTGGGATAACGTCTTCAAGGTTCATCCATATTGAAACATGCCAGAATTTCCTTCCTTTATAAGGCTAAATGATAGTCTATTGTTTATATATAGTTACATTTTGTTTATCTCTTTATCATTGATAAAGATACTGGACACATGGGTTGCTTCCATTTGTAAGTGACTATAAATAATGCTGCTTTGAACCTCAGTATACAAATATCTCTTTAAGATCCTATTTTAATGTGTTCAGATACATAACCAGAAGTATAAATTGTTTCACGATATGGTAATTATTTTTATTTTTAATGGTGCTGGGATAACTGGCTAGCCCTATACAGATTGAAACTGAACCCCTTCCTTATACCATATACAAAAATCAATCCAAGATGGACTAAAGACTTAAATGTTAAACTCCAAACTATAAAAACCCTGGAGGACAGCCTAGGCAATACCATTTAGGACATAGGCACGGACAAAGATTTCACGACGAAGATGCCAAAAGCAATTGCAATAAAAGCAAAAATTGACAAATTGAATCTAATTAAACTAAAAAGCTACTGCACAGCAGAAGAAACAACAGAGTAAACAGACAACCTACAGAACAGGAGAAAATGTTTGCCAACTATGCATCTGACAAAGGTCTGATATCCAGCATTTATAAGAAACATAAATAAATTTGTGAGAAAAAAAAACAAACAACCCCATAAAAAAGCGGGCAAAGGACATGAACAGACACTTTTCAAAAGAAGACATACATGTGGCCAACAGTCATATGAAAAAAAGCTCAACATCACTGGTCACTGGAGAAATACAAATCAAAACCACAATGAGATACCATCTCACACCAGTCAGAATGGCTGTTATTAAACAGTCAGAAAATAACAGATGCTAGCGAGGTTGTGGAGAAGAAGGGACACTTATATACTATTGTTGGGAGTGTAAATTTTAAAAAACCTTTTAAGGAACTATCATGCTGTTTTCCATAGTAGTTGTACCATTTTACATTTCCACCAACAATGCACAAGTGTTCCAACTTCTCTGCATCATCACCAACACTTGTAACTTGCTGTGTTTTTTTAAAGAGTAGTCATCCTGAAAAATGTGATATTAACTCATTTTTAAAGGCTACTGTATTTCCAGAGATGTGGACACTATTGTATGCTATTATTAGAGGAAATATTTTGGGTTTTTTTTTTCACATTTCTGGTTAAAATGTAAACACATTTATTATAGAAAACTGAGAAAATATGGAGATGACTTAAGAAAAGAGTGAAAAATTAGCTATGGACTTACCTCCTAGGGATAGCTGGTGCTACTGTCTTGATATACGTTAAGAATAGGTAAAAAAATATAAAGATACTTTAGTTTTCCAAGTGGAAACTATATTATTTGTACTGCCTGATAATTTGATTTTTTTGTGTTTAATAATACTTGAGCATTTTTTTTTTAGTTGTCAGAAATTTTTATTTATTTAAAGTAACATTGGTTATTGATTAGACATATATCATTATGGTTTAGGGTATGAGATATAGTGTCCAATGCGGTATTATTAGTTTAATATATGTCTACTTGTGGCAATAGTGAACAGTTTCAAGAGATGAATACATAATTTAAATGGGAGAATGACATAACTGCACTTTCATTTCAATGTCTGAGTTTGATAACCAAAAAGACTTGCATTTTTAGATAAACATTTTCTATTTCCCAAATCTCAAGACCTGGATACAAAATGTAGAGCTGCAGATTTAGGGCCCGAATGGCTGGAGTAGCAGCAGGTGTTACCTGCACATTTGTGAACATTTTACCAACTTGAGCATTTTTATGTCATTAAACCATTTTAAGTGTTTTATAGTAAATAAGTAGTATTTAATCATTTAGATATAATATATTTTATTAAATTTACCACTTAATTTTGGATGTACAGTTTTTAAAATTTATTTGCTATTACAATAACCTTGTAATGAATTTTTCTAAACATAAATCACTGCATAACCTGGCTAGCCATATATGGAAATTTTCTAGGGCATAATTCTGGAATATATTGATCACAAGGTTTGGAATACTTGTAAGAAAATAAAACTTACCTTATTTAAGAATAATGTAGGCCTGGCACAGTGGTTCAGACCTGTAATCCTAGCACTTTGAGAGGCTGAGGCAGGTGGATTACCTGAGCCCAGGATTTTGAGACCAGCCTGGGCAACATGGCAAAACCCGTCTCTACAAAAAGTACAAAAATTAGGCAGGTGTCATGGTGTGTGCCTGTAGTCATAGCACTCAGGAGGCTGAGGTGGGAGGATCGCTTGAGCCTGGGAGGTGGAAGTTGCAGTGGGCTGATATCATGCCACTGCACTCCAGCCTGGGTGACAGAGGGAGGTCCTGCCTCAAAAATAAAAAAAATAAAAATGAGAATAATAAAAAAGGAATAATATATAAAAGTTTTTTAAAGTATGCTTATATACATTGATGAATTATCCATATCAGCATAGCCAATACTTTCTTTTTTCAACAAGTCTTTTCAACATAAGCTGAATATTGCCAGGTGATCCAGATTAATTTTTCCAAAAACAAATAACAAGATGAGAATTTGTGTGCAAGTGAATTATTGAGTAAATCACCAGGGAAGGTGATTGACATAGTGGGAGAAGCAGGATAGGGAAGGTGAGGAAGGGTGTTGTCAGAGTAAAAAGTTCCTGCAGGGTAGCTTCAGTCTGACCTTGCGAGAGACCTCAGGAGTGGGGTATGTCTCAGGGTTGCCCTGCTCCACGTCATGGGGCCTGGATTCCTTATTCCCAGTGATAATCAGTGGTAATGACCCTGTGCCGAGAGAAAATACAAACTCTCAGATCCTTTGGGCTCTCTGTGCCCTTGGACAAAACTTTGTCCATGAAGGTGCAGCAAGTACTGGCCATTGAAAGTCCCTGAGAGGCAAAGGTGGGAGTGAATGGGGCTGGAGGCAGGGCACAGAAAAAGTACAAAGGATCTCAAGCCCCTATACTGTCCATTAAACCTATGTACAGGAAACTCCCTCCTGCCCAGAAGAAGTCACCCTGAGTTTTAACACCATAGATAAGTTTTGCCTGTTTTTGAACTTTATATATAATAGAATTATATAGACAATACTGCTTTGTTTCTGCCTTTCTTTACTTATCATAATGTTTGTGAGACCCAGCCAAGTTGTTGCACATAGCAACAGCAGGCAGATTTTCATTGTCGTTTATGATTCCATTCGTTAAATATACCACCATTCATTTGTTCAGTTTACTGTTCTCGGACATCTGAGTTGTTTTTGCCTTAGAGATACTATTGAATTTTGCCACTATGAACATGACTGTCCATAAGCTCTCATTTCTGAGGAAAGTAATGGCTGAGTCATAAGCTGGATAGGTCATAGTACTTAGTTTTAGTATAGAAGCTGTTCTCGGAAGAGGTTGCATCAATAGATATGCCTACCAGAAGGTTATGAAAATTTTACTTTCTGTCCTCATTATAGGTGGTATTGCGGTCTTAACATTTTAGCCATTTTGGTGGACACAGAGTGGTCTCTCATTGTGGTTTAATGTGTATTTCCTTGAAAAAGATGTTGAGCAACTTGTCATATGTTTCCTGGTTATTTGGATATTATCTTCTGTGAGGTGCCTACTTGTAACTATAGGTTTTAAAATTGGGTTTTCTGCCCTTTTTTGGTACTGATTATTAGAATTTAAATATGTATACATACAGCCTACTGTACATTTATTTATGATATAAATAAGTATATATTTGTATACACATATTCTGAATATGAGTCTTTTGTTGTTTATATATATTGCAAATATTTTCTACTTTATGACTTACATTTCTATTCTCTTATTGTTGACCAGAAGTTCCTAACTTTAGTATAGTCTAGCTGACCAATCTATCCTTTTTGGTTAAAGCTTTTCAGGCCCCTTGTCTACTCCAAGGTCATAGGAATATTATTCAATGTTATTTTCTAAAAGATTGTTTACCTGCAATGTATTTTTTATATATAGTATGGAGTAAGGATAAAGTTTCATTTTCTTTCCTTGTGGATATTCACTTGACCCAGTATAATTTATTGGACAAAAATTCTTTCTGTACTATTCTATAGTTCTTTCTTACTCATAAATCAAATCTTCCTATCTGTATAGATCTGCTTCTGTTCTAAGTTTTGTATCTTTGTGCCACTAGTACTCTCATATATACTATATCTTTATAATAAAATTTGATATCTATCAGAGTAATTCCTACAACTTTGTTCTTTGATAAGGGAAATAAGCCCTACATAAAGAACAAGCAAACAACCAACAAACCCAACAAACATAATCCTTTATGTTGTATATTCTAAAATTTAAAAACTCAGGTAACAAAAACTACCCTTTGTGTTTTGCCCACTCACTGCCATCCCCCTTGCCTCTCCTGTGGAACTTCTGTGATCTTTTCAGATATTTATCAACATCCCTTTTCAGAGAGCCACCTTATCTTGTTTACTGTGACTCTCCTAGTTTTCAAGACATAGATTGAAATCTATTCTCAAATATATGTCTTACATCACTTATTGCTCGTATTAGGCCACTTTTGCTTTGCTATAGAGAAATACCTGCAACTGGGTAATTTGTTAAAAAAAAAAAAAGAGGTTTAATTGGCACACAGTTCTGCAGGCTGTACAGGAAGCATGACACTGTCATCTGCTCAGCTTCTTGGGAGGCCTCAAGGAGACTTTACTCATAGTGGAAGGTGAAGTGGGAGAAGGAACATCACACAGTAAGATCAGGAGCAAGAAAGAGTAGGGGTTGGGGTTTGCCACACACGTAAAAAAAAAATTAGATCTCCCAAGAACTCACTCGCTATTGCAAGCATAGCACCAAGGCATGAGGGAAGAACTCACTCACTATTGCAAGCATAGCACCAAGGCATGAGGGAAGAACTCACTCACTATTGCAAGGATAGCACCAAGGCATGAGGGAAGAGCTCACTCACTATTGCAAGGATAGCACCAAGGCATAAGGGAAGAACTCACTCACTATTGCAAGGATTGCAGCAAGGCATGAGGGATCCGCCCCCATGACCCAAACACCTCGACCATGCCCCACCTCCAACACTAGGCATTACAGTTCAACATGAGATTCTGCAGGGCCATATATTCCAACTCTATTATAGCTCTTTCCCTGATTTTAAAATTTATGTTTGAACCATTTTTCATGCATCTATTATCAGGCTTTTGGGGTGGATGTCTTGCGAGCTCAGAGTCCCCCTCTGAAATGGATCTTCAAACTAATTCTGAAGTGGACTGTGCTTGTTTTGGGGAGGTAGTATGGGAGACATGGAATCTTGAGTGGTACTCATGAATAAGGCACAACCTGAGAAAACCCGGATCATTAAGAACTGAAGCAGTCATTCTTGCTTCTGGTTGGCATATTCTCCTCATTTCTTTCCACATGCAGATATTTTAGTAAACAATAACGGCCAGGTGTAGTGGCTCATGCCTATAATCCCAGCACTTCGGGAGGTCGAGGCGGGCGGATCACCTGAGGATGGGAGTTTGAGACCAGCCTGACCAACATGGAGAAACCCCGTCTCTATTAAAAAATACAAAATTAGCCGAGTGTGGTGGCACATGCCTGTAATTCCAGCTACTCGGGAGGCTGAGGCAGGAGAATCACTTGAACCTGGGAGGCAGAGGTTGCGGTGAGCTGAGATCGTGCCATTGCACTCCAGCCTGGGCAACAAGAGCAAGACTCTGCCTAAAAACAAAACAAAACAAAAAACAAACAAACAACCCCCCCCCCAAAAAAAACCCCAAAAACAAAAACACATGTTTTAACGTTTCTATGTTGTAGTCTTATGTTCATACACACACACACACACACACACACACACATACAAGGTTGTAATCTTGGCTCACAAGACAAATGGAAAAGGGGTACAAAGTGCAAATCGAATGCACATGTGGTAAGACCCTTTGAGGTCTCCATTTTTTATTGTTCTTCTTCCTCCCCTCTGCCTCCTAGGGATTCTTCAGCAAAGCTTTATCTCTGAGAGATTTACAGTTCAATAAGGCTTTTGCTCTTTTACATAGGAAGCACAGACTGAGTCTATCTGGTTTTCTATCTTTTCTGTGCTCCCCATACTCCTTATTTAAAACGGATAATTTTCTTTGCATATGCTCCATTTCAAACACTAGACTGTTCTGAATCTTGGATTATTAAGGTGTCTTACCCCCGCTCATAGTGTTTGTTACACTGTAATGGCACCCTGCCAATAAAATGCTTTAGGAGATAAGGTAGGACCTCATAGATGGCACCAAGTGACAGTGTTTTTCTCATGACTCCTTAATCATGGAAGAGAACACCTGGAAAATTCATTATCTTGTCAAATGGGAACAAAGTATATGAAGGAAAATTAGGTTCACAAAGGAGTGATGAAATCTGGCTGGGCACAATGGCTCACACCTATAATCCCGGAAATTTGTGAGCCCAAGGTGGAAGATACATTGGAGGCCAGTAGTTTGAGACCAGCCTGGGCAACTTAGCAAGAACCCACCTCTACAAAAAAATTAGGAAATCAGTCAGGCATGATGACTGAGCCTTTAGTCCTTGCCACTGAAGAGGCTGAGGCAGGAGGATTGCTTGAGCCCAGGAGTTCTAAGTTATAGTTAGCTATAATCACACCACTGCATTCAAACCTGAGTAATAGAGTGAGACTTTGTCTCTATTTTTTTTTAAAAAAAGAAGAATAATAAAGTTCTTCACTATGTCCTTTACAGCATGTCTGTGAAAGGTTTCCAAACCTTATTAAGAAATTAGAGAAACCTTCAATAAATGTTTGTATAAGGTTCCCCATGAGAAGATCAAAATACTCATACATTTGAGAAAGGGAAGATCTTTATCTACAGGTTTGGAAAATTGTAGGGCTGCTAAAGCATCCAGAGCATCCAAATAAATGAGTGTCCAAATAAAGCTGAGTAACCTCTGCATTTTTCTATTATATTTAAAACCACCCTTGAATCAAGTACCTACATCCCTGTATTTTCCTTCACTGAGTATGGCAGACTCTCTATGAAATTGTCTGCATCAATATAAGAATAAGCCTTTGAAGTATCATCACTAAAGTCTCTGAGCTCTTAAGAGTGCTCATCCTAAAAACCATCCTAAAAGCAACCAGTGGTTTATCTTCTGTCTACAATAAATGGACCAAATGCTTCTCTCCAGGATGAGTTGTTTTACTGAAATTGATTTTTCTATTGTTCAGACCTTAATTTTTAATTATAACTTTTAATTTTGAAATAGTTTGTCTCACTAGTAGTTACAAAAATGGGACAGAGTTCCTATGTACTTTTCACCAAGCTTCTCCCAAATGCCAGTATTCTAAAGTACATGATACATTGTTGATACCATCTGAATGTTGGTGCCTTCTCCCTTCCAAAACATATGTGTGTGTATATATATATATGTGTGTGTATATATGTGTGTGTGTATGTATAAGTATATATATATACACACATATATATATACACACACACATATATACACACACTTATGCACACACACCAGTACTGTTACAGTATTAAGAGGCAGGGCCTTTCAGGAAGTGATTATCTCATGAAGGATCCACCTTCATGAATGAGATCACCTTCATGAATGAGATTAGCGGCCTCAGAAAAGAGGTTTAAGGGAGTTCCCTAGCCTCTTCCACCATGCGCAAGCACAGGAGACATCATTTATGAGAAACAGGCCCTCACCAGACACTGAATCTGCTGGCACCTTGATCTTGGACTTCCAAGCCTCCAGAACTGTGAGCAATAAATTTCTATTGTTTATATTACCCATTGTAAGGTATTTGTTATAGCAGCCCAAGTTGACTAACACAATTGCCCAAACCAGGAAAATGACATTGGTACAGTAATATTAACTGCAAGACAAATCTTATTCAGATTCCAAAAGTTTACATTCACAATTTTTAAATTTTATTTTTGGTGTATGTGCAGATTCAGGCAATCCTCACCACAATCTGGATTTAGGGCTTTTCCATCACCACAAAGAAACTCTCTCAATGTGAACCTTTATTTTTGAAAACTACAAGTGGAAATAGGTCACATTTCAGTAACTTTCTCTGCTTACAGTAATTTATTGTAAAGTTTTGATGGAGAAGAATTATCAGATTTTAAACTTGTTTTAGTTTAGCAGAAAGCATTTAGAAGACACTAACATATAAATATGCATAGCTGTAAGAGTTCTGTTCTGATTATTTACTATATGATTGTAAGCAGCTATTACTACACAATAATCCACACTAAAATTTGGTGGCTAAAATAGCAATCACCATTTGTTTTGCTGACAAATTTGTGATTTGGATGACGGGGATAGCTTATCTGTTCCATGCAGCAGTAGCTAGGGTGGCTCAACCACAGCTAGAGGATTGACTTGCAAGATAGCTCAGTCACAGGGCTGGCAAGTTGTTCCTTTCTCAGTGGGCTTCCCTACAGAGCGGCTTGGGCTTCCTCACAGCATGGTGGCTGGGTTTTAAGAATAAGAATAAAGATAGAAAATGGAAGCTACCAGTTTTTTAACTGGCTCTGGCCTTAAGCATCATTCTCACCTATTAGTTAAGAAGACTCAGAGCCCAGATTCAAGGGTAGAGGACATACACCTCACTGGTGGGAGCAGTGTCAACAAATTTGTAACCATGTTTTAAAACCACCACATTGTTTTTCATGCAAAAAAAAAAAAAAAAAAAGAATGCTTGAAGTTTTAAAAATATATTATTAATTTGTTGAAATAAAAATAAAGTTCAGAAATGTCTTGGTCTTGAGGTGTATTTGTTTGGAAAGGAGCTCTCAGAAAAAACTGTTATGATGAATATGGTGAAACATGAAATGTGACAAATTTGTATCTGAATATTTTCAGCATATGTAGCTGATTTTTAGCAAGAACAGGATGACACTCAAAATGAAACTCTATATAAAACAAAAAGTTATAAAAATTAAACATTTTTTAAACTAGTAATTTTCTTTTCTAGTGAAGTTTTAATTTGGGGATAATAACAGGCCACAGGCCTAGGAATTAATAAAATGCTTGGTCTTGAGGCCAAGAGCCTTAAAATCTTACCTCATAGCAAAACTGGTACCTCTTCACATGACCAACAAGCATACGAAAAAATTCTCAATATTGTTGATCATTAGAAAAATGAAAATAAGACAATAAGGAGATACCATCTCACCCCAGTCAGAATAGCTATTATTAAAAAGTAAAAAAATAACAGATGTTGGCAATGTTGCAGAGAAAAAAAAAACACATATACACTGGTGGTAGGAGTGTAAATTAGTTCAGCCACTGTGGAAAGCAGTTTGGTGATTTCTCAAAGAACTTAAAATAGAACTACCATTCAACCCAGCAATACCATTACTGGGTATATATGCAAAGGAATATAAATTATTCTACCAAACAGACACATGCACACCTACATTCATCACTGCACTATTCACAATAGCAAAGACATAGAATCAACCTAGATGCCCATGAATGGTGGCCTGAATGAGAAAATGTAGTGCACATACACCATGGAATACTATGCAGCTATAAAAAAGGATGAAATCATGTCCTGAATTTTCAGTAACATGGATGCAACTGGAGGCCATTTTCCTATGTGAATTAATGCAGGAACAGAAAACCCAAATACCACATGTTCTCACTTATAAGTGGTAGCCCAACATTGAGTACTCATGAACTTAAAGAATAGAATGATAGACACTGTGCTCTACTTGAAAGTGGAGGGTGGGAGGAGGATGGGGGTTAAAAAAATAACTTACTACCTGGGTAATGAAATGATTTGTACACCAAACCCCAGTGACACAGAATTTATTCATGTAACAAACCTGCACATGTACCCCGTGAACCTAAAAGTTGAAAAAGGGAAAGAGTATCATCTTTTTCTTTACACAATACTTCTTTTATTAATCTCAAGATTTTCAAAACGTTTGTTCCAAACCTAGGGATTGTGTATTTTTTAATACAAAAAATCGGATAAAAGTCTATTTAATAAAATGGAACATGGATCCTCCTGAAACAGGAGGATCGCTTGAGTCCAGGAGCTTGAGGCTGCAGTGAGCTATGACGGTGGGACTTCACCTCACCCTGGGCAAGAGAGCAACACAGGCTGTCTCTATAAACAACAATAAAATAAATCAGAAATTTTAGTACATGAATATTTAATTTTACTTAAGATTTGGGTTTCTGCAGTAAAAATAACTAAATAGTAAAATGTTCATGTAAATGATCTAACATATGGGACTTGAAATTAACTATAGCAGTTAAAATGTATTATAATTTTCAACATTCATGTCTTATGAAATCCTTCTAGGCATTAGATCCTGGTTAGCTGGAAGTTATACGCATCTGTAGAAAAGCTTGCACTTGTACTTTCTAATCATGGCTTAAGTTTGTAATATTTGACACTTTTTTCAATTGCTGACGTTAAAAATGTAATTGTATTTTATTTTTATATACGCTAGTCATGTTGTTAATAACACATTTGATTGTTTGATTGGCTTTGTGAAGTTTGAGCATGTCTAACATTAAGTTAATGCCTCTGAGAAACTGAGGTCTTAAACTAGATTTTCTCCAAGTAAAATGAATATAGAAATAATATATTTTTTCAAGCCAAACTTCAAGAGCTTGTATTTCTTTCATTTCTCTTTACTAATCATATGGAATCTAAGGTACTAGGGATTTTTTTGATTCCTCAGTGGAAGTTTTAATATTTTGGCTGTTACTCTCTTAAGATACTACTTAGGATATTCTCATTGCACCAATACATATATAACCTGATATATTAAATTGGCAAGAGAATGGTAGATGTGAAATAAGTGTGTTCCTACATTATCAGAAATTAAATCATAGGAGACAGAATTGGTTTGTTCAACCAGGAAGCAAATATAGATATCTTGTACTTAACATTAAGTACTAAGTCATTGTAGGTAGTATCAGATAATGATGAAATGAAACTATTGTGCAGAATTTTGAAGCCAGAGCTGGTCTGGTGGAGGTGTTTCTTTTCTTTTCTTGTTTTTTTTTAACCAACCTAAGGTAGAGAAGATCCCTCTTTCATAGTATTCTGACTATCTAAGTAACCTCTGCTATCTTTGAATTTACCAGTGACAACTGTTGAAATGCCAACAGCGTCAGATTGAAAATCAGCCTAAAGTCCTGAAGCAACACTATAGATCAGATAAGTACTTGCAGCCATAGAGAGTGAACAATTATAATTGATTTTAGAAAAGTGATTCTCAAAGTGTGGTCCCTGGACTAGTGGCAGCAGCATCAGGGAATTTATTTATTTATTTATTTATTTATTTATTTATATTTCCAACTTTAAAGTTCAGGGGTATATGTGCAGGATGTTCAGGTTTGTTACATAGTTAAACGTGTGCCATGGTGGTTTGCTGCACAGATCATCCCATCACCCAGGTATTAAGCCCAGCATCCATTAGCTATTCTTCCTGATGCTCTCCCTCCTTCCACCCCACACCCTCCAACAGGCCCCATTGTATGTTGTTCCCCGCTATGTGTTCATGTGTCCTCATCATTCAGCTCCCACTTATAAGTGAGAATATGTGGTATTTGATTTTCTGTTCTTGAATTAGTTTACTGAGGATAATGGCTTCCAGCTCCATCCATCTCCCTGCAAAGGACATGATCTTGTTCCTTTCTATGGCTACATCGTATTCCATGGTGTACATGTACCACATTTTCTTTATCCAGTCTACCATGGATGGGCATTTAGATTGGTTCCATGTCTTTGCTATTGTACATAGTGCTGCAATTAACATACACATGCATGGATCTTTATAATAGAATGATTTATATTCCTTTGGGTAGATACCCAGTAATGGGATTGCTGGGACAAATGGTATTTCTGCCTCTAGGTCTTTGAGGAATTGCCATACTGTCTTCCATAATGGTTGAACTAATTTACACTCCCACCAAGACTATAAAAGCATTCCTTTTTCTCCTCAACCCTGACAGCATCTGTTGTTTTTTTGACTTTGTAGTAATAGACATTCTGACTGGTGTGAGATGATATCACATCTTTTCGATTTGCATTTCTCTAATGTTCAGTGATGTTTAGCTTTTTTTCACATGTTTGTTGGCCACATGTATGTCTTCTTTTGAGAAGTGTCTGTTCTTGACCTTTGCCCACTTTTTAATGGGGTTTTTTTTTTCTTGTAAATTTGTTTAAGTTCCTTGTAAATTCTGGATATCAGATGTTTGTCAGATGGGTAGATTACAAAAATTGTCTCCCATTCTGTAGGTTGTCTGTTCACTCTGATTATAGTTTCTTTTGCTGTGCAGAAGCTCTTTAGTTTAATTAGAACCCATTTGTCATTTTTTGCTTTTGTTGCTGTTGCTTTTGGAATCTTTGTCATGAAATCTTTCCCTGTGCCTATGTCCTGAATGGTATTGCCTAGGTTGTCTTCTAGGGTTTTTATAGCTTTGGATTTTACACTTAAGTCTTTAATCTATCTTGAGTTGATTTTTGTATATGGTGTAAGGAAGTTTTAATCTTTTGCATATGGCTAGCCAGTTATCCCAGAACCATTCATTAAGCAGGGAATTCTTTCGCCATTGCTTGTTTTAGTCAGGTTTGTGGAAGACCAGATGGTTGCAGGTGTGCAGTCTTGTTTCTGGGTTCTCTATTCTATTCCATTGTCTATGTGTCTGCTCTCGTACCAGTCTTATGCTGTTTTGGTTACTGTAGACTTGTAGTATAGTTTGAGGTTGAGTAGTGTGAGGCCTCCAGCTTTGTTCTTTTTGCTTAGGGTTGTTTTGGCTACATAAGCTTTTTTTTGGTTCCATATGAATTTTAAAAGTTTTTTTTCTTTAAATTGTGAAGAATGTCAATGGTAGTTTAATGGGAATACAATTGAATTTATAAATTGCTTTGGGTAGTGTGGCCCTTTTTATGATATTGATTCTTCCTATCCATTGCCATGGACTGTTTTTCCATTTGTTTGTGTCATCTCTGATTTCTTTGAGCAGTGGTTTGTAGCTCTCCCTGAAGAGGTCCTTCACTTCCCTCGTTAGCTGTATTCCTAGGTACTTTATTATTTTTTTGTGGCAATTGTAAATGGGAGTTCATTCATGATTTGGCTCTCAGCTTGCCTGTTGTTGTTGTGCAGGAATGCTAGTAATTTTTGCACATTGATTTTGTATCCTAAAACTGCTGAATTTGCTTATCAGCTTAAGAAGCTTTTGAGCTGAGTCAATGAGGTTTTCTAGATAAAGAATCATGTCATCTGCAAAGACAGTTTGACTTTCTCCCTTCCTATTTGAATACTCTTTCTTTCTTTCTCTTGCCTGATTGCCCTGGCCAGAACTTCCATTACTATGTTGAATAGGAGTGGTGAGGGAGGACATCTTCATCTTGTGCTGGTTTTCAAGGGGAATGCTTCCAGCTTTTGCCCATTCAGTATCATATTGGCTATGGGTTTGTCATATATGGCTCTTATGATTTTGAGGTATGTTCTTTCAAAACCTAGTTTACTGAGAGTTTTTAACATGAAGTGATGTTTAATTTTATCTAAGGCATTTTCTGTATCTATTGAGATAATCATCTGGTTTTTTTCTTTAGTTCTGTTTATGTGATGAATCACATTTATTGATTTGTGTATGTTGAACCAAACTTGCATCCCAGGGAGGAAGCCTACTTGATCATGGTGTATAAGCTTTTGGATGTGCTTCTGAATTGTTTGCCGGTATTTTGTTGAGGATTTTTGAATTGATGTTCATCAGGGATATTAGCCTGAAGTTTTCTTCTTTTGTTGTGTCTCTGCCAGGTTTTCATATCAAGATGATTCTGTCCTCATAAAATGTGTTAGGAAGAAGTCTCTCTTTTTCAATTTTTTTGAATGGTTTCAGTAGAACTAGTACCAGTTTTTCTTTGTACTTCCAGTAGAATTCAGCTGTAAATCTGTCTGGTCCTGGGCTTTTTTGGTTGGTAGGCTATTTATTAGTGCCTCAATTTTGGAACTCGTTATTGATCTATTCAGGGATTCAATTTCTTCCTGTTCAGACTTGGGAGTGTGTAAGTGTCCAGGAATTTATTCATTTCTTCTAGATTATCTAGTATATGTGCATAGAGGTGTTTATAGTATTCTCTGATGATTGTTTGTATTTCTGTTGGGTGAATGGTGACATCTCCCTTATGATTTCTGATTGTGTTTATTTGAATCTTCTCTCTTTTCTTCTTTATTAATCTAGCTAGTGGTCTATCTATTTTATTAATTTTTCCAAAAAAGACAACTCCTAGACTCATTGATTTTTTGAAGAGTTTTTCCTGTCTGTATCCTTCAGTTCAGCTCTGACCTTGGTTATTTTTGCCTTCTGCTAGCTTTGGGGTTTGTTTGTTCTTGGTTCTCTAGTTCTTTTAGTTGTGATTTAGGTTGTTAACTTGAGATCTTTCCAACTTTTTGATGTGGGCATTTAGTACTATAAATTTCTCTCTTTACACTGCTTTAGCTGTGTCCCAGAGATTCTGCTATGTTGTATCTTTGCTGCCATTAGTTTCAAAGAACTTCTTGATTTCTGCCTTAATTTTGTTATTTATCCAAAAGTCTTTCAGGAGCAGGTGGTTCAACTTCCATGTAATTGTGTGGTTTTAAGTGAATTTCTTAATCTTGAGTTCTAATTTTATTGCACTGTAGTCTGAGAGACTGTTATGATTTCTTTTGTTTGCTGAGGAATATTTTCCTTTGGATGATGTTATCAATTTTAGAGTAAGTGCTGTGCAGTGATGAGAAGAATGTATATTCTGTTGTTTTGGGGTGGAGAGGTCTGTAGACATCAGGTCCACAGCCTCCATAGCTGAGTTCAGGTCCTGAATGTCTTTATTAATTTTATGTCTCAATGATCTAATATTGTCAGTGAGGTGTTAAAGTCTCCCACTATTATTGTGTGGGAGTCTAAGTCTCTTTACGGTCTCTAAGAACTCGCTTTATGAATGTGGGTGCTTCTATATTGGGAGCATATATATTTAGAATAGTTAGTTCTTCTTGTTTAATTGAACCCTTTAGCATTATGTAATGCCCTCTTTGTCTTTCTTTGATCTTTGTTGGTTTAAAGTCTAGTTTGTCAGAAACTAGGATTGCAACCTCTCCTTTTTTTCTGTTTTTCATTTGCTTGGCAAATTTTCCTCTATCCCTTTATTTTAAGCCTTTCTGTGCCTTTGCATGTGGCATGAGTCTTTTGAAGACAGCATACGTGTCTTGATTCTTTATTCATCCTGCCATTCTGCGTCTTTCAACTGGGGCATTTAGCCCATTTACATTTAAGGATAGCATTGTTTTATGTGGATTTGATCCTGTCATCATGATGCTAGCTGGTTATTTTGCAGACTTGTTTATGTGTTTGCTTCATAGTGTCACTGGTCTGTGTACTTCAGTGTGTTTTTGTAGTGGATGGTAACGGCTTTTCCTTTCCATGTTTAGTGCAGCCTTCAGGAGCTCTTGCAAGGCAGGTCTGGTGGTGACAAATTCCCTCACCATTTGCTTGTCTGAACAGAATCTTATTTCTCCTTTACTTATGAAGCCTAGTTTGTCTGGACATGAAATTCTGGGTTGGAAATTCTCTTCTTTAGGAATGTTGAACAGAGGCCCCCAAACTCTTCCGGCTTGCAGAGTTTCCACTGAGAGGTCCACTGTTAGTCTGGTAGGCTTCCCTTTGTCGGTGATGTGGACTTTCTGTCTGGCTGCCCTTAACATTTTTTTTCTTTCATTTCAAACTTAGAGAATCTGATGATTATGTGTCCTAGAGATGACTTTCTTGTGGAGTATCTTACTGGGGTTCTCTGCATTTCCTGAATTTGAATGTTGGCCTGTCTTTCTAGGCTGGGGACATTCTCCTGGGTGATATCCTGAAGTATGTTTTCCAACTTGGTTCCATTCTCCCCGTCTCTTTCAGGTTCACCAATCAGTCATAGGTTTGGCCTCTTTACATAATCCCATATTTCTCAGAGGTTTTGTTCATTCCTTTTCATTCCTTTTTTCTTTATTATTGTCAGTGTTTCTTAATTCAGAAAGCCAGTCTTCCCACTCTGAGATTCTTTCCTCTGCTTGATCGTTTCTGCTAATAATCCTTGCGATTGCTTTGTGAAGTTCTTGTGGTGTGTTCTTCGGCTCAAACAGGTCAGTTATGTTCCCCTATTTACTGGCTATTTTGACTGTCAGCTCCTTTATTGTTTTATCATGGTTCTTAGCTTCTTTGAATTTGGTTACAATATGCTCCTTTAGCTCGGTGAAATTGTTATTGCCCACTTTCTGAAGCCTACTTCTGTCATTTTAGCTGTCTCGGCCTCAGCCCACTTTTGAGTCCTTGCTGGAGAGGTGTTGCGGTCATTTGGAGGAAAAGAGGCACTAAAGCTTTTTGAGTTTTCAGTGTTTTTTCATTAATTCTTTCTCATCTTTGTGGGCTTATCTACCTTAGATCTTTGAGGATGCTTACATTTGGATGGGGTTTTTGTGGTTTTTCTTTGTTGTCCTTGTTGTGGTGGTTTTCTGTTTTTGTTTTTCTTTTAACAGTCTGGCCATTCTTCCATAGGGCTGCTGTGGTTTGCTGGGGGTTCTCTCCAGACCCTAGTTGCCTCGATTCTTTCCATACCTGGAGGTATCACCAGTGAAGCCTGCAAAACAGCGAAGATGGCAGCCTGCTCTTTCCTTTGGAAGCTCTGTCCCAAAGGGGTGCTGACCTATTGCTGGCCCGAATGTGCCTGTATGGGGTGGTTGGAGACCCAGTGGGAGGTCTCACCCAGTCAGGAGGTATGGGGTCAGGGACCCACTTAAAGAAGCAGGCTGGCTGTTTTTCGTTTGAGCAGCTGTGCTGTGTTGGGGATTCCTTCAGTCCCTGATTGGTCTGGGCTCTCTAAGTCCCATAGACTGGACCAGCTGAGGAGCCTGAATGGCCAAGGTGGTGGCCTGTCTTGCCCCTAAGGTCCTCTGTCCCAGGGAGAAATTGAAGCTTTGGCAGCTCCATAGAACATGGAGCAGTGGCCAGAAACCCTGGCTGGGAGGACCCTGCTGAGAGGACCCCTACTGTGAGGAGAAGTGAATTAGGGTCCCACTTAAAGAAGCTGCCTGGTCATGTCTCTACAAAACAGCTGTGTTGTGGTGGGTAACTGCCTCTGCCCCTGTCAGCTTGGACTCTCTGTAGCCCGCAGGCTGTAACAGCTGAATTGTCCAACCAACCCAGGTGGCAGCCTTCCCCTCCCCCAGGCACTCTGTCTCAGGGACAGATCAGAGGTCTGTCAGTAATACAGTGCCAGCAGATGTGGCTGGACGTTCCCACCCAGTAAGGAGGACTGGATCCAGGCCCTGCTTAATGAACCAGTCTTGCCACATCTGGCAAAGCCTCTGTGTTGCATTGCTTGGGGGGACCCTTCCTTGTCTCGACTGTTTGGACTCTTCAGAACCCACAGGCTGCAATGAGGGAATCCAGCAAACAGCAGAGATGGCACCTGCCCCTCCCCTCAAGAGCTCCACTCAGTCTCAGGCAGTCTTCACCTTGTTGTGGGTAGCTGGCTGGAATTCCAAGCCAGTGGGTCTTATCTTATGAGGTACTGTGGAAGTGGGGCCTGCAGAACGAGGCTGTTTGGCTCCCTGGATTCCACCCCCTTCCTAGGGGTATGCATGGACCTCCCACCATGTCTGAGTTGCAGATATGTTTGTTAGGGATCCTGGGGATGGAGTATGTCAAGTTCTTGGGTCTCTCTGCATGTCTGAGCAGCTATTCTGCCAAGACTCCACACAACCCTGTGTGTTGAGCCCAAGGCCCTAGTGGAGGGGGCTCCCGAGGGGATCTCCTGATCCGCGGGTTGCAAAGATCCGTGGGAGAAGTGTGGTTTCCCAGGGTCACACAGTCACTCAGTGCTTCCCTTGGCTGGGGGTGAGGGTTCCCTTGGCTCTGCATCACTCTTGGGTGGGCTGTCACCCCACCCTGCTTTTCTTCTTTCTCCATGGGTTGAGTTGTTTCTCTGATAAGTCCCAGTGCAACTACCTGGATATTTCAGTTGAAGGTGCTGTATTCACTCGCTCCTTTTCTTCCTCTCCACGAATGCCATGGACTGTAGAGGCTTCTAATCGGCCATCTTCGCCCCCTCCAACCAGGGAATGTATTGGAAATGCAAATTATCCGCCACACCCCAAATTTACTGAATCAGAAATTCAGTGAACAAAGCCCAGCTATTTGTTTTAAACAAACCTTCCGGGCAATTCTGATGCACAATGAAGCTTGTGAACCATCATTCTGAAACAAAATAATCTGACTGCAAATCTACAGCATAATGTGATAGGAACAAAAAGAACTGCCCAAAATTGAACTCATTCACTAATTATACTTTTGCACTAACATTAAATTGTTATTTTGGATTTTTTTCTTATATTTTTAGTAAATTTTAAAAGATATGTTTGTTAGGACTCAATATGCTTAGTATAAGAGAAAATAAAATAAAATTTAGGTATGGGCACTGTACTATTAGAATTGAATCAGAAACATAAAAAGCAAAATCATGTAAGTTTACAAAGAAATTCAGAATACATCTTTATTAGCTTTGCCCAAAGAAATAGCCAAGGACATGTGCCCCACACCACTCCACCACAATTATTCACAGCAGCACTCAGATTCTTGTCTATTCAATACTATTTTCCCATTATGAGAAACCATGGTGCCTTGAAAATAAGTAGCTGATTCTATGTCTGGGTTGAAAGGGGAAAAATGAGCCTATATAATTATGTTGTGCCAGAAAGCAAAAATATGTCACAAATAATGCAGTCACATTGAAATAATCTAATTTGAAATGATCTAAGCATAATTTGAAGGGAGCTTCTATTGGCCAAGATGAGGCAATTGGACCTCAAAAGATTATTGGCAAAGATCAATGATATACAGTAAATCTGAAAAGTCATAAATCCATAATGACATACCAAAGGAGAAAACATTGGCGTAAAGATATCTAAGTGAAGGTCAATAGAATATGAAAGTAATATTTTTGGTCTTGCTATTCAAAACAGGTTGGTATTATTGACTTATTTATTGTGTCAGTAAAAAATACAGAAACTAGTAAATGTAAATTTATTACTTAGCAACTTTTTTTTTCTGATTCATTGGGAACATCAGTAGAACAGTCCTATAAATTGGTATCCCTAATCAGGTAAAGGCACATAAAATATCGAAAACTCACATGAAAATAATTCCAAGTATGTTGTAAACATTGTGTTATCTCCCACCAAGTTTAAATATCTAGAATTAAAAGAAGAACAACGTTTACATTTCTAAGTATATAAAATCTTGGGTGAAAGCTGCAGCTTTTTATTAGTAGAAAGAATGATTAGATAATCTGCTGAACTTGAATTTAGGAAAACACTGTTCTCTTAAAATTATGAAATTTGATATAATAACCACAAAACAGCTTCCAAATCAAAGTATCTGTTAGTAGAGAATGTCATTATTTTTTAAAAGGTCAAAGAAGCCTGAGGTCTTTGCAGTTGTGCTAATCAAGATGTGGAGTACAGGTTTCAAGGACTATGAATTCAGCCTGTGATGATTTCAATGCTTTCTCAGCTGTTCTTTCTAGCATCTGTCTCTACACACTGTTGTCATTCTCAAAGGCCCGCTTCTATTCCAAATTCCTTTTCAGTCTAACTATGAGTTTCCAGGCCAACATTGGACTCTACAGTAATCCAGCTGGGTCACTGGGTCTATCTATGCAAAGGGATTTAGAGAAAGAACTGCTTCACACTCAGATAGACTTTGCCTTGTGAGTTTTCTCATTGACCTCTGTGGGATACACATAATTCATTGAATGTTAATGCTGCACTATGATGCAGGAATCCTCAAACAAGCCACAGTCACATCAAAATAGCCACCAAAGCAATGTGAGTCTGACTCTTCTGTGAGCAGAAGATATCACTTAAATGCTAGAACAAAATCCCAAATTTTACCCCAGTGGGGAAGCTTTATCCTAGAGGAGAAAATGGAAGTTACCCTATGTTGCCCACAACTGAGTGAATAAAGACCACAAGTGAGTCCTGAAAAGCTATGTGGGAGCAGAAAAATAGCTCAAGGACTATTGATGTGAAATGAAAAATCACTAATTCTAACATTCCTAGGCCTTTAACGTGTTTTCCAAGTATGTCTACTCTATTAAAGTCATCTCTGTGAATACTTCTGAATAAATTCTGTGACTCTTTTTTCCCCAAATGTGTATCTGCATCACCTTTCAGATACACATATAATATCAGATATACATATAATTTATGTTTTTACTATAATTTCTTTGTTTTCAAATTGTAACATTAAAAATATCTTCAGACAGTATATTTTAACTTCTTTACTATTTTTCCTCATTGCCTCTTTTCAAAATATGTACTTGAACAGATTTTCAAATGTGTCTTGCAAGCCTTTTGAAGGTTATTTATTAATAAGTTCAACATCCTTGGCCCCCTGTGGATCCCAAAACTATACCTGAAAAAATAGGAGCTGAGCTATCTTCTGTTATAATCAATTACAAAATAAACCTACAAAATTGATGAGTTAGAAACAGAGAGTGAGATGAGCATCTGGCTATGGGTATTGGATGTTCTCATTTTCTGAAATTTTTAGAGAAATAAATGATTAAAGAAAACGTATTTTAAAAGTTGTAAGTTTGTTTGCTATAAAATCCTTTCTAAGATTGTCTTTTTTCATGACTTTAATTTTTACTAGCATGTCAGTAATTGCTCACCAATTTACACACATACACATACACACCTCTGCTAGTAATTATATCAAAATTCTGGATTAATTTGAAGAGAATCTTCACATATTATAGTTCTCAATTTATTTAGATCTGTACTTTCTCCATAGATATCTTGTGAATTATGCATACACATATACATATGATTGTATAAATTATGTATATGTAATCTATGTATAATTGTATACATATGTATAATTATAATTGGTATTTACATTTCATTTTCTAATTGCTGTTAAATTAGAAATGTGATTGACTTTCATATATTAACTTTGTATCCAGTGAACTTGTTAAATTCACTTGTTTGATTTAATACATCAGAGCTTTTTAATTTTTATGTTTTTAATAACTATAGGCAAATATAGTGTGAGTGATGATAGTTTTATTTCTAACTTTCCAATTCTATTAATTTTCTTGCCTTATTGCACTGGCTACCGCTTCCAGAAGAATGCCAATTAGAAATAGTCTTCTATTGCCTGAGTCTTGATCTCAGGAGGAAAGTTTATAATGTTTTGCCATTAAGAGTCAATGTATGTGTTTCTATAGGTGTTTGTTTGTTTTTATTTTTAATATCTTTTATCCACTTAGGAAAGTTCACTCTATTTCTAGTTTGCTTAAGGTCTTGCTTTGCTTAAATACTGGTTAGACATTAATTTTATCAACTTTGTTATGCAACTAAAAACAATCACATGAACTTGTTTTCTATTTCTTCTTGGGTTAGTTTTAGTAAGTTGCATTTTTTAATTAAGTTTTCATTATTATCTAAATTTTCCAATAATGGCATAGAGTTGTTCATAATAACTTCCTCATTTAACATATGTTACAGCTGTAGTGATTACCCCTCTAGTATTGGTAATTTATGATTCATCTCTTTCTAATCTTGATTAGCTTTGCTAGGAAATTACTGGTTTTATTATTTATTTCAACAAATTGACCTCTGGCTTTGTTGATTCTCTACATTTTATATTTATTTGCATAATGCTATTGTTTTGATGTGATTCGTCCCAGCCAAAACTCATATTGAATTTCGTCTTAATGTAGCAGTATTGGAGATGAAGTCTGGAAGGAAGTGTTTGGCTCATGGTGGCAGATCCCTCATATGTAGATTAATGCACTGGGGGTGAATGAAATCTTGCTGTAATGGAAATAGATCAGTCTGGCTAGTGGTTTATCTATTTTACCAAGAATCTGACTTCCTTATTTGCCCTCTCTTGCTTTCACTCTCATCATGTGAATTTTTTTTCACACACTGGCTCCCCTTCCACTTTCTGCTATGAATGGAAGCAGCCTGAGGTCCTCATCATATACAGTTGCCCAGTTTTGAACTTTTCAGCCACCAGAATTGTTAGCCAAGTAAACCTCTTTTCTTTATAAATTACCCAGCTTTGGGCATTCTGTTATAACAACACTAAATGGACTAAGACACCTTTTATTCTATTCTGCTTATTTTTTCCTACTTTGAGCTCATTTGACATTCTTTTGATATCTTGAAAAACACGTCTAGGCCGTGTATTCAATAGCAAAGACTTGGAACCAACCCAAATGTCCAACAATGATAGACTGGATTAAGAAAATGTGGCACATATACACCATGGAATACTATGCAGCCATAAAAAATGATGAGTTCACGTCCTTTGTAGGGACATGGATGAAATTGGAAATCATCATTCTCAGTAAACTATCGCAAGAACAAAAAACCAAACACCGCATATTCTCACTCATAGGTGGGAATTGAACAATGAGAACACATGGACACAGGAAGGGGAACATCACACTCTGGGGACTGTTGTGGGGTGGGGGGAGGGGGGAGGGATAGCATTGGGAGATATGCCTAATGCTAGATGACGAGTTGGTGGGTGCAGCGCACCAGCATGGCACATGTATACATATGTAACTTACCTGCACATTGCGCACATGTACCATAAAACCTAAAGTATAATAATAATAATAATAATAATAATAATAATAAAAAACAAACATATATACTTAGGCCTAGAAATCTGAACTACAGTGTAACCTCATCCAGTGAGACAATTTTTAGTTACATCTTTTTTTTTATTGTTTTATTCTTTGGAGACAGGTTCTCATTTTCTCATTTAGGCTGGACTGCAGTGGCACAACCATAGCTCACTGTAATGTGGAACTCCAGGGCTCACGTAATCCTTCTCCCTCAGCCTCCTGAGTAGCTGGGACTGCAGATGTGCATCATCATGCCTGGCAATTTGTTTACTTTTTGTTGAGACAAGGTTTAGCTGTATTGCCCAGGAGTGGTCTCAAACTCCTGGCCTCAAGTGATCTTCCTGCCTTGGCCTCTCAAAGTGCTGAGATTATATTTACATTTATTTATGTTTTATTTACTTTAAAATGCCTTCTAATTTTTATTGACCCAT
This sequence comes from Pongo abelii, assembly GCF_028885655.2. NCBI lineage: Eukaryota > Metazoa > Chordata > Mammalia > Primates > Hominidae > Pongo > Pongo abelii. The sequence goes on from NC_071988.2 coordinate 9,877,164, forward strand.
TGTTAATTTAGAAGTTTTTGCTTACTTTCAAAATTTAAAAATAGTTATCCTTATGTTGTTAATTTCAAGCTTAATTCTCCATGATCGGAACATACTTTGATTTAGTTCCATGTCCAAAAAAATATTCTGTACATGTTAGTTATAGTCTTCTATAAGTGTTAAGTTGGCAGAATTTTTAAATTTTATTTTTAATCTTCAACATCCTTTCTTATTTGTTATCTGATTTTATCAATGCCTTATTCTATCAGTGACTGAGAAGAATGTGCCAAGATTCCCTTGATGATGGAACATTTGTATTTTCCTCTTTTTTATATTTGTCAATATTTTTGATAGATGTTTTCAGTCTATTTTATTAAAGGAAAAACTGTTCTATTTAATTCTAATAAGTTGATGCTTTTAAAATAATAAAGTATCCCTCTTTCTATCAACTTTCTAGTTAAACATCATGATTTTGATATTTTAAATAAAATATTAAACTTCTTGATATTTATAATGAATATAATTAACTATAATATTCTTATATTCTAATATTTGTCAGACTTCTTTTGCTTAGTGATTCTATGGCATATTTCTTTATATTCTTTTATTTCTAATTTCTTAATATCTTTATATTTAAAGTCTGACTATTTTAAGTTACAAAGGGTTTTGTTTGTTCTTTTTTATGCAGTATGTCAATTTCTGTTTTTAATTAGATGATTTTATCCATTTATATATGTCACATCTTTGTTTTTTGATTGACTTAATTTTTAAAACAATGTTATATTAACAGAAAAATGATGAGATACCACATAGAGTTTCTATGTACCTCACATCTAGTTTCCCATATTATTAACATCATGCACTGTATGGTAATTTGTTACAATTAATAACAAATACTGATACTGATACATCATTATAAACTAAATGTTATATTCAGATTTCTTTAGCTTTTACTTAATGTATTTTCCTGTCCGAGAATCCCATGCTAAATTTAATTATTATATCTCTTTAGCCTCCTCTTGGAGGTTGGAATTTAGTCTTTGTGAAGTCTGCTTCATTGTGCTAGATTCAGCCATTTGGAATTCTAGCTAGAAGTCATTTTAAAAAGAAAAAACTCAAGACGTATTCCAGGACTCTCTTATAGCCCTGTCAGAATTCTGGAAGCTATTCTCTTCTTGTGAGCCTGTCAGCTGCTCTTGAGACATGAAAACATCCATTGAGGTAAAGTAGTGCCAAATATTGTAGTCACCTCTGTCAACTCTGGGCCTCCAAGTACTTACCACTTTAATACCTCTCTGTTATCTTTGGTAGCTTTTCTTTAAAAAATATTTTTTCTGCAAAATTTTATCTGCAAAAACTATTCTACCTTGACCATAATGGGTAAAGGCAATTAAAAAGCTTTTGCTCTATGTTTCAAACTAGCTTTCCGGAAACATACCAATTTGCATTCTTGCCAAAAGTTTATAGCAGTAACTATGTCTTCAAACACCACAACAATATCTATCACTAGTAATGCTGAAGCTTAAGGAAATGAAAAAGATTAGGATTCATTTCTTTATTAGTTTATCTAACACATATTATTGAGCTCTTACTGTAGAGCTGACTTTGTCTCTTTCCTCTTACTTTCAAGAGGCTTCTAGACCCGTCCTTCTCTCCAGAAACATACAACCTGCTGGTAAGACATTATCTCAGAAAAAAAGACATGTTTATCATATTTCCTTAAAAGAATGGATACCTATCTACATTACATTCACAAAACTAACGAGTCACCCTGGGGTCCACACTTGAGTGAATATCATTTCCCCCAAGTCCAATGGACTTCCAGTTTGCTTCACCAAAACCAGACAATGTACTGGCAACCTTAATCTTTAGCTGAAGTCTTTTCTTACTAAAACCCAGAAAGAACAAAAACCGAACCAAACCACTAACAACAAACATGCAAGTATATAAGAGAAGGAGATCTATTTGAAATCTCCTGTATGTTTTGAATTACTCCAAGTTTGGTAGTCAATGCGACTTTTTTTTTTTTTTTTAGGAGGGTGGTAATGGACACAAATTTAACCACTTTTATTAACCAAGGGAATATCAAGACATAGGTTATTATGTCTTATTATCCTCTTATCTCCATTTAACCCATAGATCATTTATTACACATCTTTTAATGTAATATATAGTAATTTAAAATTATTGATAAATTACTTTTGTGCTCTAGATGATGTTTAAGAGCTTTAATTAATAGCAGCAATTGAAACAATTATAATTAAAATAAAAAAATATTAACAGTCACTGTCTATTTCTTGTACGACACATGCAAGGCTCACATAAGCACAATCATGGTCAAATCCTCACATCTGCCATGAGTTAGCTGTTCCCCCCTATTTTTTAACTGATAAGGCAACTGTTACTTAGAGGAACTTTGGATATCAATTGATGCACCAATATAATTTAAAGTCTGATTGATAGAAATGCAAATATCAAGTTATAACTAATTTAATTAAACAATAAATAAAACTATATGTTTATTACATGGTAAAATTTATGAGGCATTCTTGCCTTAGAAACTTGGTTTTAATTAGGCAGAGCTAAATAAATGAGTAGTTCTCAAGGATAGAAGGGGTTTGTTCTTCTCAGCATGTTGTAGGCAAGAAATTTAATCTTATTTTTTTCCTATAGTGAATGTTTCTCTCTGCATAGGCAGGCCCCATTTATCTTTTTTTTTTTAACTTAAGTATGCCAACTGGCATGTGGAAAGATCTTTATATATAAATCATTTATGTTTCTTGATTCATTTTTCCTCTATAACTGGGGATACTACCCTATAATTTCATTAAATTATGATTCACTGAGAATGAATTAAGAATATACATGAGGTAAAAATATAGTTCTTGCTTTTTAGAAACTTTTTTTCACAAAACTGTATTTTGCTCCTTAAAAATATATTTTGAAACAATTATTAAATAATCTCCTAGGAAATAGCAATTATGTCCCCTTTCTAGATGAGAAAACTAAGGCCCACTTGGGTTAGGTAAATCGCCAACTTACTAAATGCAAAGACTTCAAGAAAATTGTATCCAAAATAGAACCAGTTTTGTTAAACTTTATGTGTCATGTGTGAATTTATGGGGAAAGAATAAAAGAGTGAAGAAAAGTTTCATTTTATGTGACTTTACCGGAATTTGCATATCGTGATTTTGAGCTTTTATTTTGAAGCTATTAATAAAAACTATACTGACAAAAAGCACTTGAAATACATCTTCTTTTGCTCAATTTCAATCCCAGGTATTATCACTTTGTGGTAGCTCCTTTGAGGGGAGTTTGAAAGTATTGTTTGCCGTGTTTGATTCAACAGCAGTGTTTATTTTGGCTACCCAGCTTTTATGAAATATAGAAATATTTCCGTGACTGTTTATCATATTTGAATTAACCATGTGGGATTCCTGAGAGCAACCACTTACAAGACCTTTTTTCCCTTTTTGTTTATAAATTGGTTTTCTTTGATTGTATTATTTGTGTTCATATACATAAAATGCAACATATTTTACTTCTCAAAATTACAGCCCTTTCCAGTTAAAGCACACCCGGCAGAGAGCCAGGATGATCTGCCACCCTACATCGCAGATCCTGTCATATCTCCTGCCCTACCTCTTTAATGGCTTCCCTCCAACTAGATACGAATGAAACTCATTTTCCTGGCGTATCTTCTGCCTTCTGTCTCCAACTCCATATTCCGTGACTTTCTTCCTCAAAACTCACACTTAGCAAAGTTGGATAACCAGTAGTTTCCAGAATATGTCTTTCTCTCTTGTTCCTCTTGTATGTGCAGATGCTTCTCTCTTGGTAATGTCAGTTCCCATCTCTCTTTCATTGGTCTCCATCCAGAACTGCACTAGATCATGTCTACCTCGCTATTACAATGCTTTGAAACTTTAGTTCCCCTTAGACTGTAAACTTCTGTTCATTTATTCAACAATAATTTATCAGTCACCGAATGTCAAATACGATGTTTAGGTATGGAGAGACTTGAGGTTTAAGATTAAAATGATGAATTACAGATACAGTTCCTGCTGTAAAGGAACCCTCAATCTGATGGGGAAACAAATAATAAATAAGTGTGGTGATACAGGTGTCTCTTGCTTCAAGTTGATAATATTTTATATGAAATTTTCCTTGTTGAACTATTGGTATAGTTTCTGTCTGCTTTCAGATTTTGTCCTGGCTTCTGTCTCCTTATTAGACCCTGCCCAAGGTAATAGGGAAGCACAGGGGCTCTGGAAGCACATATACGACCTTTAATACAATGCCTAATACGGAATGGGATTTCAGCAAAGTTTCCTAGTGGAGACATCCCCTGACCAATGGAAACCATGATGCTTGCTGGCATTCATGAATTGCTCTTTCAATGAATAAATGAATAAGAAAAATATTATTATTATTATTATTATTATTTATTTATTTATCTTGAGACCTAGGCTTGCTCTGTCGCCCAGGCTGGAGTGCAGTGGCACGATCTCGGCTCACTGCAAGCTCCGCCTCCCAGATTCACACCATTCTCTTGCCTCAGCCTCCCAAGTAGCTGGGACTACAGGTGCCCGCCACCATGCCCGGCTAATTTTTTTGTATTTTTAGTAGAGACGGGGTTTCACCCCATTAGCTAGGATGGTCTCGATCTCCTGACCTCGTGATCCTCCTCCCTTGGCCTTCCAAAGTGCTGGGATTACAGGCATGAGCCTCTGCACCTGGCCTATTACTTTTCTACATAGAAAAATCCTATAAAGTAGGTGGAGAAACAATCATTATTACCATTTAACAAATAAGGATTTGGAAGCCAAATCCATCAGATAAATTTACCAAGGTCATTTGATAATTATATGGCAATTCTTGGACCAGGGCATATTTCTCTTTATGCCTAAGCAAGGGCTCTTTCCAATTTTTCGAGAATGTTACAAACTGTATATATACATTGCAGGTGCTGAATGGTGGTATGATTTTTTACCTTTCAGTTTTAAGAAATTGTGAAGGTGGGTGCGGTGGCTTACGCCTGTAATCCCAGCACTTTGGGAGGCCGAGGCGGGCAGATCTCAAGGTCAGGAGATCGAGACCATCCTGGCTAACAGGGTGAAACCCCGTCTCTACTAAAAAACCACAAAAAATTAGCCGGGCGTGGCGGCGGGCGCCTGTAGTCCCAGCTACTCAGGAGGCTGAGGCAGGAGAATGTCGTGAACCCGGGAGGCGGAGCTTGCAGTGAGGCGAGACCGCGCCACTGCACTCCAGCCACGGGCGACAGAGCGAGACTGTCTCAAAAAAAAAAAAAGAAAAGAAAAGAAAAAGAAATTGTGGAAAAACATTTTGACTCTTTAAGAATCTAGTCTAAGGTGTTCCTTTCATTTAACAGCAGTGAGGATGTACCCAAGGGCAATGTACCAGAGCTGGTTTCTCTGCCCCCAGATCCAATTTTACCCCACTGCTTCTCTGCTTCATATGGGAAGGGATTCTGGCCGCTGCAGGCTGGATTCTTCTGTCTCCCGTGCCAGCTGTCTTCCAGATGGGTTTATCTAATGGGAGGCATTGGTGTAGATTACTAATTGAAAGAGAGAAGTGAGGACACCTCTCACCATTTCTGTCTGTCTCAAGCAGCATCTCTGCTGGCAACTGATCCTCTCTGTGACTCCAGTTTCTGCCAAACAGGCTTACCAGGGTCCCAGGGTCTGCCAGGGGACCCTGTATGGACCCTGGACTATGGAGATACTGCCTCTTCCATTTGCCCCTGTTTACTCTAGGGCTCCATGGCCGCTTGCTACTGCTTATCTCTGGGTTAATTCACCATGAGTGTCTCCATTACCTGTGTAACCTAAATCCTCTCTACTAAAAGTAGTGATGATGCCTGTTTTCCTCGTAGAACTCTGACTAATCCAACCAGACTGGGGCTACCAAATACCCTTTAAAGTTGGATCAGATATTCAAATGTATTCTTAAGCTGGCAAGTAACAAATGAGCAAAGTTAGCAGGTATAGAACAATAGACCTCTAATAAAGAAAGACACCAGAGTGAGTGTAGTGATGAATGACACCTGTTGTTCATCCCTGGGGTTGGAAGACAATAGGCAGGAGAAGAGACCGGAGGACTGCAGTGTGGTCAGGCCTCATCAGCCCCCTCAGCTCAAAATGGGCACCTTTCTCACCTGCATCCACATCCTGGGCAATTGTTAGAGATACAGAATCTAGGGCTCAACCCCAGACACACTGAATGTGAATCTGCCTTTAAACAAGTTTCCAAGGCACCTGACAGGCACTTGATATTTGGAGTAAGTGCTAGTCTCAAGGATTCCTTGCTAAAGGTACGTCTCAGCCCCAGCTCATTGCTGCTGTGCAGGAAAGTGCTCCCCACGTAATCAAATATTTCAGTTTTTCAGGATAATTTGGAAGTCAACAGAAAACCATCTATGGCGTTCCTTGGTTTTCAAATATTGGACTTATTTTTGAAGGGTATGTATGCCAAATAGAATTCACATCTGTGCCTCATAGGACCGGCAGGTCCAGTTGTCTACAAGCACTTAAGAAAGCAAGGCATGGAGTCGCAACATGCTCCAGTGCAATACTGGCATGTCTTATCTTCCTAAAATTTACCTCTGCCTTAGTTTGTTTTCTCCTTTTATGGTTTTCTGTGGCTCACAGAGCAGAAGCAGTAGCTCAAAGACACATAGCTGGTAACAGACCAAACAGGGACTTCATCAAATTCCACATCCTCCTGTACCCCAATGTCTCCCCATCCCCCATAGATTTGCTTTTGGATTTTATGGGTCAGTGCCCAGGGCACTGGGGATCTATCCCAGGTGCTAAAGGCCTGGGATTTCCCATGCTGTATCTCCAACAAATAGAGCAATGGTTAAGTGTGGAAATTTCCTCTCCATTCACAAAGTAGACGTTTAATTACCAGGAGCTTCTGTGTTCCCACAGCAGGATGCATAAAATGAAGTAAAGCATAATTGTGGCAGTGTGTCTGGTTCGGAAATTAAAACTCCAGCAAGGAAGGGCATGCAGGGAGCCAGATGGTGTGGAGCATAAGGTGGCATGCCGTCAGCCATTTCCCACTCGGGCAGATCTCATTGGGAGCTGATTTGTTCGAGGTTGGGCTGCCCCTGGGCCAGGCCTCCAGCTCTCTGTCTGGGGATTGTCTGTGGCTGTTTTAACAAACATGCCTCTTCTTGCTGATTTCTTCCAGAGAGGCACAGACATGTTGTCAGTGGTTAGAGAGCAAAATAGCCAAATCTTCAGCAACTCCTCGAAAGTCTACAGACAAAGAAGTTCTGGAAAACAATAATTCTGGGGTTTTTAACCTACCTGATGTGACATATGTAAGAATCCATCTGGTCCCTAGAAAAGTGTTCAGAGTAAAGAGAGTGATCTGCCATGTGCCTTGTGCTTGTGACTTTGGAGCCTGTGACTTGCTTTTCTGTACCAGATTCTTTACTCTTAACCCCTCTGGACATTACACAAAAACTTGAAAGAGTGGAAAAGAGGAATATTATGGAACATGGGCAGAGAAGTACACCTCACCAAGCAGTTTCCAACTGCAACTTCCCTCCAAGAACATTTGCCACACTTCCTTAGTACAGGACAACAGTTTTGTGTATAACTTAGAGATGTTCCCACCCCAAAGTTGGCTTCATCTTCCAATTTCTTTTTCCACTATTATTTATTCATGTATTCATTTTTTTGTTTCAACAAGGGTATTTTTTTTCTTTTTTGAACTTCTATTTTAGAATCATTGGGTACATGTGAAGGTTTGTTACAAAAGGTACATTTCATGATGCTGACGTTTGGAGTTGGAGTACAAATGAATCCATCAGCAAGGTAGTGAGCATAGTACCAGATAGGTAGGCTTTTTCCAACCCTTGCTCTCCTCTCTCCCACTCCACTCTAGGAGTCCCCAGTTCCTATTGTTTCCATTTTTATGACCCTGTGTACCCAATATTTATCTTCCACTTATAAGTGAGAACATGCAATATTTGGTTTTCTGTTTTGGTATTAGTTCATTTAGGATGACAGTTTCCAACTGCATCCATGTTGCTGCAAAGGACATGAGTTTATTCTTTTTTATGGCTGTGCAGTATTCCATAGTATATATGTACCATATTTTCCTAATTCAGTCCATCATTGATGAGCACTTAGGTTGATTCTATGTCTTTGCTATTATGAAGAGGACTCCAATCAGCATATGAATGAATGTGGCTTTTTGGTAGAATGGTTTATATACCTTTGGGTATATTCCCAGTAGTGAAATTGCTGGGTTGAATGTTGAATGATAGTTTAACTCTTAGTTTTCTGAGAAATCTCCAAACTGCTCTCCACAGTGGCCTAACTAATTTACATTCCCAACAACAATAGTATAAGCATTCTCTTCTCTCTACAGCCTTGCCAACATCTGTTATTTTTTGACTTTTTAACAAAAGCCATTCTGACTGGTGTATAATGGCATCTTCTTATTGTTTTGATTTGCATTTCTCTGATGGTTAGTGATGTGGAGAATTTTTTAAATATGTTTGTTGGCCTCTTGTATGTCTTCTTTTGAGAAGTATCTGTACATGTCTTTTGGTTACTTTTTTCTTTTCTTTGTATTTTATTTTATTATTATTTTTTCTTTTTTGAGACAAGGCCTGGCTCTATAGCCCAGGCTAGAGCGCAGTGGTGCAATCTAGGCTCACTGCAACCTCAGCCTCCCCCAGTCAAGCCATCCTCCCACCTCAGCCTCCTGAGTAGCTGAGACTACAGGTGCGTACCATCACACCCTGCTAATTTTTTTTGGTATTTTTTGTAGAGATGGGATTTCATCATGCTGCCCAGGCTGGTCTCCAACTCATGAGATCAAGTGATCTGCCTGCCTCAGCAGGATTACACTTTGCCCACTTTTAAATGGGGTTGTCTTTTGCCTATTGAGTTGTTCAAGTTCCTTATGGGTCCTAGATGTTACATTTTTGTCAGATGATGCATAGTTTGCAAATATTTTCTCCCATTCTATAGATTGTCTGTTTGCTCTGTTGATAGTTCTCTTCCTGTGCAGAAGCTATTTCATTTCCTTAGGTCACATTTGTCAACTTTTGTTTTTCTTGCAATTACTTTGAGGACTTAGCCATAAATTTTTGCCAAGGCCAATCTCAAGAAGGGTATTTCCTAGGCTTTCTTCTAGGATTCTTAGAATTTGAGGTCTTTAAAACCATAAAAACCCTAGAAGAAAACCTAGGCATTACCATTCAGGACATAGGCATGGGCAAAGACTTCATGTCGAAATCACCAAAAGCAATGGCAACAAAAGCCAAAATTGACAAATGGGATCTAATTAAACTAAAGAGCTTCTGCACAGCAAAGGAAACTACCATCAGAGTGAACAGGCAACCTACAAAATGGGAGAAAATTTTCGCAACCTACTCATCTGACAAAGGGCTAATATCCAGAATCTACAATGAACTCCAACAAATTTACAAGAAAAAAACAAACAACCCCATCAAAAAGTGGGTGAAGGACATGAACAGACACTTCTCAAAGAAGACATTTATGCAGCCAAAAAACACATGAAAAAATGCTCACCATCACTGGCCATCAGAGAAATGCAAATCAAAACCACAATGAGATACCATCTCACACCAGTTAGAATGGCAATCATTAAAAAGTCAGGAAACAACAGGTGCTGGAGAGGATGTGGAGAAATAGGAACACTTTTACACTGTTGGTGGGACTGTAAACTAGTTCAACCCTTGTGGAAGTCAGTGTGGCGATTCCTCAGGGATCTAGAACTAGAAATTCCATTTGACCCAGCCATCCCATTACTGGGTATATACCCAAAGGACTATAAATCATGCTGCTATAAAGACACATGCACAAGTATGTTTATTGCGGCATTATTCACAATAGCAAAGACTTGAAACCAACCCAAATATCCAACAATGATAGACTGGATTAAGAAAATGTGGCACATATACACCATGGAATACTATGCAGCCATAAAAAATGATGAGTTCATGTCCTTTGTAGGGACATGGATGAAATTGGAAATCATCATTCTCAGTAAACTATCGCAAGAACAAAAAACCAAACACCGCATATTCTCACTCATAGGTGGGAATTGAACAATGAGAACACATGGACACAGGAAGGGTAACATCACACTCTGGGGACTGTTGTGGGGTGGGGGGAGGGGGGAGGGATAGCGTTGGGAGATATACCTAATGCTAGATGATGAGTTGGTGGGTGCAGCGCACCAGCATGGCACATGTATACATATGTAACTTACCTGCACGTTGTGCACATGTACCATAGAGCCTAAAGTATAATAATAATAATAATAATAATAAAAAGAAAAAAAAATTTGGGGTCTTACATTTAAGTCTTTAATCATCTTGGGTTAATTTTTGCATATGGTGATAGGTAGAGGTCCAGATGTATTCCTCCATATACGGACAGCCGGTTGTCCCAGCACCACTTACTGAACAGAGACTCCTTTCCCCATTGTTTATTTTTGTTGACTTTGTGGAAGATAAGATGGTTGTAGGTGTAAGGGTTTACTTCTGGGTTCTCTATTCTGTTCCATTGGCCTATGTGTCTGTTTCTGTACCAGTACAATGCTGTTTTAATTACTGCAGACTTCTAGCATAAATCAGGTAATGTGATGCCTCTGCTTTTGTTCTTTTTGCTTACAATTGTTTTGGGTATTTGGTCTCTTTTTTGTTTCCATATGAATTTTAGAAATATTTTTCTAATTCAGTGAAAAATGACATTGGTAGTTTGATAGGAATAACACTGAATCTGTACATTGCTTTGGGCAGTAAGGACGTTTTAATGATGTTGATTCTTTCAATTCATGAGCATAGGATGCTTTTTCTTTTATTTGTGTCACCCCTAATTTCTTTCAGCAGTGTTTTGTAATTCTCCTTGCAGAGATATTTCACCTCCTTGGTTAGCTGTATTCCTAAATATTCTTTTCTTTTGTGGCAATTGTAAATGAGATTGCATTCTTGATTTGCCTCTCAGCCTCTATGGCTCTATGGAAATTCTACTGGACATTGATTTTTTATCCTAAAACTTTACTGAAGTCATTTATCAGCTCTAGCAGTCTTTTGGTGGAATATTTAGGGTTTTCTAGATATAGAGTCATATCATCAGTGAAGAGAGTAAGCTTGAGTTCTTCTTTTCCTATTTGGGTGCCTTTTATTTCTTTCTCTTGCCTGATTTCTCTGGCTAGGACTTTCAGTACTATGTTCAGAATAAGAGTGGTGATAGTGGGCGTCCCTGTCTTCAACCAGTGTGTATTGAGCAATTATTGTTTGCAAGTCACTATTCTGAATGCTGGAAATAGAGTAGTGAATAAGATGGATAATAAACATATAAAGATATCAGTTAATTTTGGAAAATGAAAAATTTGGGGCAGACGTGTGAATGCACACACACATACATAAATACACACACACTCTCTCTTTAGAATCCTGAGATAGTGACTAGAATCCTTTAATCTTTATTTATCTAATCCTTTATCTAATCCAGAATTCCTTATTCTAAGGAATCCTGAAATAAAGAGAACCATGCGGTAGGGAACACAGCTTTAGTTAGGGTGACCAAGTGAGGCCTTTTTGAGGAGGGGACAGTTGAGTTGAAGTCTCAATGATGAAAAATCCAGATATACAAAAAAATAAAGATCTGGATGGAAAGAAATGTTTCACGAAGTGGGAAGATTCCTGATAAGAATCCAGATGTGGGAATGACCTTGTATGTTCAGAAATAGAGGAGGCTTTCTGAGGAATGGAGGAGAAAAATAGGAGGTGAATTTGGAGAGGGTAGCAGGGGTTGAATCCTATAGGACTGTGTAGACCAAGGTAAGGATTTTCATCTAATCCTTAGTGATAATGCATTCAAAGATATTAATACATAATCTAATTTGTGCTTTAAAAAATATCACTATTGAGTGGAGGATGAACCATAAGGTGGACAGGAATGGAGTCAGAAATAGCAGTTGGGAGGCCTCCTCAGAAGTCTAGATAGGAAGTGATGATGGCCTGACTAGGATAAGAGATGTAAGAATGGTGCAAAACATTTGGGATATATTCTGGAGGAAGCTTCACTCAGGTCAAGCCCCACTTCACCTGCACCAACCTTCTCTATTAATTTTGCTAAAATTCCAGCAGGTACTGAGTAATGTGAGACTCTCCTATGTAGAGTGTAGAGTCCAATGATTCAAACAAATTGGCAAAGGAAAATATTCGGTATGTTAACATTTACCATTCAAGCCTCAATCCACATTCTGAAAATATGCATTTATTTATTAGCCATTGTGTGCTGGGAGGAGAGCAGAGGATCCAGGGAGCAGATTGCAGGGAGCTTGACTGAAGCAAGATGACTGTGATGCTGGAGAAGAGCCCTTGAGATGGAACAGGTGAGCTCATGTCAAATAGGGGAAGAAAGAGGCAATCTGCATGGCATCAGAGCAGAAAACTAGGACTATATTAGTTTCCTGGGATCTCTGTAGAAAGTACCACAGACAGGATGGCTATCAAAAACAGAAATTTGTGGTCTCACAGTTCTTGAGACTAGAAATATGAGATCACCTGTACAGGTGCTGGAGAGGATGTGGAGAAATAGGAACACTTTTACACAGTTAGTGGGACTGTAAACTAGTTCAACCATTGTGGAAGTCAGTGTGGCGATTCCTCAGGGATCTAGAACTAGAAATACCATTTGACCCAGCCATCCCATTACTGGGTATATACCCAAAGGACTATAAATCATGCTGCTATAAAGACACATGCACACGTATGTTTATTGCGGCACTATTCACAATAGCAAAGACTTGGAACCAACCCAAATGTCCAACAATGATAGACTGGATTAAGAAAATGTGGCACATATACACCATGGAATACTATGCAGCCATAAAAAATGATGAGTTCATGTCGTTTGTAGGGACATGGATGAAATTGGAAATCATCATTCTCAGTAAACTATCGCAAGAACAAAAAACCAAACACCGCATATTCTCACTCATAGGTGGGAACTGAACAATGAGAACACATGGACACAGGAAGGGGAACTTCACACTCTGGGGACTGTTGTGGGGTGGGGGAAGGGGGGCAGGATAGCTTTAGGAGATATACCTAATGCTAAATGATGAGTTAATGGGTGCAGCACACCAGCATGGCACATGTATATATATGTAACAAACCTGCAGATTGTGCACATGTACCCTAAAACTTAAAGTATAATAATAATAAAATAAAATAAAATAAAAAAAGAAAAAAGGATCGACTTAATGTATCAAATGTACATCTGTATTTGTTATATCATTACTATATTGCATGATAATGGATATTATTAATAATTCATTCCTCATTAAAAAAAAAGAAATATGAGATCAGTGTTTTAGCGGGTGTGTGTTGGGGGGTGGGCCCTCTGAGGACTGTGGAGGAATAATCTGTTTTAAGCCTCTTCCCTATTTTCTAGAGATTTGCTGATAATCTTTTGCATTCTTTGGCTTGTAGAAACATTATCTCAATCTCTGCCTTCATGTTCACACAACATTCTCTCTGTGTATATCTGTCTGCAAATTTCCCTTTTCAAAAATAAGTCATATTTGATTATGGTCCACCCTAAAGAACTTGTCTTAACTTGAGTATATCTATTAAGGCTAGTTCCAAATGAGGTTCCATTTTGAGGTACTGGGGGTTGGAAGTTCAATGTACCATTTGTTGGGGAGCAGTATTCAATGCGTAACAAGGACTAATTGGTGAATGTTAATGGGATGTTCATTTTGTTTCAATCCAAGGATGAATTTTTAAGCAGTCAGAATTTTGCAGCCATGGTGAAAGTCGACTTTTGTTGATAGTGAGTTCCCAGTGCCTGGGGGTTTTCAAGAAGAGTCTGAACACTCAGCCAAGGATGTTGTGAGCAAGGACTTCTATATCGCATGAAATAATGGGTTGACATAATCTCTGTGGCTCTGGATTAAGGCCTTCTTTAATCACAAAAATCTCATAAAGTTAAAACATGGATGAACCTTGAAGATATCATGTAAAGTGAAAGAAGCCAGACACAGAAGGCCACGTACTGTATGGTTCAATTTATACAAAACTTCAGAAATGGGCAAATCCATAGAGACTAAAAGTAGATTAGTGGTTGCCAGAGACTGGGAGACAGGGAGATGGAAAGTGATTGCTAATGGGTACGGGGATTGTTTTGGGGTAAGGACATATTCTGGAATTAGATAGTGATGATGGTTGCACAACTTTGTCACTACACAAAAAAACAACAACACTGATTTACATACTTTAAAATATTGAATTTTAAGGTATGTGATTATATCTCAATTTTTTAAAAAACGAAAATGTTTTATGAAATGGGCGTTACTGTCCCTAATTTATGGATGACAAAACTTGGATGTAGGGAGATTTAAAATTTAGCCGTGCTCAGATGGCAAATTACAGAGCAAAAATTTCTGTTTACCTTTATTTTTTCCCCTTACAAAACCAAGTTTCCTACTGATATGGTTTGGCTCTGTGTCTCCACCCAAATCTCATCTTGAATTGTAATCCCAATAAACCCTTTTTGTCTAGGGAGGACTTGGTGGGGGGTGACTGGATCATGGGGGTGGTTTGACCCATGCCGTTCTCATGAGAGTGAGTTAGTTCTCATGACAGCTGATGCTTTAAAAGTGTTTGGAAGTTTTCCCTGTTCTCTTTCTCTTTCGTGCTACCTTGTGAAGAAGGTACTTGCTTCTCCTTCACCTTCCATCATGATTGTAAGTTTCCTGAGGCTTCCCCAGCCATGTGGAACTGCCAGTCAACTAAATCTCTTTCCTTTATAGATTATCCAGTCTTGGGTATTTCTTTATGGCAGTGTGAATTTGGACTAATACACCTATAAACTGCCTGTCTGGCATTTGATCTCTTATTAGGAAATACCTGCTGCTGAGGACATCCCATAATCTAGCCTGTCCATTTATTTGGTCTGAACCTAGGATTGCAATATTGGCATGAAATTGTGCTTTCTTTCATGGTTAGAGAGAAGCAGGGAGAATTTTATTTTCTTTAAATTAGTTTTTTGATTCTCTACTAAAGAAGAAGGAAACAACTGTGATGAGAAAAGACTGCTTACTAATTAAGATATAACTTTCCTATTGTGAATAGTGTTGCAATAAACATACGTGTGCATGTGTCTTTATAGCAGCATGATTTATAATCCTTTGGGTATATACCCAGTAATGGGATGGCTGGGTCAAATGGTATTTCTATTTCTAGATCCCTGAGGAGTCGCCACACTGACTTCCGCAATGGTTGAACTAGTTTACAGTCCCACCAACAGTGTAAAAGTGTTCCTATTTCTCCACATCCTCTCCAGCACCTGTTGTTTCCTGACTTTTAATGATCGCCATTCTAACTGGCATGAGATGGTATCTCATTGTGGTTTTGATTTGCATTTCTCTGATGGCCAACCCAAATGTCCAACAATGATAGACTGGATTAAGAAAATGTGGCACATATACACCATGGAATACTATGCAGCCATAAAAATTGAAGAGTTCATTCTCAGCAAACTAGCACAAGGACAAAAAACCAAACACTGCATATTCTCACTCATAGGTGGGAATTGAACAATGAGAACACATGGACACAGGAAGGGGAATATCACACTCCTGGGACTGTTGTGGGGTGGGGGGAGGGGGGAGGGATAGCCTTAGGAGATATACCTAATGCTAAATGATGAGTTAATGGGTGCAGCACACCAACATGGCACATGTATACATATGTAACAAACCTGCACATTGTGCACATGTACCCTAAAACTTAAAGCATAATAATAATAAAATAAAATTTAAAAAATTAAAAAAAAGATATAACTTTCTAAAAATAGTGTGTGCATGTATACGTGTGTGAGAGTCTGTCTGCTCGTGTGTGTGTTGGGGAACTTCAGCATTTTGGCCTTGTATTTGTTTCCTATTTCTGCCACAGCAAATTACACCTAAAGTAGCAGCTTAAGAAAATGTACACTCATTATCTCCTGGTTCCCTTGGGTCAGGTTAGCTGGGTCTCTGGGTTAAGTGCTGAAATCAAAGTGCTGGCCAGGGCTGCAGTTTTATGTGAAGCTGTAGGTCTTCTTCCTTTCTTGTTCAGGTGGTTGGAAGAATTTGGCTCCTTGTGGTTTCAAGACAGATGCCCCTGTTTTCTTGCTGACTGTTGGCCAGGAGTTGCTCTCAATCCTGGCGGCCCACCTTGTATCCTAGTCACATGACTGTCTTGCAACGTGTGGTTTTCTTTTCAGAGCCAGCAGGAGAATCTCTCCCTTTTTTGGGACAAAGTCTTATGTTAAATTATGTGATTTGATTAGGTTATGTTATGAGGTGAAGGTGACGTAATAATCAATCCCATGTTAGCATTACTTTATACATATCATATTCCACAGACCTAGCTTCTCTCAGGAGGAAGAGATACACGGCACATACACTAGGGGGTGGGAGTTTTTAAGGCCGTCTTAGAATTCTGTGTATCACAGGTATTTAGTAGTATTGATTTAAAATTAGGTCAACTTGATTTGGTTCTTTTGTTTTATAGAATCCTTTATTTAGAACATTGCACACACAGAGAGACCATCCATTAAATGTACATAGAAGACAGAAGAAAGTAATGGCTATAACCTCTAAAATGTTTACCGTGTTTTCCACTGTTAATGCAAAAAGCACTTCAACACAGCATCTGTGTCTGACATCTTCATCTGTAGCTGCCACAGGCTTAATGAAGTGACACTCACGGAGTGGGTGAACAAAAATCTTCATCCAATTTTTGAGCACCAAGCACTGAACTGTATTTGTTTTCTAGGGCTTAAACAACCACTTATTGTCTCACAGTTCTGGAGACTGGGAAGTCCAAAATCACAGTGTCAGCAGAACTGGTTCCTTCTGAGGCCTCTCTCCCCAGCTTGTAGATATATGGCTGCCTTCCCTTTGTGTCCTCACATGGCCTTCTATCTGTGTGTGTCAGTGCCTTAATCTCCTCTTCTTATAAAGATGCCAGTCATATTCAATTGGCACCAACCCTAATGACCTTTTTAATTAATCTAATTATCTCTTTAAAGAACCTATCTGCAAATGCAGTGGTATTCTGATGCACTGAGGGGATTGGAACTTCAATATAAGGATTTTGGGAGGGACACAGTTCAGTCCATGACACCAGTCAAGTGTGAGGCACCCAGAATAGGAATTTTTATCCTCATATTATAATGACAAACTTCGGGCACAGATAATGACTCAAGGTCCAATAACTAATAACAGGCCATAGGAACTTTTAAACACAAGCAGCAGAGCTACCTCTTTCGGTCTCTTTTAGGTGCGCCAAACTGTGTGGCAGGTTGAAATTTACCTCTAAGATGTGAGAAGAAACGCTATTAAGTTGGGACACAATGAAGGCAATCTCAGAAGGCTTTATTAAATCGGTAGCTTTTTGGGGGACGTAAATTATCCTTGCTTTCCCTGTTGCATGAGTGCTATTCAAAGGCTTTTTGTTTTACCTCATCCTCTTGTTTTATGATGAATTTGTGCGTGAAAAGACTCATTAAGAACATCATTATTCTACATTTATCAGTAATGAACTGTCTGTGGCACCTATTAGCAGCAAAATGGTCTAAGTCCCGTTTTGTATCTGTCTACATTCTTCTTCATTATTTTCTGCTCCACTCTCATCCATTTAAAATGGATTTGGCTGGGTGCAATTTTCCCCCAATTGTTCTTTTATTTGAGAGACAAATATTAATAGAATTCATAATCCTTGAGGAGTCCACTCCAAATGTTCCAATATGAAAATGACTTTTTAATTTTTAATGCCGGTGAGGGGCAGGGACGCTCACCTCCAGAACCTACAGTGTAGCAGACTCTCTGCATTTTTTATTACGCTTAATTTTCAGAACTCAGAAATGGGCGTTAATGTCCCCATTTTACCAAAGACAGATGGGAGGAACAGAGGGAGAATGCCTCATTTTGGCCATTCATCTAGTACTAAGTCCACTATATGGGTGTGGGGCTAGGGGGTTAGGGATCTAGACCATTATCAAAGGTTATGTTGCAGAATAGGTTTTTGCTGAATTCCACATTCATGCTGATTCCAATATACCCAGACATAGGCTCAAACCTGGCACTTATTAAAATGTGTGAGTACGTCTGCTGACTGCAAGCCCCACAACACCTTTTGCTTAGTTAGCCTAGTTCATTTCTGCTGGTGTTTTATTATGCAAATGTCTTGTTCTGGTTTAGTCTGTCACCTTTTAGGCAAGAAAAGAGATTTAAAAAAATCTTTCTCACGTCTTTAGTTCCTTTGCAGATTTTTTTTTTTTTTCTCTTTATCTCCCTCCTCGTGAAATTAAGATTCCTTGGGAGGACATAGAGGGCAGAGATCTTACCAGAGCCCCACCCAGATGCGGAAAGTTATGTAATTTTACATCTAAACCTTCCAGTATCACCTGCTGCACCCAATTGAGAGGTATGCTGTTTCACTTTCTATCATTTGCTCAGAGCCAGGAAACAAAACCTGTGATTAACAAACCAAGTCTTAAATGTGATTTTAAAATATTGACAAACAAATCTTATGTATGTCTTTCATGCCCAAACTTCAGAGTGTGAGAATTTTTGTGGGCTTCTGTTGATGCTAAGGATGCACTTTGAGGCCCTGAGTCCTGTGGGTCTGAACTTCAGCTTCACCCTCTGAAAATGTTCAGTTCAATAAGCAAATGCATTCCGGTATTGTAGGATATGGATATTGTAGAAAACTAATTCAAAGTGACCTAACCAAGAGTCTTCTGCACACTGTACCTACATCTTTTTGTTTTAAATTTATTTTAAATACTCTGTTGCACCTAGATCTATGCACGGTAAAATTATAGTAGATATTTTTGACTAACTTTTCCCATATTGAGATAACTATAGTTATCTACCTATATGTATCTGTATTTCTACAAATCATTGTTCAATCATCTTAACATTTTCCACCAACAAAGGCCTTTGCAACACAAATCTAAAGCTTTCCAAATGGCACATGGGGGAAACAAAGTGGTTTCCAGACATGCTGACCAATGAGTCTCCTCCATTCTGACTATGATTTTAGAGAAGGTACAGCTTCTCAGACATGAGAAAAACCTTTCTAAAGGAAGTGATTAAAACATACATAAAGATATACCTTTAAATAAATCAATTTCTTCCAATATTATACGTTCTGTTCACATGCCCTCTTTTTCAACTCTTGGCTAAAAGCTCAGTGTCAAAGGCCAGATGTCTATTTCCAAACCCTGACTCTGGTAGCTACTAAGTCTTTCCTGGCCTCTCTTTTCTCATCCATAGAATAGGATAATAGTAGGACCCACCTTGGAGTGATATTGTGACTACAAAGTGTTAACCTCTGAGCTTAGCTTCTAGCAAGTATTTATTCAACGTTAGTGCTTGTTGCTATTATTTTGCAGTATACACATCTAAATGCCATAAATATTGATCAGTAGCATGCCTGTCTTTAAGTGGATGTTGCAGATGAAGAATTTCTACTGTTCTAACCTATGTAAAGAAAGCATATATCTCTTGGGTTAGGGATTTGTCAGCCATACAATAACAAGAACAAAGATTCAGAGGGGTGGAGGCTCACTAACAAATTTGATTTTTGGTAGGACACATAAGTAGTTGTGAGATATATGCATATTCAATTTTTCCAGCATGTTCTGTTTTCCGTGCTCTCCAATCTATATTCTTATTACTATTTGATTTTGCCTGTAAGTCAATGCAAGGGAGACAGTGGCTGGCCATGTGGATTTTAAGCCCCTCAGTCCAGTGAGTGTTGCTTCTTGTTATGGGCCATTTTCTTGCCTCTCTGCCTGTATGTATTGTGTGTATAAATTTAGTCAATGTGAGTCATCCACACAAAGGGTATTTTTTACTCAGTATTCTAACATAAGTCATATTTCTGAATTTCCAGGACCCAGGGCTCAACTCTGAAACATGGCACTGACTGGTTAACGTATCAGGACTACTAGAACTTAACTATTCAAAGTGTGTCCTTGGGCCAGCAGCATCAGCATCACTTGGGAACTTAACACATAATAGAATTGCAGAATTTTAGGCTCCACTGAATCAGAATCTGTGTTTCACTACGATCCCTAGGTGATTCATATACACTTGAGTGTGGGAAAATTGCTCTACTAGAACATAAGGACTGTCCACGCGATCCCAAGTAATCCCATATATGGGTGAGCTTCTTTCTATGGGGTAGACATAGAGCAAAGATGCAGAGTGGTGGGAGAATAGGCAGTTGAGGCAGAAGAGTAGAGTGTTGAGTTTCCTGATTTATAGGGAATGTAGTTGTCAGAACATGATGAAATAAGAAATCCTGAGGTCAAGATTTTGAATGAGTGGAAAGCAGACGTTGCTTGCTTCTAGGAAGATTATACAACATGAGGAGAAGGGCACACTGTGATTCAGGTGTCAAGGCATCAATTAATGTGAAAGAAAGACCAGGAGATTGCTGGGTGGCAGGAATGTGAAGGAGTAGAGGAAGCTATAGTCCACGGGCATAAAGTTTAGTATCTGAGCATTGGTCTGGTTTTGCACTAGATGGTGGTACCCTCACTCATCACTGCATTTCCTACAGTGATGGAGCAGCTTGCACACAGTAGATTCTCAATAAATGTTAGTTGCTGGAATGAAAAACAATAATAGCATCTCTTGGGAATCACTGTATTTAGCATTTTGTATATACTAACTAATCTAATCTTCAATATAACCCCATCAAGAAGTTGTTATTGTTGTTCTTTTCTTCTTTCTCTTTTCCTCCTCCTTTTTCTTCATCTCTTTCCCCGATTTCCCCTTCTTTCCTTCCTCCTTTTCCTCCTCCTTATCATCATCATCATCACTGTCATCTTTTCTGATGGAAAGAGTAGATAACTAATGTAAAACTAGTAACTTGCCTAAAGCCATATAACTAGTGAGTCTGATTCTGGATCTGACCCTCTGAGGAAAGAATAAACAATATGATAGGATTTTTACACAGGCACACAAATCTAGAGCAAGAAATTGTCTTCTTCCTTGGAGAAAATGTGTGAGCACATTCTCATCCCTTCTTCATGGTGCTATGGACTAGCATGCTGACCAGCTTCTTCATGTCAAAGCAGTTTTGAAAACCTCCATTATATCACTTGACTCTTTTCATTGCAACAGACTCCTTTGGTGGGAAGAAGTTCACAAGCTGAAGTTGGAGCTGAAGGTGGAAATTGATCTTCCCATTAAAATTTATATAAATATATATATAATTTTCAAAAATGTCCTTTTTTTTTTTTTTTTTTTTTTTAAGATTGAGTCCCTCTCTGTTTCCCAGGATGGAGTGCAGTGGTTCGATCTTGGCTCACTGCAACCTCCACCTCCTGGGTTCAGCCTCCCAAATAGCTAGGATTCCAGACATTCACCACAATGCTTGGCTAATTTTTTTTTTTTTGTATTTTTGTAGAGATGGGGTTTTACCATGTTGGCCAGGCTGGTCTCAAACTCCTGATCTCAAGTGATCCACTCGCCTTGGCCTCTCTAAGTGCTGGGATTACAGGTGTGAACCACCACACCTGGCCAAATATGTCCTCTTATAACAAGTGTGGAAAATTGGTCATTCTTTTTTGTCACCTCCTCACTTCAGAGATCACACTGATAAGCCTGGCACTGTTTAGAATGCACATTTCAGAAATTATGAGGATACATGGATTACAAAAAAAGGAGAATTAATGCAGGGAGAAGGAAAATATAGGTACGAGTTTTAGAGTATTATATCATGTAAGTATAAACTTTCATCATTATAATGTATAAGGTAACTTTTACATTTAACCTTCAGTCCTAATTAATTGCACATCCTGTAGCATTTCATTGAACCTGCAGCCACTTCCCTCCTGGCATTCATGTCTTCATGTTGAAATTGTCTCCCGTGACCATGTGAGCTTTTTGAGACTAGACTGGGTTTTACTCAGTCCTTTGTTCTCAGAACCTACAGATCCTCCATCCACACCGGTCTGGTCTTTTCTTCAAGTTTTCTTGTATATTGTTTATCTTTTTCAGGTCTCAACTCACACTTTTCTGGCAATGAGCAAAACCAGAAAATGTAGTTCCTAATGCTGAACTCTCTCTCTCTGATATTGTCCCCCTTGGTCATGACGATTTCCCACTTTGATTTTGTGACTCTTTAATAGGCATCGTAAAGTTTCTGTGAGGTCTTTGATAGCTCTAAGATGTAATGCACTCTGGTACTGGCTTTGGTTTCAGATGTGTGTGTGTGTGTGTGTAAGACAGAGACAGAGGGAGAGTGACAGCAAGAGAGAGTGAAAGATTTTCCTGTCTCTCCTTATGTCTTCCAATGTTATCTGAACATACAATAACATAAAACAAAATAAAGAGCATCTGGACTGTGAGCAACAATGAGTCACCTCCGCTGAGATGCTGAATTTCCTTAAGACTCTATCGTCTCCCTGGCGATGTCCCTTCACCTGTCACTCTCACTAGCTATTCTCTTCTCCAATTTAGCTCCGAGCATTTCCCTGAATGGGAGGATGGTGGTATTTTTAAAGACAACATTTTCCTCTGAACTCCAGTGAAGTGTTATATCATTGGTGCAGTACCCATGCGAGGCCCAGGGCCCCTCCTGTCTCAGTTCTCAACTGGCAGTTGTCCAGGCCATGTTCCTGACTACTCTGGAATCTATCTGAACTTTTCCATAGGTGATTTCATCTGGGTCCATAGCTTTAAATGATATCAATAAGCCGATGACTCAACAATTTGTGTCTTCAGTCCTGAAATCTCCTTTGAACTCCAGAAGTTTCATTTTTCGTCTTGCTTCCCCAACTGTTCCTCTGCTAATCTTCTCTCTAAGTAAGTGGCATCACCATCTACCTGGGGGCTCAAGACAAACACCTGGAAGTTATTCTTGGCTACATTTCTTTGCAACCCTTCAGGCAGTCCATCGGCAGGTCTTCCTCCAAAATCCATCCGGTATCTATTCATGTTTTTTTTATTAACCACTGACTTACTCTAATCCATAGTAATACCGTCTATTGCCTGGAATAATAAAACAGCTTCCCAAATTCAATTATTCCCCCTACAGCTTGCAGCTACAGAGGTATTTTAAAAGCCTCAACCAGATCATGTCATCGCTGCCCACTGTTTAACATCCACCTGTGCTTTTCCTTTGCACTCAGAATAAAATCTGACCTATATTTCATGGCACTCAAAATGCAACAAGTTCTATTCTACCTCTTTTTCAAAAACTCACATCATCTCCCCTACTCCCGACCCACAGTCACTACCTTTCCTTTACTCTCCATGCCCAGTTCACTTCATGTCCCAAGCATTTGCATTTATTGTCTCTTTCTATAAGTTTATCACCCCCCAGTCACTTTTCATCATGTGGCTCATTTTAAAATGTCTTCTATAGTACTCGACGACATCAGAAATACTTTTATTTATTTTTAGGTTGTTCTGTGTCCCCTGCTTTCCACTGGACTGTCACTCCATGAGGCCAAATATCTTATTATCTTCATGCTTTAGTCTACTCCCAGAATCCTAAACTTTTAAACTTGACACAAAGTAGATGCTCACAAACATTTATTGAGAACTAATGGCTGAATGAATGAATTTTTACCCTAAGTTTAAGCTGTATTCTTACAGGTGTCTCTGTTGCTATTAGGAGGGTACATTTTCTTCCTCTTTGTTGACATCAGTGCTCTCATATGCAGTGGGAATTTATGACTAGATGATCTACAAATTGTTTTACAAGGCTCCAGGTATGAGGAAAGAACTTTTTTTTAATCTGTGTTCCAAAGGGTCCATTATGTCTTGCAGGTGTTCATGGCAAGAGTATGACAGATAAGGCACAGCTGCAATGGTGTGATAACCCCAGCTCTCTGGTTTTGTCACTATGTATGGTTGTCTTCATATTCATAGACGATGGTCTTACACATCTTACCTGGTCTTGTCCCTGCACTGCCTATATTTGGTCTGATGTTCATGATTTGGCTTTTGTATCCTGGCATGTCTTCCTAGCTTACTCCACGGGCTTGAACTAGATGCCAAAAGTATCTTATCTCCCAACTCCTGACCATGGCTGATCTTTGGTTCACTCTGCCATCTCATGTGCCATCAGAGATGAGCCATCAGAGGGGATGTCATCAGAGGGCAGCTTAATGGTTAAGAGCTTTGATTTTGAACAGCATCTTTACCACTTACAAGCTGTGTGACATTGGGCAAGTTACTTATCCACTCTCAGCAATAGTTTACCTGTAAGAAGGGACACTATTATAATAGCAACAGTGCTCACATGATGCCTTTGATGGTTACCACTGTGATAATTAAATGAGCTAAACCATGTAGAAGACAGTTCAGTGCCAGTCCAGAGGACATATGCAATGAGAGGTACCTGTTATTACCATGCAAAACCCCTGTAACTGGATTGCGATCCACCTGGCTCTCTCTCCTCCTAACAAAAACAATACATAACAACTCTTAGAAAATATCATTGCTATCCAAAAGTTGTGATCCAAAATCTAACATGATTCTTGGCACATAAAAAACTCAGAATACATGTTGGTTGAGTGAATAAAAATATGAATAACTGCCTCTAGGAAAAGTCCCCTTAAAGTAACCTACATCTGTTCCTTGGGAACGTATAATAAAATAAAATATTGCCACTGCTTTTGAGGTCAGCAAGGTTTTCTCAAAACTTAATTTTTCTCTTATTCAATTAGTGTTTGCTTTTGCTTCATGCAAAAAAAGAAGTATAACAAAATGTGAAGTAAAAATAAATTCTACACGTGCGCAAGAATATTTTCCTAGTATTAAGGCTTGGATTTACAAAAAAAAAAAAAAAAAGTGTGAAATGTAGAAGTAGAACAGGCTTAGACTTGCACCAAGGCTGCATCAGGCCAGCTTTGTGAGCTTGAGCTCTGTGTTCCAATCTCTGCCTGCGTTTCCCTAGCAGGAGAATGGGAACAACAATCACTATCCCGGGAGAGTAGTTTGAATTAACAGACATAATATGTATAAATTCAGAATATTTTATGGCACATTGGATAAATAACTTCCTAGTCTCTGGACTTCACCTTTCTTACCTATAAAGCAGAGATTATAATGATACCTGATCAATGAGTCAAGTTGTGTTACAGTCGCATTGCAGTGACTGGGACATGGTAAAACCTCCATAAATATGAGCTCTCCTTCCTCTTCCTTCTCTCATCTATCTTCCTTTCTCCTCAGCCTTCTCCCTTTTTCTTCTTCTTCTGCATTTGAGACATACATTGATAGAATTTATATAGCAACTACAGTGATAATTACTTTCAGAAGTATTTATATGAAGGCCCAGAAATTAGATGTCCCACCAAAGAAAGTAAAACCACTCTACATGGACTACGTACCATATATCTGGTACATTATATTTTAACCTGTAATCCTGGTAACAACTTTATCAGATAAGTAGTTCTAACCCCATTCTTTAAAATGAAGCTAAGATGCTGAGGATGAGCAAGATTAAATAATTTATTCAAGGTTGTAAAGTTAGTAAGTGACAGAGCCAGTTTTCTAATTCAGGCTTGTCACACTCAGATAAAGCAATTTACTTTGCATAGTGTCTTTGAATGTTTTATGACAAATTTAATCTCAATTTATTCCCAAGATACACTTACTTATTTGACAGGGCATCCTTGTCATGCCCCTGTGTCTAGTAGCAAGTAGAAAAATAATAAATAGGGTGTAGGCAAGAAAATGTTTCTTAGCAAAGGGACTAATATTTTGGAACTGTGTTGTGGACTGAATAATTATGTCCTCTTAAAGTTTATAAATTCATATGTTGAATCTGTAACCCCCAGTGTGGAGATATTTGGAGATGGGGCCTTTGGGAGGTAATTAGAATTAGATAAGATCATGAAGATGGAATCCATATGATAGAGTTAGTGCCCTTATAAGAGACACTAGAGAGCTTGCATCTCTCTCCCTTCTCTCTTTCTCTTTGTATGTACAAAGAAGAGGTCATGTGAGCACAAAATGAGATGGTGGCTGCCTACAAGCTATGAGAAGAGGAGTTAGAACAAAATCTACCTTGCCAGTCACCTGGATTATAGACTTCTCAGTGTCTAAAATTGAGACATAAATTTCTATTGTTTAAGCATCCCAGCCTGTGGTATTTCATAATGACAGCCTAAACCAACTAAGACAAACTGTCTAATTGTGCCTTTCAAGAATTCAATACATTTCTCCAAATTTGCCATTTGCAAAGCCTTGTGTGAATATAAATGTCACTCAAAACTTCAAGGAGGTAGTTTCAATGACACACTAGTTCTCAGGGAAATAAAGTTGGGCCTCCCAAAAATTCAAGCCACATGGATTCCTAGCAGCATAGAGTCCCTGGACTGGGAGTGGGCCATATATTTGGGGTCACTGGGATGGCAAGAAGCAGAATGAAGCCAGATCATGAATGCATGAATGATTCTATTTAGAGTTGAGTCTAAAGATGAAGGCTGGTGAAGCTTCATCAGTCATCAGTTATGAGTGGAGTTAAAGCAGATGAAAAAGAAGGTGTGGAAGTGAAATGCAAGATTGGGTGACAATAACGGTGTCATAATTTCCATAGAGAGAAGAGCTAGCATTCTTTGTACTGAATGTCAGCTACATGAAAGACTGACTGGAGGAGGCACACAGTCAGGGTGAAGGTGGTTTTCTGGCTCTGCTTCAAAATCTCCAAGGATTTGAGAATCAAAGCTGTCTAACCCTATACTCAGCTTAAACACTGGGAACAGAAACTACACTTTATTGCCTGCGTTAATTTGGCTGTGCTGTTCCACTGTCTTCATTACACCGTCTTCATTACATTCATTACTTCATTACGTGCTTTATTTCTGAGGTTGTCCTGGCCAAGTAGATGGATGGATGGTTCATTACACGAACTTCCTAAAGACCCACTGATTCTTTAATGGAAAGCAGCAACAGAGAGTTTGTGCCCTAGCATTCTTTGAGTCCTTCACCTCAAAATCCTGTCCTTACTATTTCCACTAATCATGTTTATCGTGATTCTTACCCAATATTTATCAAGTCACCGCATTATCGAACTTCCACATCTCAATTAATTCTGACCTTACAGACCCCACTCTTAGACACGGCCAAAACTCTGCAAAGATGGCATACTCCTTTATATCAGTAAGCAATAAGCTCGCCTTTGTCTTATTGATGGGTTATATTAATGGTATTTAAAGAGCCCAGTTTTTGACATGTTCCAGCAAGGATCCAAGTGGATATAACTCTGGACATCTGAATCATGCCTCAAGCAGACAAGCTTGTCTTATATATTTTATATACTGATCTTCCATATTGCATTTGGTTCATATAAATGTTTCAGATTATAATTTTAAAAAATTACTGTTGCATTTAAAAGAAAACTGTTCTATGAATCATTCCATCCAAGTCTGCTTATATTTATTCTTTATTTTCTATTTTTTTTTGAGAAATCTCAACTTCCCAGATTCTCAGTCTCTTACTCTATGCAATGGGGATGTTCAAGCAGAAATCCTCCAAGGCATCTCCCATCTTTTACCTTCTCCTTTTCTGAAATGTCTTTGCATTGATGCTATCTGTCAAGATGTCCTCTTACGGCATAAAATTCTGTTTCTAAAATGTTAATTTTCCTCACAGCATCCAACGGAATGCAAGGCACATACCAGTTGCTCAATAACCAGCTGTTGGTAATAGTTTGTACAATCGACATTGGGTCCAATTCAATGTCTGGAGTTTTGTTTTTAACTGTCTAATTTGGTAAATCAGTGCCAAGGCAATATTATATCAGAGACAAAGTTGATTCATGGAGGGGAAGGGAACTCACATTTATTGAATGTCCACCAAATGGCAAGCCCAGTGCTAAAGGTTTTGTATGCGGGAGAAATCATCCTCATCATCACGTATTCAAAAAGTTTGAAAACAGATGCCAAGCAAGTTTAAGGAAATTTCCCAGATTACTCGTACTATATGCAAGACAAGGATTGAAACCAAATGTACGTGATATCTCAGCACTTGCTTGGCAAGGTATGGTGGGAATGATAATTGAGGCTTTATCAAATATGCAAGCTCTTGAGCTTAAAGTCCAGTGATAAGAGTTTATAGACTATGGTGGGATGCAGGAATCTATATTTTTAAAATAAACACATGATTTTAATTCAGGTAATCACTGAGAAATAGTTTAACAAGCTCTTGCTGCTTATATCTTAGAAAGGAAATGTTTTGAGTTCATTCTCACAAAACTACAAAATACAGTTTAATTATCCTCATAGTAAAGAGAAGGGAATTGGGATCCACAGGACCCTTGAGAAACACTGATAGTCCATGGATGTGTTTTCTTTTAAACTCAGCCCACTCCAGGTTCTTAAATTAAGGACACTTCCCTAAAAAGTTTCTTGTTTTGCTGGGTACATCCTTCAGTCATTTTTTATGAGAAAAGGCAAGAAAAATAACATTTTTTAATGTCTTGATTGCATGAAATATCCTTAGTTTACCTTCACATTTATCTAATATTTTAGTTGGTATAGAACTCTAGGTTTCAAATATTTTCCTGTCAGAATGTCAAAGGAATTTTTACAGTGTCCTCTGGCTACCAATGTTCCGATCGTGAGCCTAATATTTTTCTGATTCTTAATGCTTTGAAATGCTTTGAATATAAACTGTTTTTTTCCTGTTCATTTGTTTGTTTACTAGAAGCATTTAGGATTTTCTTTTTTTCTCCTGAGTTTTTTTTTTTTTGAGTCAGAGTCTCACTCTGTTGCCCAGACTGGGGTGCAGTGGTACAATCTCGGCTCACTGTAACCTCCATCTCCCAGGTTCAAGTTATTCTCATGCCTCAGTCTCCTGAGTAGCTGGGATTACAGGTCTGTGCCACCACACTCAGCTAATTTTTGTATTTTTAGTAGAGATAAGGTTTCCCATTTTGGCCAGGCTGGTCTTGAACTCTAGATCTCAGGTGGTCTGCCTACCTTGGCCTCCCAAACTTCTGGGATTACAGGCGTGAGCCACTGCCCCTGGCCTTCTTCTTGAGTTTTAATTTTAGTGAAAACTAGGTAGAAGTTAACCAGACTTTTTATGTGGAATGTATTGTTTTTGTAAGGACAAAATTCAATCTCCTAGACATCTCACGCTCAGTCCTTACTTCTTGGGTAAAAAATGATTGCCTACATAAAATCCTGGCATAATGTGTATGTTCATGAAATGTTTCTAGTAGATGTTAAACTAATTTCCAGCAAAGACATGATGGCAAATTAATGGGAAAAATGAAATTTTGAACAAATAGTGATAGAAAAACTAGCTAGCTGTATATAAAAGTAAATGGACCTCAACTCATATCTCATTGTAATCATGACATTTAATTCAAAAAAGGTATATACACATCTGTCTAACGTGTAAAACTATATTCTAAAGTTTCCATAAGAAAACATAGGAAAATGTGCTTACAAATTTGGGAGGTTGGAAAAACTTCTCATGACACAAAAAATATTCATCATAATTTAAAAATTATAAGTTGGACTTAATTAAAATAAAAGACACCATTAAGAAAGTAAAAAGGCAAGTCACAAAATGGAGAAAATGTTTGTAACACACCCATCTGGGAAAGAAAACCTTGTATCTAGATTATACTCATACAGCTCAGTAATATATAAACAGCCCAACTTTAATAAATATGGTCAAAAGAAGTATAAAAGTCCAAGTAAGACTATGAAAATGTGCTCAACATCATTTGTCATAAAGGGATACAAGTTAAAACTAAAGTGAGATACTATTTCACATTCACAAAAATGGCTGAAATTGTAAAATGAAGGACAAAACAATATTGGTGAGGTTATGAAGAACTAGAACTCTTGTATTTCTGTTGAGAATGTTAAATATAACCACTTTTGGAAAAAAGAAGTAACATTTTATAAAGTTACATATGCACATACCCTGTGATCCAGCAATTTCACTTCTAGATATTTACCCAAGATAATGACAACATATGTCCACTAAAAGTCCCATATACATATATTCATAGTAGCTTTATTATCAATAACTTCAAACTGAAAAAAAGTCAAATGTCCATTATTAGGGTAACAAATTAAAAGAAAGAAAATGTTAAAAGATAGTATATTCTAATACTGAAATGTTACTCAACCATAAAAATGAAACAGTCAATCCATGTAATAGCATGGATGGATATTAAATATATATATATAATGTTGAACCAAAAAAGCCATCCCCAAAAGACTAAACAATGTAGTCTTGTGTGTGTATTTATATGAATTGATAGAAATCAGAATAGTTTTTTCTGGGGGGTGACTGGAGGAAGAATAAGGAACATATCTGGGGTGGTGGAATGTAATGCTGATTTGAATTTACTGAACACATTTGTCACAACTTATTGAACTTTGCGATAAAGATCTGTGTACTTTTTTTGTATGTAAATTGTAACTCAATTAAAAGAATTTAAAAAAGAAAATGGCCAAGCACAGTGGCTTCCGCCTATAATCACAGCACTTTGGGAGTTTGCCGATGTGGGAAGGCTGTTTCAGGCCATGAGTTCAGGGTCAGCCTGGGTCACGTAGTGAAACCCTGTCTACAGAAAGGCTAAGAAATCAGCCGGGCATGGTGACATGTGCCTGCACTCTCAGACAGTCAGGAGGTTGAGGCAAGAGAATTTCCTGAGCACAGGAGTTTGAGGCTGCACTGAGCTATGACTGTGCCATTGCACTCCAACCTGGGTAATAGAGCAAGACCCCATCTCAAAAAAATTTAAAAATAAAAATAACAAATAAATATAAATAAAATTTATCTCATGGGATGGGGCTACACTGTGGTTAGAAGTAGATTTCTAGTCTTGAATGTATATGTTATCTTTTTAGAAATTAAAAATACATGGTAATAGGTATGTTTTTTAAGATATTAAGAGAAGATTGTCAGATTAGCCCAAAATAGAAGGAAAAAAAATAAGCAGAAATGAATAAAATAAGAAACGGTTGTGTGAATGGTACTTCAACCAGAAAGCATGGCACATGGCCAGTGCCTTGGGTAGGGGATCTGAGCTGGTATAAAAAAATATCTGATTACAGCATCACTTTCCTCTATTTTATAAAATGAAGCTATTGATCCCTTCTCATCTGAGTACTATTAGGATTCAATGACACAACGTAAGTGAAAATTTTTTGTGTGTTTCAAATTTATTTTCATTATTTATTTTAGCTCTCTCTTCCTTTGTTTTTTTTTTTTTTTTTCTGAATTTCAACTTCATAATCCTAGGTGTATTTGTTTGGATAGCTTAGGAAACAAATTTGATATTCCTTCCCTTTTTCTGATTTCCTCAAAGACACCAGCTCTGTACTGCCTCTCTCTTGGGCCCTACCCTTCACATTTTAATTTCCCAGAGTCAAAGACACTTCTCAAATGAAAGAAAACTTCAGCCCAGCCCTCCTCGAGCTCTCCCAGGTACCTTACAAGAACAGTAAGAGCTGACAAAAGATCATAGATCACCCACCAGCACTATATCTCCCTCACAGTGGCCACACCTGTGCCATCTGACTCTGTCCCTTCCACTGCTGAGTGACCCAGGGCAGATGTCCCCATCGTAGTTTCTCAGGCCATGTCCCCTGGGAATGCCATGAGAGAACACAGACCTTGGAGCTGAGTCACATTAATGACACCATCTTTTCAGAGAGAAGCCCTCTGTCCCCATGGTGAAGTCTCCAGTTGAAAACTCATCCTGACTCCTTCCAGCACTTACCTGGACATGCAAGTTCTGTGGCTCATAACCTAAGGAACTGGAACTATTGGGACACCCAAGAGTCTTCTCTACATTTGAAAAAATCTGTGTACCTTCCAAATCTCTCAAATTCAGAATCTTTTTTACTTTCCATTTCTTCCCATTCACCATCTGATACCTGGAGAGAGGAGGCAGGGAGCACCTACCGGTCCCTCCCGGCAGGATGCAACGTCCACTCAAACTTGTCACTCTCTGAAGGTGCTCCTCATCTCACCACATGACAAAATGTGCCCTCCTCTATCTTCCCAAGGCTATTGAATGGAGATGAAAACATGGAAAACTCTAGGGCTGAAACCCTATAAATATTTGAAGAATAGCTCTCTTTTCATGTCCTGTTTGAAGAATATTTTTCTTTTCATGTTCTTTCCTTCCTTCTAATTAGCTTATTTTCTGTGGATTGCTGAAAAGCAAGGTCATTCTGTTAACATGTATTAAAACATGTCCCTGATGTTTGAAGAATTATTTTCCATAACATCTGTAATTTTCTGACATTCTGGATAATATGATGGAAAAATACAAATAGGAAAAATTCAAGTTAAATGCCTTTTGGAGTTTTTAAAATACAATTTCATTATATATAAATTTAGACTCAGTACATATTTATTAGATACCTATGCAGGTTATTGGGTTATGCTAATACTGGTTTAATAATAATAATAATAACTGTTATCATTTAAATGACCTAGGCACTATATGAATTCATTTATTTTATTTAATTTTTAGAGCAATTCCAAAAGGTAGATTTTTTGTGGGGGGTACAGGGTCCCACTCTGTCACCCAGGCTGGACTGCAATGACACCATCACGGCTCAATGCAGCCTCAGCCTCCCAAGCCCAAGCAATCCTCCTACCTCAGCCTCCCAAGTAGCCGGGACCACAGGTGCAGGACATCACGCCCAGCTAATTTTTGCATTTTTTTGTAAAGATGTGGTTTTGCCATGTTGCCCAGGCGGTTCTCAAACTTCTGGTTCAAGAGATCTGCTCACCTTGGCCTCCCAAAGTGCTGGAATTATAGGCATGAGCCACTGCCCCCTGCGGGTAGATACTATAATCTTCATTTTTCAGAAGGGAAAGTGGTTTAGAGAAAGGAAGGCGAGTAATGTGATTTTAGATGGTGTCTAGCAAAAGTAGAGTTTTGAGTCTAGATTTTATTCTAGTTTTATGCTTTTGATTCCTGTGGCCCATGCCGCTCCCACACACCCTGTCCCTAGGGGATTTCCAAATACCAATCCCAGATCTCTTTTCTCAAAAGTTTTGTTTCACTATGTCCATGATGCAACCAACTAGAGATAGATACTGGAGCACCCCTGCCCACTCCTTCGGGAGTCCTCAAGCAAAGACACAACGACTACAGGAGTTCGTGTAGAAATGACATAGCTCTCTAGCCCCTCAGGCAGGCTAACTCTGAGGCACGTCTTCTACATTGTTCTGGAATTCTCCAGTGGCCACAATAACAAATGCTTTATTGCCCATTTTCTTTCCATTTCACTTTTTTGTTCCCCTACTTATGTTTGCTACTTGCACCTGTATCCCTGTTGCTGAGTCTCCTTCTGGGCAAACTGAATCTAAGAACCCTGCAGGAAGGCCAGCATCCACTTCCAGAAAGAAAACCTGGAGCCCATGGTGGAGTGAGTGCCTCAGTTTTGGAGAGTTCCAATGACAAGGCAGTCAGTGTAGTGCCTTCGGTTTGCATAATACAATTGACGACTTATTTACAGAAAAGCACAAGTTATAGTGAACTGAGCTAAAATTGAGTGCCTTGAGATCGAGACACAGAAGATGAGATAGGGGCAGGAGAGGCTTGGAGGTATATTATAAAGATACTATGGTTTAAATAGATGGAGAAAAGAAAAGATGTTATAGAACAAGGGGCTCCTGAGAACAAGTGCAGAACAGACAGGCATCATCGACTTGGTCAGCACTCAATCACTTACCAGTATACATTCTTTCATTAATACTAAAATGTTTCAAATTTATAGAGTGGTTTTTTTTTGTTTTTTTTTTGTTTTGTTTTGTTTTGTTTTGACAGAGTCTAGCTCTGTCACTCAGGCTGGAATGCAGTGGCATGATCTCTGCTCACTGCAACCTCTGGCTCCCATGTTCAAACAATTCTCCTGCCTCAGCCTCCCGAGTAGCTGGAACTACAGGCGCACACCACCATGCCTGGCTAATTTTTGTATTTTTCTTAGAGATGGGGTTTCACCATGTTGGACAAGCTGGTCTTGAACTCCTGACCTCATGATCCACCCGCCTCAGCCTCCCAAAGTGCTGGGATTACAGGCATGAGCCACAGCACCCAGTAGAGTGTTTTTTTATGCGTCACATCAACCCCACATTTCAAGCTGATAGCAAGTGGGTTACATCATTTGAATTGTGACCTCTGATAAAATATCTTATTTTGCTGAATCTATTAGGTGAATATTTATTATTCTGTCATTTAGTGAGGGAAAATAAGACTCTTAGAAACAGAGCCAGAGGTTATGCAACCAGTCTGTGAAGTCACGTGGATGCAACATTGAACCACAGTAAAGTAACCATAATTTTGAGCTACATGCCAGGAATTGGGGTGAACTCTCATTGCAAATGGTGTTTTGTTCCATCTTCCTGGTGATCTTTACTAAGGTATTATCCTTTCAATTTTTCAAAAGAAATGGGAGTCCAGCATGGTTAACCTATTTATAGAGCTAATAAGTGATGCATTTCTGAGGGAAAGAGAAAAAAAAAAAAGTATTTGGTGTCAGTTTAACCCTTTTTTTTTCGTTTGCAGCCCATGAAATTTTGCTTGTAAATTCTGATGCAAAGCAAACCATTTCTATCCTTCTCCCACGGTAGAGATCCTCATTTCTTCGATCAAATGCCTTCTCCAGACTCAACCCATTCCAACAAGCCCACATGGACGCTTAGCTGTATAGATTCTGCTAAGCTCAGCCCCTGGCCATCTAGAAGGAGGAGATAACCACATTAAGTTTCCCATTATGTCCCTGAGCCTTTTGTTTTGCAATTATAGGAGTGCAGGTTCTGTCTAATACAGATGGGCAGAGGGCCAGGAAAAGACTCTGACCCTTCATTGTTTATGGGAGAATCTGAACTCTGCCAGCACTCAATAAAAGCAAAACATCCGCAATGTACCTGCCACTATCAATCAACAAAGAGCTATTGGTAAGCTGAACAATGGCCCTCTAAAGCTATCCATGTTTTACTCCCAGGAGCCTGTGAATACATTACTTTACATAGTGAAAGGGACTTTGCAGATGTAATTAAGGATCTTGAAACAGAGAGATTATCCTGGATTATCTAGGTAGGCTCAAAGTAATCATAAGAATCTTTATAAGAGGGAGGAAGGAGAAACAAAGTCAGTAAAAAGATGTGATAACAGAAGCAGAGGTTGGAGTGATGGGCTTAGAAGATGGATGGAGCCAATTACTTTTTTTCCATGAGCCAAGGAAATGAGTAGCTTTCAGAGGCTGGAAAAGGCAAGGAAATGGATAATCCTTTAGAGATTCCAAAAGATGTACAGCCTAATGACCCATTTTGGACTTCTGACATCCACAAATATGAGATAATACCTAAATGTATGTTGGTTTAATCCATTTAGTTTGTAATAATTTACTACAGAAGCAATAGGAAATTAATGTGCTAGCTAATCATTTCATCTGTGGGCAGTTTCAAGTCAACTGTATGTGTTGACTTATAGTATATGCGATTCGGGCCAGGAATTGAGTGCTAAGTGCTACGAATGAGGGTTTTAGAATGAGATGTCCTGAATTTGAATCCCAATAGGGCCACTTAACTAGCTACATGATCTTGGGCATATTAATTACACACTATGTGTCTTAAATTACTCATTTGTAGTTCAGAGATCATACCAGTTTTCTTTCTTGGTGTTATAGTGATTGTATAACATAATATATTAAGTTATCTTAGGGCATAGCATATGCATTATGCATTTTTTTACTCTCATTTCATTTGTTTTCCTTCCGTCATGCAGTAAGAAGTATATTTTTGTGGATTACCCTATCTGGAAACAGGGACTTTTATTAAATTTCTTGTTGGCATGACCTCTTTCTTGATAATGCCTGAGGAAGTTGTTAGTTTAGTATTTCATAAAGAGAGCAGGGTTAATTGCAAACAATCATACCTTCATGATAAATTGAACCATTTATAAATACCTACAGTAATTATGATCTGACAAATGTATACAACCACCAATTACTTTTTTCCAGGATCCTGATGCTCTGTGCCCATTCTGGCTGGTCTTTCCTTCTAGTGTCTTAACTGATGGGATGATGGTTCACTTCTCTGACTCCAGAGCTGCCCATGGTCAAAGTTCAGCCTTCATGTATTTTGTGCTTTTCTGTGTGGCTGGTAAAAATCCACATGTGTAATTTGCAGATGGTTCCCCATTTCCCCCATACTTTCCTCCTCCTGTGATTGCTTCTCACGGTCCCTGCTTCCATCTTTTGTGGAAGGAACTTTATCTGCATTCTTAGTTGCAGGAGAGAAAAATGACACCTTTGGGAATCAGGCCTATCTTTAAGACTGTTCCATTCTCAAAAACTCTTCTTGCTGCCCTTTCCTGTCTCCGCCTGCAGAGGCACCCTTTTCCTGTCTCTTCCTGTGCTCCACTAATACTACTCAGAGGCAAGTTAAATTGTTTTCTGTCTGAGGTTCCCCTGGTAAGCAAGTTTAGGTCCCCTCGATGTGAATCTCAAAACTGATCACTTTGTCATTCCTGCAAAAAGATTCAGCCTCTGATATTTAGCTTTGATTCATCTGAAAAACATGCGTCAGTACTTCCCAAATGCACCAAGAATTGTCTTGAGCAAAATCCTGAAAGCAGGCTGAGGAGCATCTGACGTAATCAGCTCCTTCCTGCAGGTCTACCCTTCTCCTTTGCAGGGCTCACAGCGGGAGAACAAATGCAGGGCTACAAACTATATGGCTAAATATTTAAATATTACACATAAAAAAGCGAACAATTTAAATGTGCTATACCCCACTGCCCTTGCATACGCCTGATACCATGAATTAAAACAGGATGAGCTCTTGTCATGAGTGCCAAGCCATTCGTTATTATGCAATGATTTATTTCATTCAAGCCATCTGAAAAGAGAAGATGGGGTAAACTAAGAAATTTGTCTTTTCTCTTCAGTACTTTCTTGCTCAAGTCCTTCCTGGATACTGAAGCAGTACACATGTTTAAAGTCAGTAGTTGGCATAACCCACAAATCTTCAAGAATTTTAGATGTAGGCGTCTCTTCTTCAAGGACATAAGGCAGGAGATATGAGAAGAATTCCCGGGGATTAGAATAGTGTGGATAATAGAAAAGGATGTGTATGGTCAAGGTTGTCCTGTGTCTGCATGAAGTATCAGATCACAAGTAAAAGAGCCATTCCTATTTTGTTTAATAAATGTGTGTGTGCTTGTGTGTGTGTGTGTGTGTGTGTGCGCGCACTTTACTGGATACTTTAAAGCACAGAGCTCTGGGCAAAAGCCCCTCTTGGTAAAATTTAAGAACCATATTTTCCCAGGTTTTCACTTAAAGTGGCTGGAGTGAGCTATAGTCCTTTAAGAGCATGGTGGCA
The DNA here is from genome assembly GCF_028885655.2 of Pongo abelii. Taxonomy (NCBI): domain Eukaryota; kingdom Metazoa; phylum Chordata; class Mammalia; order Primates; family Hominidae; genus Pongo; species Pongo abelii. The sequence continues at coordinate 9,914,571 of NC_071988.2, forward strand.
ATGTGCTTAAGAGTGAAAACTGCCTGGAGTTACAAAAACTCCCAGGTTTTTGTAATCTAGTTGAACAAATAAGAATTAGGAATATGAAGTCATTAGCATTACAAGGCATCTTTTGACTTAGTTAAGTGGTAGCAAGGACGATAGCTTTGTTAATAGTGTGGAGTTTCAGGCATGGATTGCATTGGAAACACTAAATTTTGTATATGGAAAATGTGTGATTGGATTGGAGAAACAGAACATAAAAATTACAGTGCGTAAAACCTCAATAAAAACATCACACAATATTTTATGTTTTTCTTATCACATGGGATGAGAATCCACATCAAAATTGTCACATTATTCTCCATCACAGGGTTTATTAATACACAATCTTGAGGCTCTGAGAGTGCTGCAAAGGGAGATGGAGAATAAGGAAGGTTATGCTGGGTCAAGTCCAAAGAGGCAGGAACAAATTGAACACAGTATTGGGTAGGCATTGAGCGGTTCAGAGAGAACAAAATCAAGCAGCAAGTCACAGGCAAGCACCCAGCATTCAGTGCTGGGATCATAAGAGCCTGAGACAGGACATGAACCTTCCGAAATCATCCAAAGATAAGATGAAAGAATAAGAAGTGGAGAAAATGGGAGTGTGTGTGAAGGCAGTTAAATACACTCAGGCCCTTGCATAAAAGGATGCCACTCTTACCATAAGAGCAGATAGGAGAAATGAGTTTAAAGATAAAAAACCACAAAAGTTTAATGTAGCTACTGGGGTTTCTCTTCTGGATTCTACACAACTGAAAGGAAGACAAGGAGTAGTGAGTCATATGGAGATCAGTAGATGTCTTTTAATGCTGATAGAGCTGAAATGGAAGAAAGTGTCATGGATATCCATTGCCAGGTAGGCTTCCTGATCGTCATCTTCAGCATTACACATATTCATTCACCCCAGCAAAGACCATGCCAAACCTGTCCACGTGAGGATTAGGACCTGGAGCAGCAGCTTAGAACATGTGGTTCTGACTACCCAGCCAAAGGGCTTGGGCCGCATGAACTACTTCCCGAAAGCTGCCATGACAAAGTACCACAAACCTGGTGGCTTAAAACAACAGAAGTTTGTTTTCTCATAGTTTTGGGGTCCAGAAATCAGAGTGGGTAGGGCTGTGGTCCTTCCAAAGCCTCTAGAGTAGAATCTTTCCTTATCTTTCCCAGCTTCTGGTGGGTTCAGGAGTTGCTTAGCTTGCGGCCGCATCACTTCAGTCTCTGCCTCTGCCTTCTCGTGGGTCTTCTCATCACCTTCTCTTTGTCTCATCAAAGATTCTCCTGCCTCTTCTTTTAAAAGGACATCTGTCATTGGTTATAGGGCCCACCTTGAATCCAGGATGATCTTGACATTCTTAATTAAATTGGGCAAATACTCTTTTGCTAAATAAGTTCACATTTATAAGTTCCAAGAATTAGGACTTAGACATATTTTTCTTGGGACCCACTATTCAACCCACAACACTGCATATACCCATGTCTTTTTCCACAGCTACCACCGAGGTAGGTCCACCCTCTTTTGAAGAATATCCAGGAAGAGGGAGAATGTGAAGGAGGCCGGGGGTCCTACTGAAGAGGTCCATCCTCAGTTGATAAAAACCAACATCATGAATGGGGACAGCTGTTCTCCCTAACAGTGCCATAATAATAACAACCATTCAATGTGTCAGGTACTTTTGTAAGCAGTTTAGAGGTATTAACTCATTTAATCTCCCCATGAACCTGTGACAAAAGGACTTTTATTATCCCCATTTCAGGTGAGAAAACTGAAGTATAGAATGTTAAACAACTTGTCCGAGCTTATGCATAAGTAAACAGTGCAGCTGGAATTAAATGCTGGCAGGCTGGTTGCAGAGGTCACTCTTAGCCCCTGACCTTCCACATCACCTGGTACATTTGCCATCTGTACTATGATGAGACCGAGGTTATCATATAAACTGCTCTGGAAGAACTATGATCAATGGTGCTTTCAACTACAGTAAATGTACAATAGGGAAAAGTTGAGTAAATGATGGTCTTCCCCTCTAATAGGATATTCTGCAGCAGCTTTAAAATAGTGTTTTTGAAGATATTTCATGATAATCTAAAATATTCATAAAATCATGTTAAGAGAAAATGTCAGATTATATGTAATTCAAAAATATGTCTTATATCTAGAAATATATTCATAGAAAATAAATCAGAAAAAGTATATTAATATGTTAATATTGGCTGTCTCTACATTGGAAACTGTTTCTTCTGTCGTTTCTTCTGTATTTTTCAGATTATCTGCAATAAACATATATTGCTTTTATGGAGGTAAAAGCAAGGCTGCTATTAATTGGGGCCAAAGAGAAAGATAAGAAAGAATTCAAATTGTTTCCAGGAACTGGTAGACAAAAAACAAAACAAGACAAAGAACAGGGCCCCATCCCTGGGCCAGTGCAGGAGCATAAAGAGGAGAAACATTAGGTTCTAAAGAATTTTGATTAGCAAGAGCCAGACAAGAACCTCAGGGGTGGTGGCCGCACGTGCATGGGGTGAGATGAGGAAAGGTGCCACAGAGCACACAGAAGATTCCCAGTCGGTCGATTTCCTGTGTTTTCTGGCTGAAACATGGAGCAGGCATCAGAGAGGCCAGAAGGATAGCTCAGCATTTCCTGGGCAATAGTCCAAGCTTAATTTTGCTCACAAGGTTTTTGCACGTTCCAAATGAGAACATTGTGGTGGGCCAGCTTCCTACGTCTCCACCTACATCACTCATGGGGGAGCATTTACGCCAGGTCTTCCCTGTGAAACCTGATTCTGTATGCCCAGCACTGAGGAGGCCATCTCCAGATGAGGCAGAAGCCTTTTCTTTTCTTTACTTTTCTTTTCTTTTTTGAGACGGAGTCTCGCTCTGTCGCCCAGGCTGGAGTGCAGTGGCGCGATCTCGGCTCACTGCAAGCTCCGCCTCCCGGGTTCACGCCATTCTCCTGCCTCAGCCTCCGGAGTAGCTGGGACTACAGGCGCCCACCACCACGCCCGGCTAATTTTTTGTATTTTTTTTTTCTTTTTCTGAGACGGAGTCTCCCTCTGTCGCCCAGGCTGGAGTGCAGTGGCGCATGCCCGGCTAATTTTTTTGTATTTTTTAGTGGAGACAGGGTTTCACCGTGTTAGCCAGGATGGTCTCGATCTCCTGACCTCGTGATCCGCCCGCGTCAGCCTCCCAAAGTGCTGGGATTACAGGCGTGAGCCACTGCGCCAGGCCGGCAGAAGCCTGATCTAAGCTTTAAGGCTGGGTCCAGGCAGTTTTCACTCTAAAGCACATTGCCACCATGCTCTTAAAGGACTGTAGCTCACTCCAGCCACTTTAAGTGAAAAGGAAGTTGTAAAGATACACACAAAGACCAGAGCCGGTCCTGGATCTAGAAGGCCAAGTGGTGTCCAGGAGCTAAGGCTGTCCAGGAACAAGCTAATCTCTCTTTGTCTTTTCCTGCCTGCATGGTTTCATTCACCTGCTCAGGATGACTCCATTTCACATTTCACATCTACTTCAACTTCCTTTTTCTACCAGCTGGCTTTTTGCACTGTTTAATTCATCTCTCTATTTTATAGGCTATGCTTCACTTTGGCTCACTTGAGACCCAGCATGACTCTCTCACCTCTCACTCTGCTATGGCTTTGAGCAGCAGCTGCCTCTGCTAGCGCTGCTTTGGGTCAATGAGTCTGAAGTCCAGAGAGAGAAACGATTTGATTGGTCAGGCTGGTTTTCCATGTGAATGGAAGATGACAGGGCATTGGCTGGCTCCAGGATTTGCTGTCTTAGTCAATCAAGCATGTCTCTTGGCGTTGTCCACTTCTTCAGGTCCTACGGGAGAGGAATTTCTTTACAAACATGGTGTTAGGCCAGGCACAGTGGCTCACGCCTATAATCCCAGCACTCGGGGATGCTGAGGCAGGCAGGTCACCAGATCAGGAGTTCGAGACCAGCCTGGCCAACAGAGTGAAACCCTGTCTCTACTAAAAATACAAAAATTAGCCGGGTGTGATGGCGTGTGCCTGTAGTCTCAGCTACTTGGGAGGCTGAGGCAGGAGAATCACTTGAACCCTGGTGGCAGAGGTTGCAGTGAGCCAAGACCGCACCATTGCACTCTCAGCTTGGGTGACAGAGAGAGACTCTGTCTCAGAAAAAAAAAGGTGGTGTTGGCACGCCAGGCACTGTGATCAATGGGTCTTCTATATTGTTTATGCAGAAAAGACCACTTTTTTAATGAAAGTGTATTGACACGGCAGGCAGTTACAGCCAAATGAATTTTTAGGTCAGTAATCTAACATGGATCTTTTGACCAATTTATCTGGGAGGGGAAGCCTGTCACCGATGGGCAGTTTATTTCAAAATATGAGAAGTGGGCTCAAACAAGTCAGAAAAAGAATCTTATTTTTGTTCCTTTAGGTTACAGCATAAAGAGAAATGGTCAGGAATTTAATCATGGATACTTCCCCTTCTAGGACTGCACATTTATTTTCGTAAAGTATATGAAATATAGTTTTTACTCTGGTAAGTGATTTTAAAGTGTTGTCTTGGGGCAACCACTAAAGAAAATATACTTTGACCTTATCTTAGCTTGGTGCATCTCTCCACTGATTATCAAGTTGTGGCTCCAGAAATTTCAGACAGAGTTGGCCTAATTGGGGATACTGCACATGAAAATGAATTGCACAGCTGGGACCCTCAAAACTGCCTTGGCTAATTAACAGGAAGTAGCTTCGAACTTTTTGCTGTATTGGGCATTGTGGTAGTTACTAAATGATTGGATCAAGTCCACACCAGCTAGAAGGACCCAAGAGTTTGAGGACATATTTCCCAGATGCTATGAAGAGAGAGAGGACAGAGGCTCTTGCTATTCCAAGCATAGAAAACTTTTTTTCTTTACTTTTATTTTTTGGTAGTAGCACATGTGCAATCCTGTGGGGTGGGCAGGGCATTTAAAAAAAAAACAAACATTTAGTTTAGGGAAGACCACTTGGATTATATATTCTTGACTTCAGCTAAGAAAGATTGGACAAAACATTAAACGTGTTGAAGGTATAAAGTCTTTTGTTTTCCTCTCATCCTCTTTTTTGTCTATCTCTTGTCTCTTTTTAAATTCTAGGCTTGGATTATAGTTCTCATCGTGCTATTTCTTGGCTTGTCAATTGGCTTCTGTAAATCTTCATTTTTTTTTTTTCATCTATAGGTCTATTCACACCCACCATTTCTATTTCTATTACTGTTTCAAATGACAATGTAAGCTTCTCAGTATGTTTTTTTCCAGACATTCCAGTTACCCACTGTTATGTAACAAAATGTTCCAAAACTTAGTGGTTTAAAACAACGATTTAGTGCAGCCCCCTATTGTCCTGTGGACAATTAGGCTTAGGTGAACTCTTCTTGCTTGAATTCTCTCAGGCAGTTGAAAACAGATGACAGCTAGGACTGGAGATTGACATTTGGGCCGAGATACCTGGGGGCTGGTCAGGTTTCTCTCCTTCCGTGTGACCTTTCCACATGCCTAGTTTAAGCTTCTTCACGGCATGGAGGTTTCAAGATAGCAGACTTCTAACATGGCAGCAGGCTTCTCCCAGGCTGAATACTCCAAGAGATGCAGGAAGATGCTGCAGGACTTCTTGTCATAGTCTCAGAAGTTCTGAAATGTCACTTCTGCCATGCTGTATTGAGAAAGTCACAAAGGCCTATCTGGAATGGAGGTGAAAATAGTTAGACTCCACTTTGATGTCAGTTGCAGCACACATCTATAGGGAGGGAAGAAATTGATGACACCGTTTTTGGAGACTGTCAACCATACCTGTTCTACATTTCTCCTAACTTCTGCTCCCTCTGTTTATCCTTCCATCCATTTATCCAACTATCCATCCACTCATCCATTTGTCCACTCATCAATACTTTCATTCATCTACCCATCCATCTGTCCACCCACCCACCCATCCACCCATCTATCCATCCTTCTGTCCATTCATTCATTAAACAACTACTCAAAGACTGCTATGAGCCAATCATTATTCTGGGTGCTGCTGATATACTGCTGAAAAGATCCTCATGAGGATAATAAATTAGTAGGGGAGACAGGGAGGCTAACAAATATATAAGTATACAGTTTCAAACTGAGATAATTGTAATTAATCAAACCAAGCTTATGACTGAAAAACCAATTGTTCAGATTACCAGTAGGTCCCAAAAGTTCTCTTTGAGAGAATGTCACTGAAAATGAATGATAATTGGTCAGGAGAGGATGGGAAAAGACCCTTTCATGCAGTTAGAGAAGCATGAAACAAATTTGTCTTTGCTCAGTTGTAACAACATGAGTGAGACTTTCCCTGAACAATCTTCGAAAAACATAATGATCATTACCTCTTCTTAGGTTCCCTATTCCCTTTCTCTTCTTGCTCTTTCACTGTGACATTCAACACATCTGAAATATCATGTTCTCTATTTACTTCTGGGTTTCTTTATTATATATCATACCCACTAAAATGTAAGTTTCTTGAAAATGGAGATATTTGTTAAATAAATGCATAAATTGTGTTCAGCCTTTCTAATAATATTTTATTGGATTTATACTGTATTTTATAAACTACTTTTAGATCTAATATTCTATTTAGTGTGTATCAAGAGCATTGGATGGATGTTGAGGAAACCTATACTCTATATTTCATCCCGCCGCTAACCTCCTGCTTGACTCTGAACAAATTGCATGGCGGCCTTCTGTCAATTTCCTCATACCTAGAACAAGGATGTTGACTTTTCTTGGCTTCTGTTATTCTAAGGATCCATAATTTCTTTTTATTTTTGTACAGTGAAATAATTAGAGAAGGACCCAAGACTTAAATCAATTGACCTAATTCACATAAGAGAAGGCCAGAGGGGAAAAGAAAGAAAAGATTCTTACAGGCAGCAGGGCTCACAAGGCATGTTCTGAGGGTGAACTTGTATTTTCTTCATAAGGAGAGAAAAACAAGAAACAAAACAAAACAAAAACTTCTTCCTCCAGGACTTGGGTACTAACACAAAAGATTCAACAAATAGTTTTTGTTTTCTGTGCCGATAAAATTTTATTTGAAAGACAGGAGGTACAAAAACAAAGATCAGATTCATCTGATCTTTTTAAAAATTTTTAAATTTAATTTAATTTTAAGTTTCAGGACATGTGTGCAGGACATGCAGATTTGTTACATAGGTGAACGTGTACCATGGTGGTTTGCTGCACCTGTCAACCCATCACCTAGGATTAAGCCCCGCATGCATTACTTATTTATCTTGATGTGCTCCCTCTCCATGCCCTACTGACAGGCCCCAGTGTGTGTTGTTCCGCTTCTTGCATGTCCAAGTGTTCTCACTGTTCAGCTCCCACTTGTAAGTGAGAACATGTGGCGTTCAACAAATGCTTTTTAAAGCTAACCAGTATGTGGTCTGGCCTGTGATGATCTGGCTTAGTTCTCCATGCAGAAATGATTTCTATGAGGGGTTTGGAGAAGAAAAAAAGTCAGGAAATTTAGCCTAGTAGATAGGAAAAGCCATTGCAGCAGGTCACTTCTGTTGCCACCATCGAGGCAGCTTAACCAGGTGGCCATGGCATGGGCAGCATGGCGGAGGGGCCCCATCAGTGAGTAACACAGAAATGGAGCCCTTTACCTCTGTAAGTGTGTTCTTCAGGTAGGCACAGCAACAGTGGGACTAAGGCACAAGAAGGGTTTCCGGAAGGTGCGAAGGTCTCATACCAGATGGGGAGGAGCACCAGGAGCCATTTCAAACTGAACTACAAGTCCGAAGACAGCTGGTGAGTCACCCCCAGGGAATCAAGTGTGATTGTTATTTAGACCCAAGCGGATGGCCTGGAAAATAGGAAACCCTTGTTCTTAGGCATAAACATGCACATATATTCTGATAGCTAGGAAAAAAAAAAAGAAAAAAACTAAAAAAAATTTGCAAGACCCTCTTCAGGATTGAAGCATTGAAGATCTCTCTTAACAGGTAAATGTGATACCTGAGTCCCCACAGAAACACATCCTAAGACAAATATTCAAATGTAAATTTTTACCTAGGGTTAATCCTAGGTGACACTGATAGAAGGGTAGGGAAGCAAGATAGGGAAGAATGAAAACATGGTATCAGAGGTATAGTATTAAAAAAGTCACCACTGTGGCAACTGGAGCTCATCCCTCTGAAAAACTCAGGAAAATAAAAATAGAATGTATGCTTCAGAGTCATTCTAGAAAAATTGAGGGGGCTGTGTGTTCATACACCAGTTCTTTCCAATTATTCACTGGGGTTTGCTCTCAGGGAGAAGATGGCACACAAATATGTGGCATTTTCAGATCATTGTATGTACGGACATGGTGGGTCTTGGAAGACAGAGAGGAAGCCTCAAGCAAAAGGATGCAGGTGCTGACAGTCAAAATGGTACAGAATTGACTGGAATGGTAAGGATCAAGGAAATATGGGCAGCACTTGACTTGGTACAAGCCAGTACCAGTCCTTAATACCATCTATAGAATCAATTAACAAAATGGAAGAAAAACCCATGTATCTCATATACATACATACATATATATATATATATATACACACATACATATATATATATACACATACATATATATATATATACACATACATATATATATACACACACACATATATATTTTTATATATATGTATATATAGTGTGTGTATGTGTTTGGAGAAGAAAATATATCAGGAAATTTAACTTAGGAGATATAATAATCCATCCCTAAAAGGCGTGTGTGTGTTTGTGTGTTTGTGTGTGTGTGTGTGTTTGTATGTGTGTGTGTGTGTGAGTATATGTTTTATTTTCCTATCAGGAATATGAGGGGATGGCAGATGGGATAGAGACACATTGTTAAGAAGAAGAAAGTACCGTGAAGTTACTGTGATCTCAGGGTAGAACAGAAACTGCAATGCTAAATCAGAAGTACAGAGAGGCTGAGTGCAGTGTCTCATTCCTGTAATCCCAGCACTTTGTGCAGCTGAGGTGGGGTGGGGATCCCTTGAGCCCAGGAGTTCGAGACCAGTCTGGGCAACATAGTAAGACCTTGTCTCTACAAAAAATTAGCCATGTGTGATGGCACATGCCTGTGGTCCTAGCTACTCTGGAGGCTAAGGTGGGAGGATCACTGGAGACCAGGAGGTTGAGGCTGCAGTGAGCCATGATCATGCCACTGCCCTCCAGTCTGGGTGACAGAGTGAGACCCTGTCTCAAAAAATAAAAGTAAAAAAAGTACAGAGAGAAAATCCAACTAACCTCATGCTCTGCGCCTCTAGTAACTGGTATCATAAAGTGTTTACTAAGCTTATGTCTTGCAAACTCTTTATATCACAGGGTTTAAGAGTACTCATAGCTCAAAGAAAGGTAATACTTGCAGAAACCGGGGAACAGAAGTGGTGGCAGGAAGGGCCTCTTTTATCCCAGAGCCAGAACACAGCTCTTTAAACCTAGGTTCACTGTAGAGATCCCAGCAGTGGGGTACCCAGATCCTGACTCAAGTACTCTGCAATTACATTACTAGGCGTCCCATTCTTCTACCCCTGAAAAAGTGCACATATTTATATTTATTCTTGGCCTGTTTCCAATCTTGATCCAAAGGGGTAAGCAAAAATGGTGCAAATCCTCTCCGAGACATTATAGAGTCTCAGTGAGTCCCAAGCAATCAATACAAATAAAACAACACCAAGGCATATCATTGCCAAATGGCTAAATGCCAAGATAAAGTGAAATTTCTACAATTAACTAGAGGAGAAAAGGGCTTGTCAAAAGCAGGAAACAACAATAGTAATTATGGTTAATTTTTCATCAGAAACAATGTGCGGCAGAAGACAGGGGAATGGCAACTTTAAAGTGCTAAGAGGGAGGAAAAAAGTTTCCTACTATGATTCCATATCATGAAAAAGCATCTACTTAAGAAAAGGTAAAAAAGACAATTTTTGAATAAACTAATAATGAGATAGTTCAATAACAGCAAACTTTCACTGTAAGAAATGTCAAAGGACATTTGTATTGGAGGTTCTAGCCGGGACAATAGGGCAAGAAAACGTGAAGATGAAACATATAAAAACTGAGATTAATAAAAACAAAGCTGTATTTAGATGATCTGATTGCGCACTTACAAAATCCAATGGATTCAGCTCAATTTCAATGAAAAATCCCGTGGGATTTTTGTAAAAATTGACAAGATGACATTAAAATTTATTTTGAAAAAGAAGAACCAGGTAGGAGAACTTACATTACGTCATTGCAAGATACACTACAACTACTACTTACAAGAATTAAGACTGTGTGTTATTAACATAAACACAGGCAAATAAATTAATAGATTATAGCAGAGAACACATAAGTAAACCAGATAAAGACTTCAGATATAAACTTTCAAGTGGTTTTTCATTGAGGTGTTGATATGATTTGGCTGTGTCCCCACCCAAATCTCACCTTGAATTGTAATCATCCCCACATGTCAAGGGTGGGGCCAGGTGAAGATAACGGAATCATAGGGGTGATTTCTCCCATATGATTCTCATGGTAGTGAATAAGTCTCATGAGATTTGATGGTTTTGTAATTGGGATTTCCCTGCTCAAGCTCTCTTGCCTGCCGTCATATAAGACGTGACTTTGCTCCTCATTCACCTTCTGCCATGATTGTCAGGCCTCCCCAGCCATGTAGAACTGTGAGTCAATTAAACCTCTTTCCTTTATAAATTACCCAGTCTTGGGTATCTCTTTATTAGCAGCGTGAGAACAGATTAATACAAATGTCATAGCAATTCAGTGGGTAATGTAACAGTGTTTTCAATAATAATGCCAAAAAACTTGGATATCTGTATTTTACAAATTAAAAAAAAGAAGTTTTAAACCATACCTCACCTCATACAAATAACTCAAGATAGATTGCAATGCTAAATGTAAAAGCCAATAGTGTAAAAGTTTTAGAAGAAGATACAGAAAATATATTTGTGTCCTTGGTATGAGCAAAGTTTTCTTAGAATTCAAAAAACAATACCCACTAAAGAAATAAAAAAAGAAATGAAAAACTTGATTTTATAAAAAATGAAAACTTCATATGATTATTGGCTGCTTGTATGTCTTCTTTTGAAAGTGTCTGTTCAGGTCCTTTGCTCACTTTATAAAGGGGTTGTTTTTCCTTGTTAATTTGTTTAAGTTTCTTATAGATGCTGGATATTAGACCTTTGTCAGATGCATAGTTTGCAAAAACATGGAATCAACCTACATACCCATCAGCGATAGACTGGATAAAGAAAATGTGGTACATATACACCATGGAATACTATGCAGCCATAAAAAGAGAGTGAGATCATGTCCTTTGCAGGGACATGGATGCAGCTTGAGGCTATTATCCTTAGCAAACTAATGCAGGAACAGAAAACCAAATACTATATGTCCTCTCTTATAAGTGGGAGTGAAATTATGAGAACACATGGACAGAAAAAGGGGAATACCACACACTGGGGCCTATCAGAAGGGCCTTTTTTATTCCAGAGCCAGAATACAGCTCTTTAAGCCTAGGTTCACTCTAGAGATCTCAGCAGTGGGGTGCCCAGATCCTGACTCAGGTACTCTGCAATTACATGACTAGGTATCCCATCCTTCTACCCCTGAAAAAGTACATGTATTTATATTTATTCTTGTCCCAATTTCCAATCTTGATCCAAAGGGGTAAGCAAAAATGGTGGAGGTTGGGAGGAGAGAGAGGATCAGGAAAAATAACTAATGGGTTTTTACTAATGGGGTTAATACTTAAGTGACAAAATAATCTGTACAACAAACCCCTCTGACACAAGTTTACCTATGTAACAAGCCTGCACATGTATTTCTAAAGTTAAAATAGAAGTTATAAAAAAGAAAACTTCAGCCCATCAAATGTTAACTTTGAAGAGATAAGTCACAGATTAGAAGAAATAATTTATAATCATATATCTGACAATAAACCTGTTTCCTTAATATGCAAAGAACACTTGAAGCTCAATAATAAAAAAAGAAAAAATAACTTAAAAGTAGTGAGCAAAAGACTTGGATAGCTACTTCACAAAACAGGATATATGAATATTTAATAAGAACATGAACAGATATTCATCAAGGTTAGATAATAGAGAAATATAAATTGCAGTCACAATGAAATATCATTATACACCAACTGGAATGGCTCAAATTTAAAAGATTTAGAATATCAAATTTTGGAGAGACTGCAAAAGGACTGCAACTGTGATACACTGTGAGTGGGAATGTAAAACAGCAACTTTGGAGAACTGTATGCCAATTTCTTATAATGTTAACTGTACATTTCATAATCATCCATTTCTCTCCTAGATATTTAACACAAAGAAATGGAAACATCTGTTTATAAGCAAGAATTGTACAAGAATATTGACTGCATTCTTATTTGAAATAGTGAAAAAACCCAAATGTCCATCAACAAAGGAATGAATAAATATAAATATGTCAATGAATATAACACAGATGAATGACAAAAATGTCAGACACAAGGATCATACTGTACACTTCCTCTGATATGAAACTCAAGAACAGGTAAAACTCATCTATAGTAATAGAAATGAAGAAAGCAATGGCCTCTGGAGGTGGGCTGGGGGTAAGGTGCCAGGTGGCAGTGGATTTGACTGGAAATGGAGAAAAAATTACAGAACTGTCTGTGGCAATGAAAACTTTAAATATCTTCATTGTGATTGTGGTTACAGGAGTGTATGCATTTGTTAAAATGCACCAAATTGTACACTTTAATACTGACAGTATTAATATTCAATTACATAAAATAGGTTATATTAAAATAAAATTAAGTTACAAATCAAGCAAGCACACAAAAGAAAGAAAAACGAGAGGCCATATTCAATGACACTAGCATGAGCATGCATTTAGAAAATTTCACTTCCCATCGAAGAGATGCTAAGATTATGGCTCACTTTCCCAAATTACTTATACAGGCCTATTAACTAAATAAGACATTGAGGGGTGTCAACCAAAAGATGCATCAAATTCTTGCTGGTAACCAAAAGCTGTGTAAAGTGCCTTTCAGAGTAGATTTCAGGAAAAGACATAAGAAAGAGCAATTTCCCTGTGGTGGTGAGCAACAGCCACTCACTTGGATTTCCCTCCTCCGATTTTCCTGCAGAAGACCACGTTAAGAAGTGCCTGGTAGGAACAGGCTGAGAAGGTTAAAAGTTGAAATGCAGCATGCCTCATCACTTGTTCTCTTTCAACAGCATTGGTGGCAATGCAGAACTCCTAGTTCAGAGGGGGCTAGGCATGGGAGGAGGTGTCAGCCACCATCTGGGTGGACTCACAGGTAAACAACCTCAGGTCTTTGCTTGTCAGAAGCAAATATCTTTGGACTTGGTGTTAAAATGGGGGCAAATATAGATGCCTATTTCTTGAGCATTACTGAACCTTGGTGCCATGTGCCCCAGTTGGAGCCACTGACAGTCCTAAAAACCTGTTTTATTCCCTCCATATGTGTTGGGGAAATGCACCTTTACTGGATTTCAGATAAGTCATCCATTTTCCCCAGCTGGCTCCTCTGCAGCCTTTTAGGGCTTGGTCTTCTCTCGTGGCATCATCAGAAGCTCTATGTTTGTTCACCTGCTGGTAGTGGCACAGATCTCAGAAGGCTTTGATAGAGCAGAGACAGATTTGAGTGTCACCACCATTCCCCATTCTATTTTCTCAAAAATGTCCCTGACTGTGAAAAGATGGGCCATATCAAGGATGAATGCATATGAGAAAGAGCAAGGCTTCAGGAAGAAGTGCATCTGATTCCAAAACCTCGTTCTGCTGTCAAGTTGAGCCAGAAGTAGAATCAATTGAGTCTCAATTTCCACCATTGTGCAATGAGCATACCAATGCTTACTTTATAAGGTTGTGGTAATTTAATTTAATTATATTTAAGTGAGAGAGAGAGAAGCAGCTCAAATGATGATTTCTGGCATACTGTTGGTGTTCTATCCACCTTACCTCCTACTGTGTCATCTAGCTTTTTCAGCAGAAAAATTCATCAATGGTAATCTAAGTAACTGAATATATTCATTTGCTTTCAAGAATGTGTCTCCGTCCTTTCAGCATGCAAGTTCTTATACTCACTCATTTACCCACAATTCAGTTTTGTATTTATTTTTTTCTAGCTTTATTGAGGTATAATTGGCATATAAAAAACTGGCGCTTAAAAATTTGTTGAGGGTAAATTTCAGTCCTTTAATTGACTTATGTTACATATTCCCATGCTGTTTACTTTACACTAGTCAACAAAAACAACAAAAATTCTTCTTTATGCAGACTGCTTAGGGAGCATGATTCTCATTATTGAAACTTACATTCGTGTGTAATTTTAAAATCTCAAGTTGCTGTGTGCCATGGTCTGAAAATTTGTGTACCTCCAAAATTCATATGTTGAAATACTAACTCCTAAAATGATGATATTAGGACATGGGGTCTCTGGGAGGTGATTAGGTCATGAGGGTGAAGCACTCATAAAAGGGATTTGTGTCTTTAAAAAAAGAGACCCCATAGAGCCCCTCTGCTCCTTCCACCACGTGGGGCCCAGTGAGAAGGTGCCATCTGTGAGCCAGGAGATGGGCTCACACCAGACTGAAACTCCCGGTGTATTCGTCAGCTTTTGTGTTACTATAAAGGAATGCCTGAGACTGGGTAATTGATAAAGAAAAGAGGTTTAATTGGCTCACGGTTCTGCAGGCTGTACAGGAAGTGTGGTGCCGGCATCTGCTTCTGGTGAGGCCCTCAGTAAGCTTCCAATCATGGTGGGAAGTGCAGGGAGAGCCAGTGTATCCCACAGCAGGTGTGGGAGCAAGAGAGAGACAAGAGTTCCCCGACTTTTAAACAACTAGGTCTCATGTGAACTAACTGAATGAGACCTCACTTATTACAAAGGGGATGGTGCTGTGGTTTATATAGTAACGGTTTATTCATGAGGGATCTGCCCACAGGATCCAGTGACCTCCTACCAGGCTCCACTTCCAACACTGAGGATTGCATTTCAGCATGAGATTTGATGGGGACAAACACCCAAACCATATCAGCCAGTGCATGATCTTGGACTTGCCAGGATCTAGAACTATGAGAAATACATATTTATTTTTCGTAAGCCAACTAGTTTACAATATTTTTGTTATAGCAACCTGAATGGATTGAGACACCTTCATATTGGCACATATGAATTCAATGATCTTATAATTTTATTGAACAAATTAGGTCATTTTTGAGAATAAAACGGCATAATAATTAAGCAGAGGCATCAAACAAACTGGCATTGTTCTAGGCTTGCTGGACATATGATCACCCTAACATGAGTTTGAAGCCTCTTTGGGACAATCATCAATCTTCCTTATGAGATGACAAAATTGAGGGTCAGGAAGGCGACATATTTTGCTCAAGATTATCTAATTAGTAAGTGGCAGGGTCAGAATTTAAATGCAGATGACCTGAATCCAAAACCCGTAATTTTTCTAGAATAATAAAAAAATATTGGGAGAAAGAGTCATGGGAATGTCTGCATTCTTCGTTTTGTTAGAATTTTGCTGTATTAACTATTACATTAGCTAGAATTCAAATACTTTTTCATGTATAGCTTTCTGGCGTGGACTTTATTGTAATTAGACTTCAGAAGCACTATAACTATCTTTGCCCACTGTGGTACTATTAAGTGCTGTATGGCATTACGGAAATTCAAATTTCCCTAGCTAGACGTAATCTTTGCTAGTGCATTGAAATATAATTTCATAGCCTGATACTTAAGGCCCATCATTATTAGAACAGAACTCTTTCCTCTCTATGATTTAAAAGAGAGGAGAACATCAGCTGTTCTCCTTCAGGGGCATAGGTGTGGGAGGGGATATTTCTGGCCTCTCTCTTTTCATTGTCTTCCTCACACTTTATCCAATGAGTTAATAAACCTGGACAAAGCCAGAGCCTGCCTTCCAGAAGCAGGTCAGTGTTCCTGAGCAGGGTACCCTTACTGATGGCCCTATGGCCTCTGCATGCATGATTCAGCAGCCAGGGCCAGACCTCCAAATTCCAGGGGTATCAGGGACAAGAAAAATGCACTTGGTCCTTTCATTGCAGTGTTCACCAGAGGCCTCTGAATTGGAAGTCATAGACAGCTTGCAAAAATTGATAGGATTGGTACGTCGTTCCCATTTGGCTAACTTCCATGCACATTGGCTTTATAGGCCAGAAGCATGCAGAGGAGGAAGAACGAAGGGATTGGTGCCTGAAAGCCTATTGAGCCCTACCAATATATTCATCAGTGCATTTTTTTTTGTCATCAAGCCCATAAAATAACTTGTCCTACTGAAGCATAGCATAGATTTTATGATCCCATAACTTTGCAGCTTCTTGTCCTGAAATGGCTATAAATGCCACTAAGGCCAGTGTATTAGTTTTCAGTTCTGCCAAAACAAAGTATCACAAACTGGCTGTCTTATAACAATAGAAATTTATTCTGTCATAGTTCTGGAGACAAGAAATGTGCGATCGAGGTGGTGGCCGACCTATGTTACCTGTGAAGGCTCTAGGAGAGGATCCTGGCTTGCCTCTTGCTAGCTTCTTATAGCTGCAGATAACCCATAGTGTTCCTTGGTTTGTAGATGCATCACTCCAATCTCTGCCTCGGTTTTCACAAGGTGACCTCCCTTGTGTCCTAATAAGGACACAAAACACTGGCTTAGGGTCCATCTTAATCCAGTAGGAACCCAACCTAGGTTGGTTATGTCTATATAGACCCTATTTCCTGATAAGGTCACTCACAGCTACTGGGAATTAGGGCTTTAATATATCTTCTTAGGGGACATAAATTAACCCAATACAGCCAGGATCCCTAGTTGTATTATCAGATCCGAACTTTTCTCACCTTTCCAAGAACATCACTGTAACTATTCTTCCCTCTCTTCCGGCATCATTAGCTCTCCTCTCCCTCTACAAGTCCTTCTTAATCAGGGTACAACATGTGGGGATGTTTTTGCATATTGAAACAAAACGAACACACACACAAAACTCTCTTGACCTCTGAAAGGTATTAGTCAGGGTTCTCAAGAGAAGTAGAATTGATAAGATGTAGATAGATTTTAGAGAGAGAGAGAGAGAGAGAGAGAGACAGATAAATAGAGACAGAGATCTACAGATGGAGATTAATTACAAGGACTTGTCTCATGTAATCATGGAGGCTGACAAGTCCCAAAATTTTCAGGGTGATTTGGCAAGCTGATGACCCAGGAGAGCTGATAGTGTAATTCTAGTTCAGTGTGGTTGAGACCCAGGAAGAGCCAATGTTTCAGTTTGTATCCAAAGACAGGAAAAACAAACGTCTATGTCCTACTTTGAATGCTGTCAGGTAGAAAGGATTCTCTATTACTCGGGGGAGGATCAGTCTTTTCATTATACCAAGGACTTCAGCTGATTGGATGAGACCCTCCCACATTAGGGAAAATAATCTGCTATATTCAGCCTTCTGATTTAAATGTTAGTCTCATGGTAAAAAATACCTTTGCAGAAACAACTAGGATAATTTTTGACCAAATATCTGAGCACCTTATGACCCAATGAAATTGACACATAAAATTAACCATTGCAATCTCCCTTTCCTCTTCACCATTTTTCTTTTTGACTTTGTAACAAAACTTCTCAAAGTTATGACTTTACTTATTGTCTCTAATTTTTTTACCTTTCATTCATGCCTGAACCCATTCCGGTTAGACTTTCCTCCACAACCACAGAAAATGCTTTTGTCAAGGACCCGCGGCCTTTTCCTACTGGATGCTATGGTCAAGTCATAGTTGACTAGGAGGGAAACCCCATTAAAGCAGAGACATTTATCTGTTGTGTTGGTTGTTGCACCTCTGCCTCTCAGGACAGCAAAAAGCACATAGTAGGACCTCAATTAACATTTGTTGAATTATTAATAAAAAAGTAACTATTATTTTGCTCAGAACCAGTATTTGTCACATCTGATTGTTTTTCTTCTCCTTTAAACTGTGTCTCCCCAGCCGGGCGCGGTGGCTCAAGCCTGTAATCCCAGCACTTTGGGAGGCCAAGGCTGGTGGATCACGAGGTCAGGAGATTGAGACCATCCTGGCTAACATGGTGAAACCCCGTCTTTACTAAAAATACAAAAAAATTAGCCAGGCATGGTGGCGGGCGCCTGTAGTCCCAGCTACCGGGAAGGCTGAGGCAGAAGAACGGTGTGAACCCAGGAGGCGGAGCTTGCAGCGAACTGAGATCTCGCCACTGCACTCCAGCCTGGGCAACAGAGCGAGACTCCATATCAAAAAACAAACAAACAACAAAAAAAACCTGTGTCTCCCCTTGGCTGTTAAGCCATTCTAATTTTCTTCCCAACTTGCTGGCTGTTTTTTTTTTTGTTTTCTTTTTCAGTATTGTTTGTTGATTTCTATTTATTTCCCCAGCTTTTTAGTTTAGAGAGTCTGAGAGTTCAGTTCTTGGTCTTTTTATTTTCTATGTCTCATTCCCTAAGGCATTCATTATACAATTTTAAATCCTAGCCATATGCTGATGACTCCTTGTGTCTTTGGTCCAAATTTCTTTCTTGAACTCAAGACTTCCCTACTCAAGTTCCTGCTTATATATTCATATTTTTCCTAAAGATTTTAAAAGCCTCTTCAACTAAAATTAACCACCCCTACCTGTGGCTTTTCAATGAACCTTACTTTTATACTTTGTTGAATGCCTTCTATATCCTAGATTCACATATGTTCTATGATTTAATAATTTATTCCAACCAGTAGTACAATGCCTATGAACTTTCAATGAATGTTTTGTGAAGAATATATAAATTCTCAGTAAAAACTATCATTCCTAATATAACGAAGAAAATGTGTTTCAATAGCATTAAGCATCTTGTAGAAGGCTTTATAGCTGGCAAATGGACTCAGGGTGAAATTCAAGGCCTTTGACTCTAATTCCAGTGCTTTCTCCACTTGAGCACACTCTTCAACCATATGGGTCATAGTCCCCAGTTTAGACGTACATGAACAAGTTGCTTGCATGGGCTGTCACCCAAGTGCTTTTTATTCAATAAGGGAGAGATTGAGTGACTTTATGACTTGCAAACAAAAGGTTATAAACTTAGTATTACTAAATCAAAACCTTGTGTTACTTAACATGTTTGGCTTTATAATTTTCCCTTTTATTGTTATGAGAAGACATACAAGTAGATAAAGTAAGTGTGGTAAAGACAGGAAGACTGGTATTTCCAGCTGTCAAATCACTCAGAAGTGGAAATAAAACAAAACCAGACAAAAACAAAAATAAAAGTAGTGAGAAGGGTGAAAGACCGATAGTAAGAAAAGTGTAATAGAATGTTAAAGAGAAGAAAGCTAAGTCTTAGAGAGTTCCCTAATATCTAAGGGCAATTTTAGTGTAAAATACTATCTAGTGACTGGTTTAAAATATTCTAGTTAATGGGATAGGCATATGTATATTATAATTTTTCAAAACAATTCCACCAAATTACCTTTTAGAATTACACATGCTTTTCTATCACTAGCTCTTGGTTTAATCCAAACAGAAATCAATTCTCAGGTTTATGGCCAAAAATAATATAGTTAAACTGTATTTTGAAATCACAATAGACATGTTTTCACACCTGCTCACAACGGAGTAATAAGGATAGACCTACCCTCTCTCCTAGAACAAACAAACCTTTTAAAAAAAGACACAATGCTTTTCAAGACATGGAACATCAGACAATGAAAGATAGTGATCATTGAGAGACAGCAAATGAATGAGTAAGGAGTATGCTTGCCTCAGCTTACTGCAGTAATTTATATTCCCAGTGAGCTCAGTACTGTGACCTATATATTTATCCATTCTACAAATATACACTGAGATTCTGCTGTGTAGAAGACTCTGTTGTAGGTGCTTGAATAAAAATGATACACAAACCAGAAAGGTAGGGTGGCTGCATAAGCTTTTGCACATTGTTCACTGCATAAGAGTGACCTGCAAATGTTAAGTATTGGTAGAAATTCCACCAGACACCTCTCCACAGTCTGTGGAGGCTGCGTTTACTCGAGGAGACTCCTACTTCTAATTCGCACAAAGGGCTTGTAGTACAGTCTTATACACGTGGTTTGTATTCTTATTTAGCTTGCACTCTAGTGGTAGAGACATATAATAAACACATAAAGAGGACAATTATAAGTGATAAGTGCGATATAGAGAATTAAAATAGGATGCCAAGAAAGAAAGTCATAAGGGGGTACCTTATTTATTTGTTTACTAATTTCTTCATCTCATTACTTTAATTTGAAAGATAATATGGATATTTAAAAAGTCTAAGGGGAAAAGAGAATACAGAAAAAATCAATGGACTTGCATTACTTTTAATTAATTTAAAAAATGCTATGTATGTTTAAAAAGTCAAAGGGGAAAAGAGAATACAGAAAAAATCAATTCTTATTTATTTTTATTGGTACATAATATTTGTAGATATTTATGGGGTACATGTGATATTTTGCTACATGCATAGGACGTATTATGATCATGTTAGTGTATTTAGCGTATTCATCACCTCAAGTATTTATCATTTCTAAGTTTTGAGAACATTTCAAGTCCTCTTCTCTAGCTATTTGGAAAAAATACATTATTGTTAATTACAGTCACTCTACACTGAAAGCAAATGTTAGGTCTTATTCCTTCTATCTAACTCTATTTTTGTACCTGTGAACTAACCTTTCTTCATCCTCCCTACCCACAATCCAAACATCCTTCCCAGCCTCTGGTATCTATCATTCTACTCTCTATCTAATTGTGGTATATATACACAATAAAATATTATTTGCCTGTAAACAAAGAGTGAAGTCATGTCATTTGCAGCAACATGGACAGAACTGGAGGTCATTATATTAAGTGAAATAAGCCAGGCACAGAAAAAAAAAGCAATTCTTTATCCTTTTTTTCCTCCGTGCCAGATCTCAACTTGCCAGTTCTTTTCTCCAGAGAAAATTAGGGTTATTAGGGTTGCTAATTTCTCTTGCAGTTGTACATAGATATTTCGTGTATATAAAACCATACATGTGTATGTCTTAAAATAGTCTCCACAAATGAGAACATGCTAAAACATGGTTCTGTTTCTAGCTTTTCCTCCTGAAAATATATTGCAGATTATTCCAATTCAGCTTATAGAGCTGTTTCCTTCTTTTAAATGTCTGCTAATACAACATTGAAAGAATAATTCTTGGTTTATTTGATCAGTATTTTTTTGTTGTTGTTGCTTAATTAATGGAGATTTAGGTCTTGTCCGATCTGTTGCTGTTAAAAAAACAAGGTGGTATTGAATATTGTTGAACATATGTCATTTCACACACATGCAAGTTTTCTCTACGGAATAACTTCCTAAAACTGAAATTGTTGAGTTGAAATTTGAGTTCTAATTTAATAGGAATTGCTGTCTAATTCTCCCTGAAGTTGTACCAATATAAACTTCTATCAGCAATATTTACAAGTGTTTTATAATTTCCACATGTATTATCAAACTATTAGACCTTTGCCAACAAATTAGGTTTAGAGGATGGTATTCTTCAAAGTTTTAACTGAAATGTCTTTCTTTTTTTTTGAGATGGAGGCTCACTCTGTCACCCAGGCTGGAGTGCAGTGGCATGATCTCAGCTCACTGCAACCTCTGCCTCCCAGGTTCAAGCAATTCTTGTGCCTCAGCCTCCTGAGTAGCTGGGATTACAGGTGTGCACCACCATGCCCAGCTAATTTTTGTGTTTTTAGTAGAGACTGGGTTTCACCATGTTGCCCAGGCTTGTCTTGAACTTCAGGTGATCCACCCGTCTTGGCCTCCCGAAGTGCTGGGATTACAGGTGTGGGCCACCACGCCCGGCCTTAAATGTATTTATTTGCTGAAGGTTTCATACTGTTATATATGTTATTTTTTCTTTTTTCAAAATTGTGTTTGCATGGCCTTTACTCATTTTTCTATTAAGTTCTTCATAATTTTTTCTTTCTTACCTAGTTTTAGGAGATCATCTTATATTTAGAACATTAGTCATTAACTCTAATATAACCTACAGATATTCTCCCCAGCTTATTGATTGTCTCTAGACTTTTGTCTGTGGCTTTTTTTAATGCAGAATTTTAAATTCATTTTGATGTAGTCAATTTTTTAAACTAAGTAAGTCATTAAGAGAGAACATGGGAGGATGCCAGGGATCGATAGTGGGAAAATATTTAATTAATGGAATAGAGAGTGGAGAACATGCAAGGATTAATTTCCAGATAAAGGAATACAAGGTGAATGGGCTGATAGATTGAGATGGAGGGCAGAGAGTTGAATGATGTCCTACCTAAGTGATCAGAAACATATTGATGATGACAAATTTAGAATACAACCATGGGAGTGGTATCTTGCAGAAAATGGATGATTACAGATGCCCATGTGGAAGAGTGGAGAGAAATCGGTGTTAGGAAAATTTCCCATTTGGACATTGATGTGATAGGTGTATTACTAAAAAGGCATGACAGTAGTGATGGGTATGGCTGAAAGCAACATAAAAATACTTAGTAATTGCTCAATTGCAAGGAGCTATTGCAAAAGATAAGAATACATGGTTTTACTTCATTTTGTTGTTTTAATCCTATTTATGGTATAGCATTATGGATGAAGGACTGGATGGAGAGTCAGAAGACAGACCTCTTGTGTGAGACTCTTCTCTAAGCCTCAGTGTTCTCATTTGTAATATTAGTTTGTTGGACTAAATGAATTATATAATTACTTCTCACTATAATATGTTATTACAGTCCCCTAAGAAGCATCACTACACAGTGATACTTTTCCTGGTAGACGCATGGCAGAAACAGGTCTGAAATACTGGCACACTCACCAAACTATCAGTGGAGGTAGACCAGTTCTCCTGGTTGGCATGAGGCTATCTTCTAAGCAAGGCTGTCTCCAAGGGAGCCTTTAAAATATTGACAGCCAAGTTGGCAAGAGGCCCAGAATTGAAAAGAGATCAAAAGCATAGCCTTAAATAAAACCAGCTGGAAATGCAACTATTAAAAAAGAAGCGGGGAGAAAAAAACACATTCTGTAGGCTGGGACCTTATTTTAACATGTAAAACACAAACACTGGAGGCCGAGATTTAGACCCTTTTGCAGAGCAGTTATAGAAGAGGTTGGGCGAGCATTTTGATTTGTTTAATGAGAACCGGCTGTTTAAACATGTTTAGTCTCATTAACCATGAGTGGGAAGAGATGTCTTCTCTCTTGTGGTTGACAGGACTGTGGCGGATGCTTTTTTTGCAAAAAGAATTTGGAGGTAAAACTGGTAAAGCTCCCTCCACATTATCCCATTTAATTTTCATAAGAAGCCTTCAAAGAAGAGGAAATTAAGCTCCAAGAAGTCGAATGTGTTTTCAAGTAACTGAGGCTCAGAATATTTAAATAACTTGGCTAAGTAAATGGCCAAGCTGAAACCCTTAAAATTAGAAATCTGGCAGCAAGAACAAGTACAGTGTGGAGTCATGGGGTGAAGGAGCAGTAGATGGATGGACTGCTAAGTGCAAGGCAGTGGATCTACAGCATAGTCTCTGAGCCTCAACACTAAGGGCATTTTGGGCTGTGTAATTGCTTGCCGTAGGGGACTGTCCTCTGCACTGCAGGATGCTTAGCAGCATCCCAGACTTGGTCAGTAGCACCCTCCCTCCCGGGAGGACAACCAAAACTCCAAACACCCTCCCTCCCGGGAGGACAACCAAAACAACTTGGACAACCAAGTGCCAAACGAGGACAAAATCACCTCCAGATGAGAACTACTAAGCTGGAAAATGAAGCACTCATACACAGAATGTAAGACTATCACACTTATTGGAATCAGAGAATGTGATGAAAACTCGATCACATTAAGAAGGCAGATGTTAGGCTACAAAGATAAAGTATCAATGGACAAAAAACTATTACCTCAATGTAGCAGGTTAACTTTGGAAAGAGGCTCATGCATGACTCAGGCATGTGAGTTCCTGGTTGCTTCAGATGTGTGTGTCAGTTTGCCCATGTCTTATAAGGTATGCAGCAATGATCAGGTCATTTAACCCCTTTAATTCACCATTTCTTTATATTAATATATAAAATTACAATAGTAATATGTATCTTTCAAAGTTGTTGAGAGGTTTAAAAACTAGAAAATAAATAGAAAATCCAGATGACAGAGGGTTTGGTAATGACTTTTAGATACAATAACAAAGGGATGATCCATGAACAAAAGAATTGATAAGTTGAACTTCATTAAAATTAAGAATTTCTGCTCTGCAAAAGACACTGTCAAGAGAATAAAAAGATAAGCCACAGACTGGGAGAAAATATTTATAAAAGATATATCTAATAAATAATTGTTATTCAAAATATACAAACAACTCCTAAAACACAACAAATAAGAAAATAACCCCATTAAGAGATGGGCCAAAGACCTTAACAGAAATCTTGCCAAAGAAAATATTCAAATGGCAAACAAGCATATGAAAAGATGGTCCAAATCATATATTGCTACAGTTTGAATAGATACTCCATAAAGCATGTGTCAGAAACTTAATCCCCAACGTTGCAATGTTGGAAGGTGGAGCTTAATGAGACATGGTTAGGCCATGAGGGCAGAGTGAATGCATCAATACTGTTGTCACAAGAGTGGGTTCTTTATAAAAGTGGGGGGCGGGGGTGGGCCTGGTGGCTCATTCCTGTAATCCCAGCACTTTGGGAGGCCAAGGTGGGCAAATAACCTGAGGTCAGGAGTTTCAGACCAGCTTGGCCAATGTGATGAAACTCTGTCTCTACTAAAAATACAAAAATTAGCCAGGCGTGGTGGTGGGTGCCTGTAATCCCAGCTACTAGGGAGGCTGAGGCAAGAGAATCGCTTGAACCCAGGAGGTGGAGGTCACAGTGAGCCAAGATTGTGCCACTACACTCCAGCCTGGGCAACAGAGCCAAGACTCCATCTCAAAACACAAATAAATAAATAAATAAATAAATAAATAAATAAATAAATAAAATAAAAGGAGGAGTTTGGCTCCATTTTATTCTCTTCTTTCTCTTGCCATTCTGCCTTCTGCTATGGGATGATGCCAGCTGCCCATTCTCAGAATTTTCAGCCTTCAGATTTGTGGGAAATTTCTGTTCACTGTAAATTACCCAGATTTAGGTGTTCTGTTATAGCATCACAAAATGGACTAAGACATATGTTATCTGGGAAATTCACATTACAACTACAACGAGATACTACTACACAATTATAAGGATGACAAAAACCAAAACACTGACACCAACAAATGCTGGCAAGGATGTGGAGCAACGGGAACTCTGATTCCTTGCTGGTGGGAATGCAAAATGGTAGAGCCACTTTGGAAGACAGTTTGACAGTTTTTTACAAAACTAAACATACTGTCACCATATAATCTGCAATTGTGTTCTTTGGTATTTACCCAAAGAAGTTGAAAACTTATTTTCACACAAAATCATAAACATAGATGTTTATGACAGTTTTAATTATAGTTGTCAAAG
Organism: Pongo abelii; assembly: GCF_028885655.2. Taxonomy (NCBI): domain Eukaryota; kingdom Metazoa; phylum Chordata; class Mammalia; order Primates; family Hominidae; genus Pongo; species Pongo abelii. The sequence continues at coordinate 9,940,173 of NC_071988.2, forward strand.
CTTGGCAGCAACCAAGATGTCCTTCAGTAGGTGAATGAATAAACTGTGGTATATTCAGATGATGGAATATTATTCAGCACTAAAAATAAATGAGCTGTCAAGCCATGAGAAGATATGGAGGAAACTTAAATGCATATCACTAAGTGAAAGAAGCCAGTCTCAAAAAGCTTCATACATTATAATTCTAACTGTATGACATTCTAGAAACAACAAAACTATGGAGAAAGTAAAATGATCAGTAGTTTCTGGGGATTAGTGGAGGGAATGAATAAACAGGCAGAACACAAAGGATTTTCAAGACAGTGAAAAAAACCCTGTATAATACTATAAGTCTGGATACACTTCATTATACATCCAAACTTACAAGATGTACAATGCCAAGAGCGAACCCTAATGGAAACTGTGAGCTTTGGATAATGATGTGTCCATGCAGGTTCATCAGTTGTAACACACGTACTACTCTGAAGAGAGATGTTGATAATTGAGGAGGAATGGGAGTGTACAGGAATTCTGCATACTTTCCACTCAATTTTACTGTGCATCTAAAATTGCTCTAAAAAAGTAAAGCCTTTAAAAATATATGTATATAAACATGCCAGCACCTAAAAGCCTGTCATGAACTTAGGGGTTGTGAGGTTGTGAGGGTGAGTGTGTGAGTGTTTGGTTGTTTATTTAATTACACACCAAGTCATTTAAATACAGAAATCATGTCTTAAGTATCCTTGATTTTAATTTTTAAATAAATTCTGTTTTGTATCTCAAAGTATTGTTTTACTTTGAGAGTATCTCATAGTTTTCATGCTTTACACCTTAGAGATGCTTGTATGTAGTAAAATAATTACTATAGTGGAGCAAATTAACATACATATAGCCTCACGTAGTTATTCATTTTCTTTACCCCTGTGGCAAGAGCAGCTATAATGTACTCATGTAGCAAAAATCCTGAATAAATACATAATTATTAACTATTGTTTTCACATTGTACATTAGATCTTTAGACTTGTTTATCCTACAGCTCAATAGCAAGAAAATATATGATCCGATTAAAAAATTGGCAAAGGACCTGAATAGATATTTCCCCAAAGAAGAAAAAAAATGGCTAACAGGTACATGAAAAGGTGCTCGACATCACTAGACATCAGGGAAATTCAAATCAAAACCACCAGGAGATATACCAGTTAGGATGGATGTTACCAAAAAGACAAGAGATAACAGTGTTAGTAAAAGATGTCAAGAAAAGGGAACCTTTACATGCTCTTGCTAGAAATGTAGATTGGTGCAATCATTATGTGAAACAGTATGGAAATTCCTAAATAAATTAAAAATGAAATTACCATATGACCCAGCAATTCCTCTTAAGTCATCTCTATAACTCATCCTCCTATCTTTGTATGTTGTATATATGGATATGTAATAATTATTTTTGAAAAAGAAATAAGTTCTTTTTTTACTAGCCTTAGAACAATTTTTTTCCAATTGGAATTTAATATTTTTAAAACTCTTTCATTTTAAACATAAAATGCCAGTATTTAACTAATAGAAAATGGTTTTAAAAACTTTCTTATTTTTGATGTTTTTGTTATATATTGCCACTCTCATGGGAGTGGATCTCTTTGGTGAGGACATAAAGATAATTGTGATAATTCACAAAATAAGTAGCTGGTGCATGCAGTGAGGTTCTACGTTGAATGGAAGTAAAGACAATCCATTGAAGACATTTAGAAAATGTTTTTCAAAATCACTGTGGGATGGGTAAGGCAAGGGCTTTCCAGGAAAAGCATCTTAGCTGTTAGGGTCCAAAAGCAAAAGATGGCACATTGATATTTGGATCATTCAAGCAGGATTTACTTACAAGCAGACTACTTTCAAGGGAACTGCAGAGGACAGTGCACAGATGGGAACTTGTAATGGTGATGCTGTTACCGTCTTAGACACAAAGGAATATGAAGAGGAAGAGCATACTGAAATCTGGAAGGCTAGAGGGAGTCTGTGTGTAGAGCAGTCTGCCTTGGAAGAGGCAGAGACCAATTAGGGGGACATGGCTAACCTGAAGTGACCTCACTGGGAGGGATTCAGTGGAAGAAATAATTCTGACCTCTGTCTCCTCCTTCCCTTACATTTCCTACTCAGGGTCCCTTTTGGCTGACCTCAGAGGCTAAGGAGTACAGGATACAGTTGTATTACCCAAGAGGCCAGCTTCCTAGTTTAAGAGCAGAGGGTATGGATGGGCAAATGGAAAGATACCTGCAGACTGACCAAGTCAAACAATAGGCCCAGAAGACGAGATATTCGAGTAAGTCATGAAGTGGGGTTGAGGCGATTTTTGGCTACTATTTGTAGTTTGTCTTTATGGGCTAAGCAGGAGTTCAGTGCTTGTTCTGTCAACTGTAAAATGCCAAGGGTGGACAGCAACCTGGTTTATTCTACTTCAAATGAAAGAGGCCTGTTCTTGAATTTACAAAAGTCAATGCATTCATAATAGTGGAACTTTAATTTTTGCCAGGTTGGAATTTTTTTTGCAAATTCTCAAAATCCTCAAATAACCCTGGGCCATGTGTTTGTATGTCTTGAATATTTGCTGAAAGATTTCGTCCATTCATAGAAAAGTCATTGTAAACAAATTCTCAATAAATGAAATTTACATATGTACTTTTTAATGGAGTCACTGCTAAGCTTTTCTGGTGTTGTCAGATACACCAATGGGACATTTGCTCTCCTATGTCTTCTCCGCCAAGCCCATCCCTCTGTTGTGGGTGGAGGTATCTTTACATCTGGATGGCAGCTCTCTGGCACAGTGCTGCTTTTCCACTGCCCTGTGTCCATGGCAGGCATACCTAATCAATCATAGCATGCCTATACTGCTCTTAAACACAAAGCTCAGCATGAAAACAAAAATAATTTGTATCACTGCTTTAAATTGTGCTCACTGTAACGTTTATTGACCTGCTTTCCCCAACTGGGAGAATATGCACAGGTTCAGCTTTCACATTTGAGACGCTAAAAATAAAAACAAAAACAAAACTCATTTCTTATTTAACAAACATTTAATGTGCACCCACTATGTGTCAGGCTTTTTGCCCAGGTAGGTAGCACCTACATGTATAAGCTGTGGTTATTGTGAAAATACTCACAGCCCAGTGAAATACTCAAGCCAATAATGCCTATGAGTTTAAGGTTTCTTTAATAGAGGTTTGTACAAGAGAGAAGATTCAGTTCCACTTGGAAGCTACGCATGACAAATATGCTGTTTACATCTTTAAAAATACCATAAATATGGTGTGCAAATGGGCGCTGTGCTCACTGGGGAATTAATCTTACTCCACTAAGACTTCATACATTTGACTTTGGAGAAAATTGAGCATAAGTTAACAACATCAGAAGAGGGCAAAAGACATTCCACTTGACCCCATGAAATGACTTTTCTCTAATTCTGAAATCATAAATGCAGACAATCTGAAAAGGCTTCAAAAGGATTATTTCTTTTTATTTATTTACATGGTCATCATCATCATTATTATTGCTACATTTAATGTTTATTGAATGTCAAGCAATCTTGGGCTAAGAATAGCATAGAATAAAAGAGAAAGTTAGTGGTTTGACATACAAAATTAGTCTCCAAAATGGAAACTAAGATTCTTTAGTGATGAGTAGTTTCTTCAAGAGTAAGAATTGCATTGAGGACGAGAATAAACCATACAGATTGATGTAGTTTCTAGGGTGGTCCACATTGCGGTAGTTGGATTCGTTTTGGAGATGTTTTTCATTTCTTCATTAACTATCAGTGTCTTTTAAGCCAATCTCTGTTGAACAAAATGGTTATTATGCACTTGTACTTTGTTCAGGAACTCAGGCTAGTTTTAAATAAGATAAAGCAAATTATTTTTCAGAGGGAAGATAACAGTATCATAATCAGACAAGGAAGGCAGGGAATAAAACAGCTATTTTGAGTGTGCTTTAGCTACTTAAGTTTTAAGCTTCTAAAATGTTAAAAAAATAAATAAATAAAATAAGTGAAAACAAAGGAAGCCCAGTTCTTACCAAGTTGGTATATGTTAGCTGGCATGTCTCCATTAACGATGTTTTATCTCTGAGATTGAGACAAATAAAATGAAATGAAGAAAAACTGTGTGACAAATTTCAGGAGATGGTTTTTGTTTTGTTTTGCTTCTGTTTGTTTGTCTTTAAAATTCAGATGAAGTTGACTTCACAAACCAAAGTGCAAAATCACTGCTTGTACTCTTTATCAGAGGCTGAATGGGATTACACAACAGGTGGCAGACATCTGCTTGTTGCCCCAGCAGAATGAACTTTCTCATGTTCTCTATTTAAAACACCTTTATTTCTACTTGGGGATCCATGGGCTTTGAAGAAGTTGGCCACTCACTTGTGTTTAGGAGTGAGTCATGTGTCTTTGGTCATGATATTTAATTTAGGAATGGAGATGTGAGCTAAGCTAGTGCAACTTGAATTAGTTGTGGGACTTTTGCTTAGGAAACCCTTCTGCCTCTGAAGAATGTAGGGTGCCGATGTGAGGCCTGAGACAGCCATACACAGTTTTGATAAGAAGCCAGCCTGAGGATACAACCAGAGTAGAAGTCAGAGTCCAGAGTTTCTAAGAGAAATGAAGCTGAAATCCTGATAGCATTGTAAACCTCTGAATCAAACCGTGCCTCAAATGCTCAATCCTTGAAGTGTGAAGTTCATTAAATTTTATGTTATTTTTATTTCTTACCCAATTTAGATACAGTTTTTGTTAGTCATAACCACAATGATCCTAACCAATACATGTTTAGAAATGGTGACTCTATTTATATAGATTTTCCAATGTGCCTGACCCTATAGTAATTACTGGGAATTAGAATTGTAGAGCCTAGTGAACCGCACTCCCCTCTTTTCTCCAAAGACTTGAAAACTCCTTCTCATCCTTTACAGTTCAATTCAAATTCTCCCTTCTGTGTGAGTTAGTTCAGGCTTGCTCTTGAACTTAGAATCATTTTTTCTTTGCTTTCATGTTACTGTAATTATAATTCTCCTGTAGCACCTACCACGTTGCCTTCTGGTTGGTCGCTTTCGTTTACAGGGTAGTCTTCTCCATAAGGTTACAGGTGTCTGAATCCCAAGTGCCCAAAACAGAATCTTGCCCAGAGTATATGTTCAAAAAAAACATATGTATCTATTTTATTTATTCCTTTATCCTTCCTATATTGTCAGACATTGTGTCAGAAGCTTGGGATTCAAAGATGAATGCCCTTGTCTTGGCTTTTGAAGAAGATACAGTCTGGGGATATAACTTTTAATTGCAGATTTCGGTTCATTTAATCGTTATTAGTTTCTGCATATACTAGTAATCAAAACACATCTGTAATATATAATTATTTGCTTATGTATAAATTATATAGAAGTGCTACTGTGCTAATATTCACATTACAAAACTTAAAGAAGACATTGGATGAGCTGAAGTGAAGCATAAATCAAGGATCTACTAGCTTTCTGCTGTGTCCTAATAGATTTGCCTGGCATATGCCCCAAATCCCCACACCCACTCTAAAGATGTTTGGCCAAAGGGCTCAGAGAACAATGAGAGACAGACAACTTATGGATTCCAGGAAAGGCCTGCCTCGAATAAGAGGGAGAAGGTAGAAGATGAGCCCTTACTGCTCTGAGCTGGAGGCTTTGGGAGGTGGTGGGAAGAGCCAGCAGTGAGCTGTTCAGATAGCATCACATGTTGATCTTCATGCTGTGAGGCTTCGGAGAGGGGAAAGGTTTGAGCTCCCTCCAGAAAGACATCATGTTTCTTTTTTTCCCAGAACAATCGGCAGAAAGCAGGCTTTCTGTGGGGACTAAAGGAGAATGTCCTCCAGTGCTAATGAATCCTGTTGTTTCTGTAGCATTCTGCTTGCATGATTCCTTGCAATACAGATTGCAAAATGTGTCTGAAATTCTACATTGCCAAAACAAGGGCCTTCTCTAACTTAGCCTTTAGCTCTGTGTTCAGCACCCATATTAAACCCAAAGGGCTTGACCTTGACGCCAAGAGGTCTTCATTAGCTCCCTGACTCGCAATATCTCCAACCAGGCAGAACTAAGGGGTTCAGTATTTATTTCATTTGCTATATGCCCGCTGGATATTTTTAAAAGAACAGAACAAATGAACCAGAATGCATTATCTCATGCATTTTTCTCTTCTCACAATAGTCCCATGAGGGACGTATTATCCCATTTTACAAATAAGACAACCAAGAACACAAGAATTTAATAACTTCCCTGAAGGTCAAATTAATATGCTGAACAGCCAGGATTCAAACCAGGAGTTTTCTGGCTCTGGTTACTTTTATTCTTTCCACTGCTCTGCACTGCTTTATCTCATTACTGATGGTAGAATTAATTGCTCTAAAACTATCAGTTTCTATTTTATTTATAAGCAGGTACATAGAAGTCATACAGCTTCAGAGTTTGAAGGGACTTTAGAAATAGTGTATTCTTTTTGTAGTAATATGTTATTATTCTTGTTTGTCGTATGGATGTATATTTCACCAGGAAGGGGAACTGACTGACTTACAGCTGGAGCTGGAATTACAATCTGAGTCTTTCATTCAGAGCTAATCCATGTTTCTTCCATCCCATCTTATATGCCTCATCTGATTCTTTATGAATTAGACAAGCAAGGTTTTACAATTGTCATTATTTTAACATTTTATGACATCTAAGAATGTAACTGATACTTTCAAATATATTATCTTTTTTCATTCTTATCATTGCCCTGTAAGTATTATTCTTCTCCCCAGTTTACAATGAGACCACAGATAGAATCAGTATGCGACTGGAGAGCCAGGACTTTAAAACCACAGGACCTCGTTGACTCCCCTAGGATCATCTGTTTCCATCTAAGTGCACTTAACATTAGTTTTTAACTTTATATTTTATGTGGAAATGTATAATTTCCTGAATTATTTTAGTTTCATAAAATATTGTCATCAATTCATGTTTGAGGAAGACAGGGAGACATAGAGTCAAATCGACTTGCCCAAGACCATATTGAGAGTGACTCTTGAGTCTGTCTTTGAATTTAATTAGGAGAACAAAAGTAGCCTGAGTTATCTGTTGATAAGACATTTTGCTTAATTTTTACATTTAAACAACCATTTATATTAAACAGATGGAAAATAAAAACATAATAAAATGTAAAAGTATCACTAAAGATGAAGTTATACTTCATATATAACAAAGATGAAGACATAGCCTAATTAAAAGAGGCAGGACTTAACTCACAGGGTTGATCAGAGACATCTTTCCTGTAACACTGATGTTCACAGTAACAATAGACACATTTAGGGGGCCCAAGCCTGCTTTATATGCTATATCTTTAAATGCTCATAAACTTCTCTAAAGTAGGTTGATATGTTGATTACCACTATTCTAATATTATATAAGAAAAAGTCAAGCTGGGCTGGGACTCCATAGAGTTTGTATGAGCTTGGATCTAGGCTCTCCAAGTGCAGCCCAAGCACTAAGGTTCTTCTTGCCTGGTTTATGTCTTTGGTGGAGCATGTGTATGGAGGGTTCACTCACCACAGGAAAAAAAGGTAGCACTTTCCTTGAAGCACATCCTCATGTCCTCATCTTCTATAAAAGATTTCTTAGGTAATTTAAGACTCAAAAACCAATAGAACCAAAAGCCCTTTTGTGTGATATCCATGTCAAAGAACCTGCAAGATAATGACCATATCCTTTGTGTTTTTTTCCCAATCAAAATGGAAATGGAAATAACTTTTATTGAGTATTAAGGCCAGGCATAGCCCTAGATATTTGACAGAAGGCACTTAATTTGTTCTATAATTGTGATGCAAACTGAGATCCAGAGAGTGATAGTGTCACATAAAGAAAACAACAAAAAACAAAGAAAATTCCAGAATTAAAACTGCATCTATCTGACCCCAAGCCTGCATATGTCTCTCTGCATAGCACTGCCTGACCCTACTTTAATACGAGTCAGTTTCTTTTCAGTTAATTTCACCAAACATTGAGCACCTATTATATTACCAGAGGAGTGCTGTGGGAACACAAATATGAGAAAGGACCAGGCTGAGTTGGTCACCAGAGAACTTGTGGTCAATGGGAGGATTATATGTTTCAAGGTCAAGTATGACAAGTTCTATAACAGCCATCTCAAAAAAATCTTCTGAGTAAAAACGAGTAAAGAAATATCACATAATTTGTGGGAAAGTGCAACATGGGATGAGTTAGGAAAGGCTTTGTAGGGTAGGTAGCCATTGAATTGAATCAAGAAAGAGGACAGAGCTAGAAAACTGTTTTAGCAAACACAAAGACATGTGAAAAGAAGAAGAGACATTTTGGGCCCTGTAAGTACTAAGACCAGCAGCAATTTTCACAGTGGTAATGCAAGCATTTACTCAACAATGCTGGATTGACTTGGTTACAATCAGAGAGCGTCTTTAGTCTATTATTTCTCTTTATTAAGCCCACTCTGTGTACGGGCTGCTGGTGTATCCAGGACACCCAATGCATGACACCTCTCTTCCCTGTCTGAATTTTGAACAATTGGAGAGACAAGACAGAGAAGAAACATTTGGAGATCAAATCTAGCCTTCATGTTGCAGAAAAGCTAATTGTAGAAATTAGCTGAGTGTGAGAGCAAAGTGCATGTGGGAAGTGAACTCCCAATTTATTCAGACTTCCCCAACTGTCACAGGTACACTGGCCCAAGGTGGGCATCCATAGAATGGGGGGGGTGCTGCCCAGGTAAGACTCATTGCCTGAAGAGGTGGAAGACATCCTTAAAGAGCTTGCTCCCAAGAGGAAAGTGGGAGGAACTAATCTATGAATTCCCAGTTTATTCTTGCAAATTTACCGTTGAGACAGGTCACTATACCTTCTCTGCAAATAGTGTCTAAACATGCCAGGAGTTTGAAATTCACTGACTCCCTAAACATGTGAGGTGGAGAGGGTGGGATGGAAAAGGTTTCTCTTTTCCAGATTTATGACTCGTGACCACTTGACCAAGTCTCAGCCGGTATCAAACATGCTGGGGTTCTGTTAAGTCAAAGTGAAGACTCTTCTAAATAATGTAAATGTCAAGACTGGTGCAGTCATCAAAACTCAAGCCTTATTCAAAGTTAAAACTCCTTCCCCGTCCTGAATCAAGCTGACTTCAGTCTTGGAAGCGTGGGTGGTACAAGGGCAGGGAGCATCTCCATTTCCCCACCACCCTTCTCTTCTGCTTCCCTTGCTTCCTGGCCTAGTTGTCTGAGCTCCGCTGTTGAGTAGAGGAGGAAGGCGCTAGCGTAAAATGGCTCCCATGGCAGGTGACTGTGTGATTGGGTGTGAGTTCCTGCTGTTTATGGAACAGACACCTTCTGCCTGTCTCTCAAGGGGTCCCTGTTGAGGACATATTTCAGATACTTATTTTGAGTCTTTCAAACTCTATCCACAGTTCCCTTAAACCGGGTGATGCCACACCTCTAGCTGGCTCTTCCAAGCTCTCCTCCTGCTCCTTAGGCTTCTGATAACCTGAGTCACATATAGTCCAGGCTGTCTTCAAACTTTGGGGGTCACATATGGCCTCCTAGGAAACACTGCTTGCCCCCTGGAAGAGACTCCATCTCCTTCCTCTGCTTGGGTATCTGAGGTACAAAGCACTGATCTCTGTTCTTCCAACCATTGTCTTCCCCATGCAAAGGTCATGTGTGACTCAATCCCATTATACACAAGCCCAGCAATCTAATGGTTCCACTAAAGTCGCTTTCACTTGGATTGAGGTAGGGAGTAAGTATCTCTCTCTTCCTTCTAGGTCTGGTGACCTGATCATGGGAGGAGAGACATCATGCAGACACTTCCTTAAATGGAAACCTTTTTCACATGCCCTTTTACTCAAACCATTTATTCATTTGAAGTGGGTGATGGACGATCTCCATTGTATAATTCTGTAGCAAATAAGGTCTAGCCCTTATTTTGGATGTGGCTGATTGGCATCTATTGTTGTGGTCTTTGAGAATTCTGCTGATGGAAAGACAGAAGAAGTCACATTTTATCAGCCTCTGATGCTAACACTTATTGAGGGCTTACTATATACCAAACACTGTGCTGATGCTTGATTGTTTCATTTAATCTTCAGAACAACCTGTCAGGCAGGCATTATTTTGCTGATGAGGAAATTGAGACACAATAATTCAAGTTAACATAGCTATAAACATTGGAGCTGGACATAAATCCAAGCAGTCTGATGAATCCCAAATGGTTAATTACTGCATTGAACTACTTTCCCCACAATGCAGCAGGGTTGGGAATCAAGCCAGGGTCGACTTCTTAGAAAGAAACCATGCTCACATCTCAACAGGCTGAGAACAGTGGTTGCTTTAGACAGAGCACATAGGAATTAGGGGAAGTAAGGTGAAGAGGAAATGGGTGGTCACCCTTAGAAACCAATGGATGAAGCAGAGTGTAGAGAATGGGTGTAGACGTTGAAGTGTAATAGGCCTGGGTTGACCCTGGCCTGGCCTTTTCCCTTGCCAGGGGAGTGACCTTGGGCAAATTCTTTCACCAACTTGAGTCTTGGTTTTGAGTTCATATAGTAAGCATTACATATATATATATATGTATATTATATATGTATACACACACATCCCCACACTCATACACACACACACACATATATAATACATACATATAACAATCTCACAGTAATGATCTGAAAAATAAATGAGATGCTGTAAGTGCTTATAAAATTGCACAAAATGTTAGACAATTGAAGGTATGATTATTATTGTAACTAACATTTATTAAGCAGTTACTGTATTCCAGAAAGTGATCTAAACACTTTGTGTGTATTTACTTGTTTAATCTTCCCTATATACAATGAGACTGTACTATTACTACCTCCTTTTAAAGAAGAACAAGCCCAGGCCTGGATGAGCCACAGTTAATGTAGTTAGTGTGTGGCAGGCTGGATCATGAGCACAGATAGCCTGTGAATGGTGCCCATGTGTATCCAGTATTGCTATAGCAACACCTAGAACATCTTAGGGAGGTCCATGGGTCTTCTCAGCTACAATAAATGGCAACGTATCACTATAATAATTTCCACACAACTCTTTAGGCAATGAGAAGCCATTTAAAGCACAGCAATATTATCAGGGTAAATTTGAGGAATAAATATTTGTTAAATGAATTATTAAATTAAGAGAAGTACAGACCAGTTTGTTTATTACCTGGTTTCTTGTACACACTATCAGAAAATTATTTGGTGGACACAAAAAAATTCACCTAATCTTTTACTTTTGGCATGTACAAGGAAATAGATAAATAAAACACAAGTGGGAATATCCTGCTATTTTTCAGAGGTTCAGGGTTCGTTCTTGATCATGTTTGTGGTCTGTTTATCGGAGAATGCCTTGGTTTAAGATATACACAGTATAAATGCTTTGGGAAGCAGAAATAGATTTCACTTTATTATTCCTTTCACCAATAGAACCTAATCTCTTTGTAATGATTTAATCAGTAACAGTGAACTGTTTGAAGATAACCTCCTACATAAATCAAAAACTTCCAATATGCATTTGCTTGAGACTTTTCTAGTGACCTCTGATCAGATATGTATCTCTTTCTCTCTCTCTCTCTCTATATATATATATATGCACACACACTTTTATATCTGTTTAATATATATATCCATTTACGTGTGCATAGTGAATTATCACAGCATCAGAACAGATTGTTTTACAAGTCTGATGATCAGTAGCATTTAGTTGATTCACATGCACTCCACAGTTTGAAAATTCATTTTCTTTAAATGTAGAGGTTTGATTTTTTTTCTTTAGATGAGAGTTTATTTAAAAGCCAGACATCCTTCTCACTTTTCTTTTCTCTGTCTCTTCCTTCCTTCTTTCTGCCTATTTCAGTTTGGTTTCTTTGGTCTCGAGCAAGGTACAAAAACTTAGATTAATTAAGAAAAAACATAATGTAAGAAAAGTTACGTTGAATAGATTTGGGTTCGTTTGCTGAATAGAAACAAAAGCTGAACCACAAGGCTTTTTCATTTTCACCAAGCATTTGCCATTTTTTCGACCTCTGCCTGACCCCCAATCCCAAAGCCATTTCTAAGTGTAATACCAATCTCTATAAAAGTTAGCCATTGTTGGCGGGGCACGGTGGCTCACGCCTGTAATCCCAGCACTTTGGGAGGACGAGGTGGGTGGATCACTAGGTCAGGAGATTGAGACCATCCTGGCTAACACGGTGAAACCCTGTCTCTACTAAATATACAAATGATTAGCGGGCTTGGTGGCGGGTGCCTGTAGTCCCAGCTACTCGGGAGGCTGAGGCAGGAGAGTGGCGTGAACCCAGGAGGTGGAGCTGGCAGTGAGCAGAGATCGCACCACTGCACTCCAGCCTGGGTGACAGAGCGAGACTCTGTCTCAAAAAAAAAAAAAAAAAAGAAATAGCCATTGTTGTGTAATGAACAACTCCAAACCTCAGTGGCTTAAAACAGCAGGCATTTCTTAGCTCACATTTAGTGTGACTGGGAAGATCTTTTGTTGTTGGTTGAGAAGAGGCATTATCCATGCATCTGATGTCTGCTGTTGGTCAGCTGGAGACTGGCTTCCCGGACCTTGGCTGGGTTCTCTTACATCTGACACCTTGCCTTGGAGAAATGAGCATATTAAGGGCCATAGCACCTGTCATTCAAAGGGATGATAGTCCCTTGTGGGTCCCCTTGGCTTGCTTAAATAAAGGTAGTGGAGGCCTAAGAAAATTAACAGAAGAGAGAGAGGCATCTTAAGGCCTAGGCTCAGACCAGCATACTGCATCAATTGGCCAAAGTACTTACCAAGGCCAACCCTATTTAAGGTAGGGAGTAGGAGAAATAGATATTACTTATAACAAAGCCACATTGTAAAGGGACATAGTTGTGGTCAATTTTTGGTAACAATCCATCATAGACAGGACAACAGGACAAAATATCTTGATGGACAGACTCACTAAGATGCATGTAAACTGGGAATGAAGAACCCTAAAGGAAAGCTAGTCTTGTTGCAACCAGAAGAGGAAATTGATGCTAAGAAGATAAAAAATATCTTGCATGTTGTCCTCAAGGGCCTGGGTCTATTGGGAGGTAGCAGTTGACACCATTGAACAAAGATATGTCATTGGGCTGTTTTTATTTAGATCTTCCTATATGAGCTCAATGGGGCCTCTACTTGGAGAGCTCTTTGTTAATCATGGATTAAACATGAGTAACAAGCTTCTTATCCCAGAGGATAAGAAAGCATTCTCAGCAGTGGGTGTTAGTGAGGAACACTTCTTCCTTATTGTTGACATCTTCATCCTGTTAAAGCTCAGTTAGTAAAACTTTGGACTTTTATATGCCCCTTTGGCCTATGCATTGGTGAAATGACTTACATGGCTGAGATGTTTGGAAGGAATCCCTGGGGATGCTCACCTGAAGTAACCCTCTATGTCTTCGGAGCTGCAAGAAGCAGAGGCTTGCCCAAGTCCAGCACTGACTGAATTTGGTAGATATGTCTCTCTGGGTGCAGAGTTTAGTATAATCGAGCCTGCTAGGCTAACCTACTGAGGATGTGTCTTCCAACTTGGCCTCCATCTGTATTAAATGCCATGTGTGGCTTTCAGATTTTTGTTTTATTTATTTACTTGCTCACAATCCAGGTAGAGAGGGGATTATGTTTTTGTGGGTCCTCTTGGCATTCCCAACAGAAGGAAATAATGTGAGCAAAATAGCAGCAGCATAAAACAATTTGGGACATTATAGGAATTCTCTGGCTCACATGCCTGGACTGGAGGTGTGGAATGGGTCTAAAGCTAGAAGGCACATGATGGCCAGATAAAGAAAACCATACTGAACACTGCCATACTGAACACTGGGCGTTCGACACTGAAGGCAATATATGAGAGGTTTTGTAAGTTGTTGTTGTCATTTACAGCAGGTAATGGACGTGAAGAAAATGTCAGTATCTTGGAAAATCCACTCAGACGCCATTGTTGATTATGTTCTGCCAGAGTTTCAAACACAATGCAATGGAGCCAAGTCCAAGTAAATACCACCTGATAGATTCAAATATGTGTACTCCACAGGATTCAAACAAGCAAATGCAACCAAGTAGCCAAGAAAAAGAGAAAAGTATGAAAGGGAGGCAGAGAGGTAAAGTGAGAGTTTCCAAATAGTACAGGTGATTTCACTGTCCTGCCTCACCAATTAGTATATTGGATTTAGTTTGGCTACTAAATCACAGATCCAAAAGGACAGTGTATGCCCAATACCAGCTTCAATCTGAAATTGTTGATCTCTGAATCTAATCCATTTATCACACAGGTTTGATGATTTGCCCCCAAATCTCATATTTTAATTTTCAGTGTCCTTTTCGGCTGCTAAAATTAGCTCTGCTTCTAATGTACCTTATTTATATTCTATAGGCCAGGCTTGAGAGGAAGGTATCATCCTTAACTCTGCCTGCTTCCTCTCTCCCCTAGTTAAATTAGTTACCTAGTTACTTGTTTGTTGTGCCTTAGGAGAGCCCTCATTGCACTTCCATTTTGGTAGAGTACATTATTCATCAGGCCAGTTCTCTGTTCAAAAGTTGTCATTCAACAAGGATGTAGAAGAATTGAAATATAAGAACTCTGAAATATTTTTTGTTCCAATATTTCATACTTCCTCTTATTGAACACGTCCTATGTACCCAAGCTTGGACTGGGTGCTTGGGAGATGCCAGATCGGAGGACTTAGGCTCAAGTAAACACCAGATTTGCTCCAAGCCACTGCCATTCTTGCCTCTGTTTATGCAATATTTTCCACTGCTGTTGCCATCTGTCTGCTAAACCCTATAGTTTCAGAAAGACACAAATCATCTCTTCTAGTGGAATTTCCCGTGATTTTCTGTTCAGAACAAAAGTTGGCAGTATGGCCTACGGGTTGGCCTCCGTTTTTTTATAGGTTTATTAGAACAGAGCCATGCTTATCATTTACATATTTTCCATGGCTGTTTTCATACTATAGCGGCAGAATTGAGTGTTTGGAACACTGGCCCTACCTCTCACAAAGGTGAAAATATTTACTCTCTATCCATTTACAAGAAAAGTTTGTTGACTCCTGATTTAGAATGCTAACCACATAGTGCTTGGCTTTTACCTCCCCTAATAATAAATAATGGCTATTAACAATAGTCACCACTGATGGAATAGGAAGATTGACTGAGAACTTAGACAACAGGCTGAATCCTCTTTTAACATTACAGCATTTGATGTTCATGCCATATCTGGGGAGTAGATATGGGATTCACATATTACTGATAAATAAACAAAGGGTTCGACTTGTTCAGGAAAGTAACCCATACTAACACTAAATGGCAAAAGTGGGATTTGAACTTTTATTTTTCTGATCCTGAAGTCTATACTCTGACCTGCTCTCTAGCGGATTGTGTGTATCTCTTCTCTCCTGGGCTGAATTTTAATTTTCTCTTTGTATAGGGTTTAGCAGAAGGAATGCGATCACCGTGTTTAATCACTAACTGAATGTACAGCTACATTCATGCATGCAGGGGAAAAGAGGTAGCAAGGGAATCATTTAAAACTATCAGCTGTTTCTTGGCACTCTGAGTGTAATCAAGGGAATGGAGAGTTCTTGCTTTTTTTTTTTTAATTTGTTTTTATAATCTAAGCTTCTTGAAGGCAGAGATACATATCTTCATTGAAGCAACCAAAAAATAAGTCATATCTGGGCTTAGAGAATGCCTAAGAACTAGAATCTAGGAACTAAGTTTTCTAGTTATGCTTCAGCTGCAAATTAAGTGTTATCTTGAGCAAAGCATTTATCTCTCTGAGCCCACTTATTAATTTGAATATCAAGAAAATTTTATTTGTTGCTTTTCGAGGTTTTATGACAAAGCCTATTCACATCTAAGAATTCATGAGCATGACTATAATATGACTTTTAGTATATTTATCATAGAATCATGAGATCGCAAGCCAGAGGGGGGAAAGGAAGAGCTCTAACTTTTATAAAGTGCCTGCTATGTTCGGGCACAGGTCTGGGTGTATTTCATGTAGTCCTGTGAGGAAGGTGCTATCATGATTAGAATGAAGGGAAGGTTCAGAGGGGTTCACAAGGTTTCCTAAATCAAGCACAGGGTGAGTGGTCTAGCAGGGATTCCCACCCAGGTCAGATCATGACACACCATGTGCTGTTCCCACTATGTCAAGGTTTGATACACCATGCCATACCACATTTAGCACTAAATGAGGCTGGAGTTCGTTCTTTTTTTTTGCAGCTCAAGGTAATTGATCTGAAATTGTTGGAAACAGTTAAAAGTTCAACAGAAGCGTACAGCATTATTGTAGTGAGTCTTCAATTTCCAGATCTTCTGAATCACAGGCTGCTTGATATTGAATTCTGTTGTGTTAAGTAATAAATCTTATCAATTCTCTTAAACATAATACTTCATTTTTTCTTCCTCTTACCACTACCAGCCTCTGAGCCTGGGCCTTCCTGTATGTGTCTTTTAGAATTGGCCACTAGAGGCTCTGTCCAATCCTATAAACAAACCACCAAATTTTTCCAAAGTAATCTTTATATGTATCAAAGCTGATTATGTTATGCCCAAATTAGGGAAAAAGTTAAATGATTAATTTAGCACCTAGTTCATGTCTGTGAAAATAACATAGCATTTTATTTCATTACATTCTCTGCTGATACATATATATATGGTGTATATATATATATATAGCTATATATACACACACATATAAGAACATGCAACACAATATATATCATATAAAAACATAGAAACTAACAAAAATCAGTAATAATTGTCTATGTATGAATATTTCATAATTTCCATTCTTCTGTATTACTTCAATTAACTCTCCGTCACCAGCCTGTGAAGAAGCAGTACTGATCCATATTTTATAGACAAGGAATAGAGGCTCAGGAAAGTTATAAGGTTTGCCAACTATAACTAACCTTTGCTGGCTTTATTATGACCAGGCATGCCTCCAAATATTTTATCTATGTCAGCCCATTGTATCTTCATGGGGTTGAAGCCAGATGGGAGACAGGCTTTCCAAACCAAATTCTGTCACCTTCCTTCACACATTCTCACCTTTCTGTGTGAGGTCCTGACTTGTTATTTCCCTCCTGCTTTGTTTCTCTTGGGATTGCTTATTTTTTGTGGGATATTTTGTCTTATAATCAAAACAGAATATAGTGTAAAGAATGTCACATGGGCAATAATTATATGGTGCTTTATAGGTTACGAATCAGCTTTGCTGCAAATGTTTGATGTTTTCCTTTTCCTTACAGTAACCCAAGGATATGATTATCTTTACACTTAAATTGTACAAGTTAAAACAAACAAAAAAACAGAAGTTCAAGAAAGCCTTATATATCCTTAGTACTAGTCCACATGTTTTCCCTTCTTATTGCTATTACTCTCTATCCACACTCTGAATGACCAATTATTTGTCCCGTCTCTATATTTTTTACCAATTTTAAAAGCTTATCGGATAAAAGAGAAGACACCAGCGAGTCCAAATAGAGTAAGCATTTAACCTACTACCTCTTCACTTCCACCTTGGTGTTATACAAGCAGACAACACAGGTTTCCAGGGCTTAAATTAGGGAGATTACATTTTATGATAATGAAAATCTCTCTCTGGAGGGTAGCATTTTACCTCTTGTGCAACGAAAATCTGTTCTGACAGTTCCAATTATGAGAAACACTCCACCACTAACAGTTTGGCCGTGACTCACCTCCAAGTGTTTCTGTCTGCAACATCTGTCCAGTTTGCCTTTTCTTTTTTAAATCATAATTTAATTTTACATGGAGGATGCTTGTACAAACCAAGACCCACACACCACTGTTTTATCAGGGAACCATTTAAAACAAGCATGTGATTTGGGATGCAGAAAATACTTCAGCCTCCAAAAGTTTTCTAAACAGATTCTGGTCTTGTGTATCATTTCTGCAGTGGAGTAATAGGGCTAAGAGCTGAATTTTATGCTCTCAGTAACTGAGAACACTAGTAGATGATGTACTTGTATTCATAAACCATGGTCCCAGCAGAATAACGTGTCTCTTCTTTTAATATTCAGATTTTTTTACTTAGGTTTTTAGAGAGGCCTTGGTGTGCAGTCTCTCGTCAAGATCAAGAGTTAGTTCTCCAGGATAATATTCCTCTGCCTTTATGAGCACCATGATCTCTACATTACCTCTGTCATGGTGTATATTCTTTGAGATGTTCTCAATAAGCTCCCTGAAGCTAGCATAAATTATCTTCTTAATATTTGAGAAATATTGTAGTTTTATGAGTTCGTTAAGAACTCTGACCTTTTTTAAAGCTAATCCTAAATAAATTTTATTTCTAACCTCACTGTTTTACATACAAAAATCATTGTGGCAGTGCAGTTACTTTTATGCTAGACCTTATATTGGAGGTTGATATGGTTTGGCTCTGTGTCCCCACCCAAATCTCATCTTGAGTTGTAGTTCGCTATCATAATTCCCACATGTCATGGGAGGGACCTGGTGAGGGGTGTTTAAGTCACAGGAGTGGTTACCCTCATGCTGTTCTCATGATAGTGAGTGAGTTCTCACAAGATCTGATGGTTTTATAAGGGCCTTTTCCCTCTTTTGCTCGGCACTTCTCCTTCCAGCCACCGTATGAAGAAAGACGTGTTTGATTCCACTTCTGCCATGATTGTAAGTCTTTTGAGGCCTCTGCAGCCATGCTAAACTTTGAGTCAATTAAAACTCTTTCCTTTATAAATTGCCTAGTCTTGGGTATGTCTTTATTAGCAGCATGAGAATGGACTAAGACAGTAAACTGGCACCGATAGAGTAGGGTGCTGCTATAAAAATACCCCAAAATGTGGAAGCTACTGGAACTGGTTAACAAGCAGAGGTTGGAAGCATTTGGAGGTCTCAGAAGAAGATAGGAAAATGTGGGAGATTTTGGAACTTCCTAGAGACTTGGAGGACTCAGGAGACAGGAAAATGTGGAAAAGTTTGGAACTTCCTGGAGACTTGTTGAATGGATCTGACCAAAATGCTGTTAGTGATAAGGACAATGAAGTCCAGGCTGAGGTGGTCTCAGATGGAGATGAAAAACTTCTTGGGAACTGGAGTAAAGGTGACTCTTGCTATGCAAAGGGAATAGTGGCATTTCCCCAGCTGCCCTAGAGATCTGTGGAACTTTGAACTTGAGAGAGATGATTTAGGGTATCTGGAAGAAGAAACTTCTAAGCCACAAAGCATTGAAGAAGACACAGAGCATAAAAATTTGGAAAATTTGCAGCCTGACAATGTGATGTAAAAGAAAAATCCATTTTCTGGGGATAAATTCAAACCTGCTGCAGAAATTTGCATAAGTAACAAGGAGCCAGAATTAATCACCAAGACACTGGAGAAAATGTGTCCAGGGCATGTCAAAGACCTTCACAGCAGCCCCTCCCATCACAGGCCCAAAGGCTTAGGAGGGAAAAATGGTTTCTTGGGCTGGGCCCAGGGCCTTGCTGCTGTGTGCAGCCTCAGGACTTGATACCCTGCTTTCCAGTTGTTCCAGCCATGGCTACAAGGGGCCAAGGTACAGCTCAGGCTGTTGTTTCAGAGGATGCAAGCCCCAAGCCTTGGCAGCTTCCACATGGTGTTGAGTCTGTGGGTGCACAGAAGTCAAGAACTGAGGTTTGGTAACCTCCACCTAGATTTCACCAACACCTAGGATGTATGGAAATGCCTTGATGTTCAGGTAGAAGTTTGCTGTAGAGGTGGAGCCCTCATAGAGAACCTCTGCTAGGAAGGTGCAGAAGGGAAATGTGGGATCAGAGCCCCCACACAGTCCCCAATGGGGCAGTGCCTAGTGGAGCTGTGAGGAGAGGGCCACTATCCTCCAAATCCCAGAATGGCAGATCCACTGACAGCTTGCACTGTGTGCCTGGGAAAACTGCAGGCACTCAATGCCAGCCCATGAAAGCAGCCAGGAAGCAGGCTATAATCCTCAAAGCCACAGGAAGGAGATGTTCACAGTCATGGGAACCCAACTCTTGCATCAGCATGCCCTGATGTGAAACATGGAGTCAAAGGAGATCATTTTGAATCATTAAGGTTTAATGACTGCCCTATTGGATTTTGGACTTGCATGGGGCCTGTAGCCCCTTTGTTGTGGTCAATTTCTCTTATTTGTAATGGGTATGTTTACCCAATGCCTGTGCCCCCAGTGTATCTAGGAAGTAACTAACTTGTTCTGATTTTATTGGCTCATAGGTGGAAGGGACTTGCCTTGTCTCAAATGAAACTTTGGCCTTGGACTTTTGGGTTAATGCTGGAATTAATTAAGACTTTGGGGACTGTTGGAAGGGCTTGATTGTGTTTTGAAATGTGAGGGCATGAGATTTGGAAGGGGTTAGGAGCAGAATGATATGGTTTAGCTCTGTGTTCCCACCCAAAACTCACCTTGAATTGTAGTTCCTATAATCCGTATGTGTCATGGGAGGGACCCAGTAGGAGGTAATTTAATCACGGAGGTGATTACCCTCATGCTGTTCTCAGATAGAGAGTGAGAACAAGATCAGATTGTTTTATAAGGGACTTTTCCTCCCTTTGGTCATTCTTCTCCTTCCTGCCACCATGTGAAGAAGGATGTGTTTGGTTCTCCTTCTGCCATAAGCGTAAGTTTCCAGAGGCCTCCCTATCCCTGAGGAACTGTGAGTCAATTACTCCTCTTTTCTTTATAAATTACCCAGTCTCAGGCAGTTCTTTATAGCAACATGAGCATGAACTAATACCGAGGTTATGTGACTATGAGTGTGATACACGAGTACAGAGACTATGTCTTATTAATTTCAAAACCCCCAGTGCTTTAACTCATGTATACCTCGATCTAGAATCATACAGTCTCTAATTAGTGAGATTTCTTAGGATTATCTCCTAGATCAGCCTCTAACTACTATTTGACCTTGGATATGTGTCTTAACCTTTCTGAGTCTCAATTTCTGCATCTGTAAAAAAGGGCTACTAATGGCACTTACACATTTTGGTGGCAGATTAAATAAAACTGAGTTAATTTATTTCATTTTAAGTGTAGAACACTGTGACTGACACAAAGCAATTGTATAAAAATAGTAGTTATTATTAGACATGGTTAGACATGGAGTCTACTAAAAGTTTACTAAATTAATCTTGAATACAGTTGGACAATACACAATTCTATAAACAGAACTTTCTGTTACTATAAAATTATAGAGAAATCACTGCGATGTAGTGAAAAGAATAAATGTATTTATTATCAGACATCCTGGCTTTGAGTCACTGCTCTCTGACTTATTAGTGGTCAAGTTTTCCCATCACTCTGAGGTTTGTGGACGTTCATTGGTAATCATGGATAGTACTAATAATTACTGCCTGAGTTTGTCATGAGGACTGTATCTGTGGATACATTCTCCAGGGCAGAGTTTTTCAAATTTTAAATCCAAAGCTTTTATTCAAAGGACTTTTCTTCCCAAAGAGAGCCCAAAGAATAAGCAAAGAAAACAAATAACAGAGCTGAAGTTATGGGCTTGAAACAGGGATGAATGAAATACAGCCCAGGATGCTCTGATCCCACCCATCCCACACTTTACCCCATTCCCTTCCCAGCAACCAGACAGTTAGAAAAGCGTTTCTCCAGGAGAAGGAAACTGTGAACCAATAAAAGATTATCATGCCACAAGGCATGAGTATGCCGGAAAATTTCTCCTCTGTCTCTTTTTTTGTGGTTGCAAATACTTCTACCATGCATCATGCTCTTCCTGGATTTGGGAAGAGAATCCTAGTGACCCTAACTAGGGAGGCTTTTGGGAAGACCAAGGCTTTTTCAGAGCTCCAGGGTAACCAGGTTTTGCACCAGTAAGCACTGTTTAGGCTACAGATGGTGGTGAAGAAAATGTGGAAAATTGGCATCTGGCAGCTACTGAACTGAGAACAATCCAGAGAATTAGGATTTTCGTGGTGGAGTCCTGATATCATGAAAGTAATCTCTGTTTATCAAGCTCTATTTGATTGGCTTTTCCTCAAATGACTCATTTCAATGATGGTGAACACATTTGATTGTCAAGGAAGAGACCCTAAAATAATATTAAAATTGAGAACTTTCAAGACCAATTTGTTTGAAAATCTTTGTCTTACAAACAGAGATGTTAACACCTAGGGAATTAAGCGACTTTTCCAACTATCATATATAGTAAAGTGACTTGGCTCAATCTGAGTGTGCCTTGGGGAAATTAGTCAGAAAAACTCTGTTGTTATTAAGATGGTGGAGTGATCTCTCTGGCTGACTCTCACACCTTTAATGTGGGTGATGAGGAAGAGAAAACACACATATTTACTTTTGAAAGAGGTTCAATCAGAGCTAGACAGATAGATAGATGGAGGGATAGATAGGTTGATGAATGTATAGATAGATAAATAGATGGATAGATAAATAGGTAGATAGATGGATAGATAGATTATGGATAGACAGAGGGTTAGATAGATGATAGATGAATAGATAGATGGATAGATAGATAAATGGATAGATGACAGATGAATGTTTAACATCTTTGATAGACTCCAATGTGTCAGGTGGTGTTCTAAGCGCCTTATCCATCATGTTTTATTTACTTTTCACAACAGCCCTATGAAATTATTTTATATGATTATCCTCATTTTTCGGATGAAGAAATTGAGGCACTGAGAAGTTAGCTATTTTGTGTGAGGTCAACCAGCTAGTATAGCAGATTGACATCCTACTGAGAAGAGAGATCCTAAACCCTCCAGAGAGGGCTTGGGACATAGGGAGAGGGTGGGACATTATACATGGTCCCTTGGTGTGATGAGCTGATCCCCAGGTATCACCTCCAAGCCTTGACCACCAGTCTGGAGCTTACTGTCCTACACACTCACCCACTTCCTTCTACCCCTCCTGCCACACACACATCACTGCAGTCTTGAGTCCCTCTGGACCTCAGTTTCTACCTCTCTTCCTTTGGAAATGTCTGCTTTTCCCCCAGTCATTCTTGCAGCTCATTCTTGCTTAGATTGTCAGTTGTAACTATTCCCCCTTCACTTGTTTCCATGGCTAGATTAGGTAAGATAGAAGTCAGGGCCCCAGGGATGTCCTCATCCAGTGCCAAGAGTACAAGTGACAGCTGACTTTCCAGTTTCCAGATGATGTTGCAACCCATCTGGATGGCAACTCCATCTCTATGCAGGTGTCTTGCCTGGGAGGCAAAGTTCGCATGGGGAAGATGAGTGACCTGCCATGCTTAAGAGAGTTGTATCTTAGGGGCCTGGGAAGGCTGGCTGAGATAGAGCCTGACAGAAGAATTTTCCCTCATGGTTAGAAGATGATACTTGCCCAGGAAACATTGGTAGAGAAAGATTCTGGTCTTCAGCTGTAGCCCTGGCATATTAATATGAACACATTTATATGGAGGGGACACATTTATGTAGCCAGCTGAAGTTCCTGCAGCTTTACTGGCATAGACTCCCCGTATCTTTGTCTGTGCTGCTAGGCCTGGAATTTTCCACTTTGTCCATGAAGGGACTTTCCACCATGGCTTATGCCCCTCCCCCAAAAATAGACAATTATAAAACTGTGCCATGACTGCTACAATAGGGTGCTGTTGCAGTACTCTGGGATTATAAAATAGTACTTGAGGTTGGAGTCAGCAAAGACTTTTTGAGACTAGGAATCCCTAGCATTTAAAAATCCTGCTGAGTTTCTCACACATGCCCCACACTATTGTGCCTTCAGCTCTTGCAAGTTTGTTTCTCAGCTCTTGTGACTATTGCTGGATCTCCCCTGTCTTTGTGCCTATGCCTGCTTGCTGCTCCTGTTTGTGCCTGTTTGTCAGTGATATAGCTCAAGAGTTTGCTGCTTCCCATAGGCTCAGGAGAGAGCAGCCTCTCACTTCCTGATAAGCCATGTGTGGTGTCTCCTCCTCTGTTTGCCTGTCTCTGCAGCTCTCCCCATTTCTCTTTATCTTGGTGTCAACAAAAAGAGTCAAACTCTGTAAAATATTCAAAGAGATTTATTCTGAGACAAATATGAGTGACCATGGCCCCTGGCACAGCCCTCAGGAGGTCCTGAGAACACGTGCCTAAGGTGGTCGGGGTGCAGCTTGGTTTTATACATTTTAGGGACACATGAAACATCAATCAAATAAAGAAATACATTGGTTTGGCCCAGACAGGTGAGGCAAATGAAAGTGGGGGCTTCCAGGCTATAGGTGAGTTTAAACATTTTCTGATTGACAATTGGTTGAGTTTGTCTAAATACCTGGTATTGATAGAAAGGAAATGTTCAGGTTAAGATGAAAGACTGTGGAGACCAAGGTTCCTTTGAAGTCTTATAGTGGCTGCCCTTAGAGACAATAGATGACAAATGTTTCCTATTCAGATCTTTAAAAGATGCTACACTTTTAGTTAATCTTTTTAGGTTTGGGAGGGCCTGGAAGAAAAAGATCTAGCTGTGTTAATAGACATTCTTTACAGATCCGCAAATTTTCCCCCACAAAGGACAGCTTTGCAGAGCCATTTTAAGATATGGTGAATAAACATGTTTTGGGGTAAAATATTTTGATTTTATTCCTTTTCTTATAACGTTATGCTAGAGTCAGGTCAGAAAGTCAAGTCATGATAAACAGGTTAAATAAAACCCATCTGATGAGAATTTATGGTTTGTAGGGCATGACTCCCCAGGCCCGTTAGACACGAATTTGGGCAAGATAAAAAAAATCAGAGCTTAGTCCTCACTGGTCTTACAGACCTTCTTTCTACAGGCTTCATTCTCTACTATAAAAAGGAAGAATATTTAAAACATAAAAAGTTCCTTTCTAATTAAGGTCCAGTCCCATTCAAGATGGATTGCCCTTTTGTAGAAATACATTGCTATAGAATGGGTTCCTAAGAAGCAGATCCTGAGACAAAGTTCAGGGTGCAGGACCTTTATTCAGTAGTGATCTTGATATCAGTGCCCCCAGAAGGAACAGGAGGAAAGCAGCATAAGGCAGAGAGACAAGTAGAACCTTCCACACAGTCCATGTGATGCAAATGCAGCTGGTCCTACAGGAAGGTGTGGAGCTGCTGTGGCTCTTCAGACTTGTCCAAAGTCGGGCCAAGATGACCAGATTCCTACTATAGTCCCACATCAATCAGTCACTGGATATGGGTCACCCTAAGATGGTACATAATCTTGGAAAAGGTAGTTCTCAGCAGCTAAAGCAATCCTTGAAAGGGCTAAGAGCTGAAAGTTGTGTACCGACAGCACTCCCAGCAGAGGGGGCAATATGGCCTTCATGCAAGGCTGATGTGGTTGTTGCATCATAGGGACCCTACCCTTGTTAAAAATCCCCCCTCTGTTAAACCTAGGGTTTATTATTATTTAACCACTCCATGTCCAACATTACTTAGGACTGTCCTTTGAGGTCCAGTCCTACACAAGATGGATTGTCCGTTTGTAGAAATGCATTGCTACAGAATGGGTTCCTAGGAAGCAGATCCTGAGACAAAGTTCAGGGTGCAGGACATTTACTCAGGAGTGATCTGGAGATCGGTGCCCCTAGAAGGTACAGGATGAAAGCAGCATGGACACACTAAAAACTTAATGTGTCCATTGAGGTCCTCTGGAAAGCAGAGGCCAAGATAGAGTTACAAGGAATGTATTAGGGGGAGGCGAGCCTGTGAAGGATAAAAGGCGGAATGCATGAAGGTAGAGGGGGAAAGTCGGCCAGTCTCAGGCTAGGTCTGGAATCAGGGAGAGAGAGAGGTAGAGTCTCAGGTGGCAGAGCAGCTCTGAGAGAGTCTTGGTCAATGACTGGGAGTCCAGATTAAAGCAGAGATTCTGCCTAGGCAGGATAGCCATCCCTAGTATCTGCAATGTGCTCAGTTGATGACTAGAAGCAGCCCTAGGAGGGTGTGATCTAAGAGTACACTCTGCAGAAGATCCCAAAGATGTGGCAGCTGGAGGCTGCAGCTTTACTCCTTGCAGCAGGCTGCCCCATGAAGGGAGTGCTGGGTGGCACACCTTCATGGCTCTTGCAAGGAAAGACCAAAAAATGCCTAAGACAGCACCTGACCTTATATGATGGTGTAGCCAGTGTGCTTTGGGAAATCCACTATGATTGGCTCTCTTTGATAATTGTCCCATCCCACACTGAAGCAGAGTGAGCTGGAGCATCATGCAACATTTTAACCATGGGATCTTTCTCCTATGGATCCTAGGAATAGGAATGGAATCTTTAAACTGTGAAAGGAAAATAAATCTTCGGGCCCCCAAATTACTAAGCTAAAGGGAAAAGTCAAGCTGGGAACTGCTTTGGGCAAACGTGCCTCCCATTCCTTTGCTCACTGAGATAAATTCATATCTCCTTGCCTCCTTTGGAAAGACTAATCAGAAACTCAAAAGAATGCAACTGTTTGTCTCTTCCCTACCTGTGACCTGGAAGCCCCCTCCCTGATTCGAGTTATCTTGCCTTTCCGGACAGAACCAATGTACGTGTTACATATATTGATTGATTTCTCATGTCTCCCTAAAATGTATAAAACCAAGCTGTGCCCCGACCACCTTGGACACATGTCATCAGGACCTCCTGTGGCTGTGTCATGGGTGTACATCCTTAACTTTGGCAAAATTAACTTTTTAAATTAACTGACACCTGTCTCAGATATGCACGGTTCATAAAACCAATTAAGCTAAACTTAACTTTTGTATATTTGAAAATTTAAAAATAGAAATCTTTATTACCCTGCTGATAAAGAGATACCAGAGGCTGGGCAATTTACAAAAGCAGAGGTTTAATTGAACTTACAGTTCCACGTGGCTGAGGAAGCCTCATAATCATGGCAGAAGGCAAGAAAGAGCAAGACACGTCTTACATGGATGGCAGCAGGCAAGGAGAGAGAACTTGTGCTGGGGAACTCCTCTTTATAAAACAATGAGATCTTGTGAGACCTATTCACTGTCATGAGAACAGCACGGGAAAGACTTCCCCCATGATTCAATTATCTCCTGCCAGGTGCCTCCCACAATACACAGGAATTCAAGATGAGATTTGGGTGGGGACACAGCCAAACCATCAAATATTCATTGTGTCTGTTTATAATCATGGTAGCACAGTTGTTTAAAGGCAGACTTTGGGGCAAGACTGCCTGGGACTAAATCCTGTTCCAGCCACTGTCTACCCCCAAGACTGATGTACTTCGGCCACCTCTGATTATGTAACCTGCTGTCAATGGAGAACACTGTTGAACCCCTGATATATACTCTTTCAATTGGCCACTTGCTATGTGACTACATGATTGGCCATGACAGTGCTGGGTTCCTTTCATCCCAAAAGGGCAATAGTTCATTCTCACAGTAATGGACACTTATTCCTTGCAGAAAAGGCTTTGCCTTTTCTTCTCACAGAACCTCAGACAGAATCTCTCTTGTGTGACTTTCAGAGTTTCAGACTGAGTCATGGCATCCTAAACAGCAGAGCATCTGACCAGGAGACCCAGTTCATGGCAAAGGAGCTATGGGAGTGAATCTATGACCAGAAAAGTCCGTGATCATACCACACATGGTGCCATCCAGAGTCTGCAATCCAATTTCATGTAAGAATGTCTGCTGAAGTCTCAGCCAGGCCAGCTCAGAGGCGATACTCTGAGTGTGGGGCACCATTCTTCAGGAGGCAGTGTACTCACTGGTCAGAGAACCCTACCTGTCCCTGTATCCTCCATAGGGGAAACAGACTTACCTAAGTCTGAGAATCAAAGTATGGAAGCAAGAATGGCCTCAGTTACCATTGTTCTCAATGATCCATGGAAAGACTTTGTGTTTCTTGTCCCTGCAACTCTGTGTTTGATAGGGTGGAGAGGTTATACCCCCAAAGAGGGTGCATTTCTTCCAGGGGTCACTTCAAAGGCCCCACTGAACTATATGCTATGGCTGCTGTCTGGAAACTTAGGACCCCTCATGTCCAGATTCAGAATGAGAGAAGAGTCACCATCTAAGCTGGGGTGATGGACACTGATTAGTGGTGTTTACTGCGGCTTCTGTTGTCCAGTGGAAGTGAGGAGGTCTATGAACAGACCTCAAGTGATCTAGTTGGGCTTCCTTAATAGCTCCTTGCCCCAGTGTGACTGTGTAAGTCCAGCAAACCTAGTCAGAGAAGGGAATGGTTTCCAGAGCTCAAGCCACCCAGGAATTAAGGTTTGGGTCACCATTCCCAGGTAAGCCACTGTGATGATTAATTTTATTTTTGTGTCAATGTGGCTAGGCTACAGTGTCAGGCTGTTTAATCAAATGCTAGGTCTTGCTGTGAAGGTATTTTGTGGATGTGGTTAACATCTACAATCAATGCACTTTAAGTGAAGTAGGTTACCCTCAATAATTTAGGTGGGCCTAATGAGTCAGTTGAAGGTGTTCAGAGCAGAAACTGAGGTTTCCTTGAGAAAGAAGCAGAAAATTCTGCCAGTGGACTGCAGAACTAGCTCCAGCCTGAGTTTCCAGTCCACCAGCCTGCCCTGCAGATTTCAGACTTGCCTAGCTAGACTCTACAATTGAGTAAGCCAATTCCTTAAACTACACAGAGAGAGAAAAATTAGTCCTGTTTTTCTGGAGAACACTGACTGATATAGCCACCCAGACCAGCAGATGTGATATAGCCACCCAGTCCAGCAGAGAGGAGTTTAGAATGATTAACAGAGGTGGGAATGATGACTGTCCGTTGCAGCCCCAAGAGCAACTGCAATGAATGTTGTGCCTCACACCATGGTTCTCCCAGGCATGTCTTAGCCAATGATGGAACATCACAGGAGTAATAGAGCCTAGTACTTCCAACACAGGACTTCTCTAAGGGACATTGCAACAGAGTTCCTACTGTGTTGATGGAGAGTTATAGATCTGCATCATGGCAGGGGCTCTCCCTGCTCAATCTTGTTTCCCTCTTTTACTTTCACAGGGGTCAGATCTGCATCAGAGTTGGAAAGATTTTCTTGCCCAATTCTTCTCTTGCCTCTCCTTTTTCTTTTACAGGCCTTACTCCCTAGTAAACTGCTTGTGCTCCTACATCTGTCTCAGCATGTGCTTCCTGGAGGACCCAGCAGACACCACATCCTTCTGTCCTTATAAAACATTTCCCATTTCTGTGTAAGTTAGCCCTAGTTACTATCTATTTCTTGAACTACAAAGAGGTTTAACTTGAAAATATCTTATATTTCTTTGCCTTCATTATGTTTCTGGGATCCTTTAACATTTACTTGCCCTTTGCTCATCTTAAATCTAACATGACCTACACCCAAATTGCAACTGGTGACTGATTGTCTTTTATGTGTTGTTCATAATTCCTGCCTGCTTCCCTTACTCCTCCAACAAGGTTCTAAACTCTGAAATAAGTCTGGATATATCTTCTACCTTTTCTATATTTCTACTGGGGCCTGGGAAAGCAGCAGTATGTGTATGTATGTGTGCATGCACATGTGTGTCTACACTGGAGATGAGATTAAATAGTCAAGGTAAGGTCATATTTTTTAAAAATAAAATAAATATTTGCATACTTGCTGTAGCAGAAAACAGTTTGCACTTATATTTGGAGAAGGATCATTCTGGATTTATTTAGAAAAACTGGGAAATGCCCTCCTCTGGAGAAAAGATTCCAGAGATTTGTTGCATACATAAGCCTTTTAGACTAAATATTGACAGCAGCCTCCTAAGTGTAGAGAACTTTAAAGTGTCAAGAATCATGCAAACACACCATATAATCAGTGCAAGACATTCTTGTTTTAACTTTTAGGGTCAGACTACCTACATTTTAGGTCATGCAGATTTAAGCTTAGTCTAGAAACTAGTTATATACATTGCATCCCAGGTTTTTCCTTTGTAAATAGAATTTAAAGCATTAGGAACGTTTCCAAAACAATGCCAATAGGCCAGACAGAGCCTCCACTCAAGAATTATTTGATCAACAAATGTGCTGATCCTGTGAATCAGGCATTTTCTTGGGCACTGGACATGGAGATTTTAAGAAATACACATACATCCTGACCTTAAGGGATGGGCAGTTCATTGAGCTAGTTTTAAATTTAGATGCATAGTCTCTTTGGGTTAATAAAAGCATTCAGAATTAGAGTTAATAATAGGTTCTGTTACTTATTGGTGCTACCTACTTAGGAAATAAATTAACTTTTCTGAGCTTCTTTTTCATCTTTCACATGTGGATTAAAATGCTTATTTCCTGAGATTGTTATGAATACAAAAATGAGACAATGCTGTGTAAAGCACATGATAAAATATCCAAAATATACAGGATGCACTTTTCCTTAAAATTTTGCTTTAGCTTCCGTTCTTCACCACCCAATCACTGATATTCACTTATATACAAACACACCCCCACACACAAATATGTTCTTTCAATATACAATTTGGTAGAATTGTCACACAGAACAATTTTTACAATTAATATATTTCCTGAAATCAAAGGGTGAACATTTAAACTGCAATTATGAACCAACTAAGAGCACATTCTCTTTCTAATTTTGGCAACCTGCTATGGCTGGAAAGGACAGGAAGAAAAGAAGTAAGATTTTCCAACAACCAAACAGGTTAATGCTGGGTGATGGCATTCTGCTACTAGAAGACTATGGTGTTTGCTAATGTCCCAAACTACCTGAGATCTCTGTGGTCATCTACCTTTAACTTTGACAGAAGTCTTCGAGAACAGGAAAATATCTTTACCACATAATAGCTTGAGTTTCTGGAGAACTGGCTTTGACACTTGCCTCTTCTGAGAACTTGTACAAGTTGGCCGTCCTCTCTCAGCTTCACTCTCCTTTGTAGTAAGAGGTGACGAATGATGCCTCCCTTGAAGGCTTGTTCTGAGGATCCAGTGAACACTAGTATAAGAAAAACCTGAGAGCAAAGACTGCCTCTGTCCAGCTCATAGCTTTATTTTCTTCCTTGTTTTATTATTCATGAATCATCATCTGTTGTATAGCTCAATTGCCAAAGCCCCATCAGTGTGGGTCAACAAAATACAGTTACATGTCTATTAAATATCCAAATTAGAGTGGCTTTAAAACTCTTCTTACTCACATAGCATAAACAGCTTTTTTCTTCCCCAAATGTCTAACCTGTGTGGCTTGGGGGTCAGTTAGTGGATCCTGTGTTCTTACTTTAAACTGTTAATAGAAGGAGAAGTGAATGCCCTTAGTGTTTATGTTTGCAGCCACCAACCCCACAGACAGTCCCTCCTTCTGCTCTTGCTGCACTAGGGCCACCGTCTCACAGCTGGTATTGGCCATCTGCTGAAGTTCTAAAACCCACAGCAATGTACATCCCACTGAGCTGTTGGCTCTGGTATCCCAGGTGCCTTCCTTTCTGTTCCTCCTGCCCCACTTCCCAGGCCATGGCAGGGAGATAGTTCTTCTTTTAGGGTGCTGCTTAGCTATCCTGTTTAGGCCTCCAGATACATCTTCAATGGGACAATGTTTTAGATTTGCACAATCTAACCATTTTCTCCCAAGACATGCATTCACAGTGCCTGAGTTCTGATCTGGACAGCTTTTAGTAATGGCTGCATATTAGGGAGGAAACCAGCACTCACTGCCCATCTCCGCCCCATGGTCTTCCCTTGGACCCTTGTCTTGGAGACTTCTCTTAGGGCTGCCCAGTCCTTCCTGTGTCCTGGGTCAGGGTCACTATAGTCTATCAGACCTTTTATAACTTTGGACTTTGAAGGGAGGTAGACGAAGTTTTGATTATTTTCTTCCCTCTGTGCCCTTCTAACCATATGTAAATCTTTGGAATCCAGGAGATACATGATTTGCATCCCTGTTCTATGTTCTTTGGGAAATAATCTGAGGCCCAAATGTCAGTGGACACATTGGATGTTGGATGAGGGCACTTCCTCTTGAAACCAGCTCAGAAGCAGCCAGATTTCCCTGATCCAAGCCTCTCTCAACTTTCTGAGGCTAAAATATTTGAGCAGGGATTGGAGAATAAACTAGCCACTATGCAGAAGCAGGTTGGAAAGCATTATGGGCAGACGGAAGGTACAAAGATGAAAACTCATGCTGCATTTGGAAAGCAGCAGATATTTCATTGCGTGCAGAATGTAAGGTGAGCAGTGGGACCATTAGCAGATGAGGCTGAAATTGTACTGGACTCTGTAGAACTCAGAAAGACTATGAATGCTATATTAGGGAATTGGGAGTTTATCCAGTGGCTATTGGGGCCACTGTTAGAGATTACTTAGCACACAGCAATGGCGCTGGGCTAATCAGATCAGGCCAGGCATTTCTAGCGTGTAAGAATTTGGAGTCAAAGCCCTTTCTACTTCCAGGCCTGTACACATGCATACCCTGCAAACAGGGCAGCCCAAAGGGCATCTTAAATAACAGGATGGCACCATATCCACATGGGCTGAGATTGCTGTGTGTTTCTCCTTTAAACACATCCTTTTCTTCAATCTTTCTTTCTTTCTTTCCTTCTTTCTTTTTCTTTCTTCCTTCCTTCCTTTCTTTCTCTTTCTTTCTTCCTTCCTTCCTTCCTTTCTTTCTTTCTTTCTTTCTTTCTTTCTTTCTTTCTTTCTTTCTCTTTCTTTCTTTTCCTTCCTTCCTCTCTTTCTTTCCTTCTTTCTTTCTCTTTCTTTCTTTCTCCCTTCCCTTCCCTTCCCTTCCCTTCCCTTCCCTCCCCTCCCCTCCCCTCCCCTCCCCTCCCCTCCCCTCCCCTCCCCTCCCCTTCCCTTCCCTTCCCTTCCCTTCCCTTCCCTTTCTTTTTTCTTTCTCTTGCAGAATTGGATGGAGAAGCCATCTTAACACTTTGAAAGACAAAAAAATCATCTTGCTAATGTCTGCTTATATTGATTAAACATTGATAAACAATTATAGTTTCAAATAGTGTTATAGCCAGAAGTGAGCATGAAGGGAAGCAGCCTTTAACTTTTCACATACACACTGTAACTTTACAGCTCTTACTGAACTTTTCTGTTTATAGATCTATACTTATGACTAGGCTTTGCACTTCTTGAAGGTAGGATTTATATTTGAAATTATTGTGTTCCCAGCCTCTACTTTTGTGCCTAACTTGTAACAGGTATAATGACTATTTATTCAATGAAGAAATAAATGAGCAAATCCACTACTATAGTCTCCTCGTTGATGAGCAACAGATCACGAGATTATTTAGAATCTCTTGCCAATTTCTTTACTCTGGAGCTGACTGTCACAGCATCCTCTTCCCTATATAGGGTTATAGGTTGGAGGGAGCTGAAGATGAATGTGTGCCCTGTGAGAAGGTTAAAGGGAAGAAGCAGTCATCACCTGCTGAATGCTATCGCTGGCTACAGGAGATGAGAGCCCAGTGCAGGGTTGCCAGGAGTTTCCTGCTTGTCCATTGTCTTCCCCACTCTGTGTCCAGTTCTCTTTTCTGATCACTGGTCCTGATAAGCACTCTGACCCCCCACCTACCACCAAAGTGCTTTACTGCAAATTTAAAGAGATAAATCTATAAAAAGCTAAGAAGCTCCCATGGACTTTTCTATACCCGCCTCTTCTACAGTCCCAATTCAGCAGCTGGGTGTGCCAGTTTCAAGATTTTCTTGCAAGCTCTGACTCTCTCATCCATGCCAGGGCTGGCTAGGGTACACCAGCTGTCTAAGGTCTAATTCTTATAAATCTCTACCTCAGTAAAATTCATAGAAGTTCTGTTACTCTGAATGAACTCTAACCGATGCGTGTGTATAACACATTTTATTTAGAATATAAATATGGCTTATATATCTGTATAAGTTTTATTCTTCTTCTTTTTTTTTTTGAGATGGAGTCTTGCTCTGTCACACAGGCTCAAGTACAGTAGCGCAATCTTGGCTCACTGCAACCTCTGCCTCCCGGGTTCAAGATATTCTCATGCCTCAGCCTCCTGAATAGCTGGGATTACAGGCATGCACCACCAGTCCTAGTTGATTTTTGTATTTTTAGCACAGACAGGGTTTCACCACATTGGCCAGGCTGGTCTTGAACTCCTGGCCTCAGCTAATCAGCCCGCCTCGGTCTCCCAAAATGCTGAGATTAAAGACGTGAGCCAGTATGCCGGGCCAACTTTTATTATTCTTAAAGTTTGATCGTTTCTATGGCTTCATTAGCATACAAACCCACTGGAGGAAGGAATCATTGCTGTAGTTACAAAACACTAGCTTTTGGCCCGTTTTTCATTAGGCTTCCCTGTTCTCATTGGCCCTGGAGTTTTAGTTGGAGTTATTTCACAAGTAAAAAGGTAGATCCTGAAAGATGTCATTCTTACT
Source organism: Pongo abelii (assembly GCF_028885655.2). NCBI lineage: Eukaryota > Metazoa > Chordata > Mammalia > Primates > Hominidae > Pongo > Pongo abelii. The sequence goes on from NC_071988.2 coordinate 9,974,500, forward strand.
CAGATCAGGAAAACCACAGCTGAGTGTTTCTTGTATGCTCCAAAGCGTGTGTCCACTGTGGTCAACCACAGCAATCATGTTCTCATAGCCTAGTTCACAGAGGAGAGGGGGAGGTGGGGCTGTGGCAAATGCTGAAGAGCCTGTCTCTGAGTCAGAATTAAGTTATGCAAGCACACGCAAATACACACACACACACACACACACACACACACAGGCACATACTGCAGTTCAATTAGGGAAGAAGAGCCTCCATGAGAATTATGGGATCAGAGCTTCATAGGAATTAGACCTTAGAAAACTGGTCTGCACTCACCTGCCCCAGTGCTGGTGAGCAAGTCAGAGCTTTCAGGGAAACTTCAGAGGCAGACACATTTATTCACTCTGTTGAAACTGTGGAGAAAGCTGGTACAGAAAAGTCTGTGGATATCTCTTTAACATATTAATTCAATTTTTTGGGATATATACCTAGTAGTAGGATTGCTGGATTATATGGTAGTTCTATTTCTATTTTTAAAATTTTGTGGACCTCCATAATGGCTGTGCTAATTTGCATTTCCCTTGAAAGCTGTGCTAGGGTTTATTTTTCTCCACATTTTCACCAATACTTGTTACCTTTTGTAATTTCTTTTATCATAGCCATTCTAACAAATATAAGAGGATACCTTGTTGTGGTTTTCATTTGTACTGTCCTCATAATTAGTGGTGTTGAACATTTATTTATACACCTTTTGAACATTTATTTATACGCCATTTGTATGTCTTCTTTTGAGAAACATCTATTCAATTCCTTTGCCCATTTTTAAATCAGATTATTTGTTTTCTTATTATTGAGTTGTTTGGGTGTCTTATGTATCTTGGATGTTAACCCATTATCAGATCCATGGTTTGCAAATATTTTCTCCCATTCCGTAGGTGGTCTTTTCACTCTGTTGACTGTTCTCTTCACTGTGTAGAAACTTTTAAGTTTGATATAATGTTGTTTGTCTATTTTTACTTTTGTAGCCTGTGCTGTAGGGGTCATACCCAAGAAATAATTGACCAGACCAATGTTGTGGAGCTTTCCTCCTATGTTTCTTCTAGTAGTTTTACAGTTTAATTCCTTAATCCATTTTGAGTTAATTTTTGTGTAAGGTGTGAGATAAGGCTCTAGTTTCAGTATGTCAAAAAACATCCCACTCCCCTGTTAATTGCAACTTTATTCACAATAACCAAGATATGGAATCAAACTAAGTATCCATCAATGGAGGAATGATAAAGAAAATTTGCTATAAATACACAATGGAATACTACTCAGCCTTGAAAAGAAAGAAATCATGTCATTTGAGATAGCATGTGTGAACTTGGAGGACACTATGTTAAGTGAAATAATTCAGGTACAGAAAGACAAATACTGCATGATCTCACTTTTATGTGGAATCTAAAAAAAAATCTTAAATTCAGTCGGGCACGGTGGCTTACACATGTAATCCCAGCACTTTGGGAGGCCGAGGCGGGTGGACTGCCTGAGTCCAGGAGTTTGAGACCAGCCTGGCCAATATGGTGAAACCCTGTCTCTACTAAAAATATAAAAACTAGCTGGGCGTGGTTGTGGGCGCCTGTAATCCTAGCTACTTGGGAGGCTGAGGCAGGAGAATTGCTTGAACCCAGGAGACGGAGGTTGCAGTGAGCCAACATGGTGCCACTGCACTCCAGCCTCTGCGACTGAGTAGAGACTCTGTCTGAAAAAAAAAAAAAAAAAACTCTTAAATTCACAGAAACAGAGAATAGAATGGTGGTTACCAAAGGCTGTGGGGGATCCAGTTGAGGATACATTAATGGGTCAACTGCCTCTTTGAACAAAAAGATACACAATTTAAGTTAGATAGGAGGAATACATTCAAGAGATCTATTTTATAACATGATGACCATAGTTAATAACAAGGTATTTCATTTTTGAATATTGCTGAAAGTAAATTTTCAGTGTTCTTACCACAAGAAATGTTAGTATCTGAGGTTATGTATATGTAAACTAGCTCAATTGAGTGATGTAACCATTACACAATGTATACATATTTCTTTAAAAAAACAGAAAATAAAAATAAAATGATGTATTCAGTTCTGCATAGAAATCTCTAACATGCATGTATTGTTTAAACCATAGTTTTCTAAGTGTGTATATTTAAAACTTTCAGAGGCAAATAGACATTCCTGAACAAATGATGAATGAGTCAGAATCAAATGCACAGTTGACAATATTAATGGTGCCTCGTTAGTTTGCAGCTTTTATAAAATGTGATTATGCTTATAATAATAACAGTTTCCAACACGTACGGGCACTAGGGGTTATTTCTATATTTGTAAGGTTTTACCACATTTAAATTCAGTAAAGCTATTTAACGCCTCTGCCTGCAAAAACTGTCTGTGGAAGGTCATTAGTCAATTGTAGATCCATCTCTGAATTTTCAGCAAACATCTCTCTCTCTGTCGGCCTCTCTCTCTCTCTGCCTGTCTCTCTCTCTCTCTCACACACAGAAACACATACCCCCATACACACTTGAAGTTACCATAAAAATCCCGAGCTTTTATCGTTGGTTAGCCTCTTCTACTTTTATTTCACATTAGATTTTCTGGTTTAAGAGCTAATTTTCCCAGAAACAAGAATAATAAAATTATCACAACAATTTTTTAAAACATTTTAATGGTACTCTAATCTTTCTAAAGCACTTTTACATTTGGAACTAACCACAATGGGCAGGAATGGGCCCCACAACGGGCACTGCAACCAATGCCCGCACTGGAATGGATGTTATTCCTCTTCAGCAGAAGATGAAGGCCCAATTAGTGAAGTGGCTCAGTGGAATCAGGACTTGAATGCAGAGTCTGCTGAAGACCTGTCCGGGGAGAAACTGCTCTTCTCTATCACGCTGCTTCTCCTTACACACCCAACCAGACCAAAAAATTAGAATTACGTATGCACACGCAAAATAAATGACATAGGCACCTAATTTGAACTTCAAATAAATGCAATAATACTCATCCTGGATAAAGCATAATTTGGAAGGCGATTTCAATAAATCCACAATTATATCTAGAATAAGTCTTTTTAATTGGGCATCCATCCATTCCTTGGTTTCTGGAAGTTCTCGGATGCCTTAAATTATATGTACAATGTCTATAATGTAAGCACCCGAGAGAGGCCAACACATAATGGCTAGTTTCTGTTGAGGTGCTGGATACTCATCTCCAACAGACTGTGTACCAACCCACATGGCCTCCTGAGGCATAGAGAAAATGAGTCTGTGCACAAGATTGCTCTACTCCCCTTATACGGAGCAGTACTTGAGTTCTGAGCAGCCCTCCTACCCCAAAGAGTAGAATCACTCTATTGTATTGATGTTTTGGTCTCCCACCTTGGAATGGGAGGAATGTAATGAAAAACAAGCCCATTCTCCCCATCAGAGCTCCTGCTGTCGGATACTTCCGTCCTTAACAACTGAAAAAGAGGCAATTTCTGATGAGGAAATTGGATTGGGATGAAGAAAAGTCACAAATACCTTCTTATTTGCTCCTGACCCCACTAGTGTGTACTAGGGAATGCCTGGCCTCCACCTTTTCTGAGGTCAAGGCTGCTACGGAGGAATTTATTCATTCCTTAGGCTCACGTAAGAAGATATTTAACAAAAGTTTGTTGAACAAATGAGCTAAGTGTCACGAATGACACCAGGAAGGAGCAGGGCAGAGTTAGCTCCTAGAGAGAAGGAAAGTTTTGTTATGCGGAGCTCACTTTTTGACTTCCCCTCGCAGATAACTTTCTCTTGCTTCTTAAAGAGGCCATGAGGTGGGGCAGGGGGATGGGGATGGTGCTAGTTTAGGAAAAACTTTGGGATTATGCCATTACCCCCAAGTTTTTGCAATCAACTGTTGGAAGAAAGATCTTAGACAAATTAAATTTAACAGAGTTTGTTTGAGTAAAGGAGCAATTTGCAATCAGGTAGCCTCCCGAAACAGACTCTGGTGCTGCTCTGTAGTATAAGATTTATGGAAAGAGAAAGGAAACTGACACACAGAAAACAGAAATGAGATACAGGGACAGCTGGATAGGTTACAGCTTAAAGTTGGCCCTATTTGAACACAGTTTGAACAGTTAACCATCTGTGATTGGCCTAAACTCCGTGATTGGCACAAAAGTAGGTTATGGTCTGTTTATATGCCCGGTTAGATTTCAGTTCACTGTGTACAGAGAAAGCTTTAGGTACAATTTAAAATATGTAAGGGGGCAGCTTTAGGCTAAATTTAGTTTAATACAACCAGTAAGTAGGATTCCTGGGCTGGGGGCAAATCCAAATGAATGAAAAGAAGCCCTGACCTGTCTGTGGTGCTTTCTACTTTTGCAAATGTCCTGCTCTGTGGAGAGCTGCATAAACCAAACAGCTGACATGAAAAATAACTTAGGGGAAAAGAAGACATATACTAGGTGCCCAGTGAGGCAGGGAGAAAGTTAGGGGCCATGGAATTTCAGAGCAAGACTCAGACTCACAGAGAGGGGAAAGTGGGAGGTAATTCAGGTCTTGTTGCTCTGTCAGAATCGCAAATTGCCCTAGAGGATGGCCAAGGACATCTCAAACCCCTCCAGCCACATGCTACTTCAGTGATCATGCATATCAGTAGTTTTCAACCATAGCTGAACATTGGGACACTCACTGGGATCTTTTATGCTAAAGTATTCTAATAGGTGATCAGCAAAGTGAATAACCAAGCCCAGAGAAGCAACAGGGGAAAAGAATGCTGTGAGGATTCTGTAAGAAAATGTGCAGCAGCAGGAATTTGCCTATGTAAGTGAAGGAGGAGGAGGGAAGCCAGCAAGAGTGGAGGAAAGATATTTATAAGGCAGTAACAACAGATGAAGTCACAGCCAGCTTGAAGCCAAGTTTTCTGCAGCCCTTAAATGCAGGCAAATGTGTTCCCTTTCCATGTGACTAAAGGGTATCTTCATTTTTGTTCTTAAGCACCCGCTAAATCCCAAGCACAAACATTGTACTTCATCTTTTCAATCCTCACAAAATATTCATTTACTCTTGTAGTCAATATCTATTTAGTGCCTGTTATGTGCCAGACACTGCTATGGAGAACCAAACAGACATGCTGTCTCTTAATTCTAATGGTAGAGATAAATTTATATCAAATAAGCAAATAGCTACAAAATTCATTAATTTAAAAATTTTAAAAATCAAATAAGCAAATAAACAAACATGATTTTTTCCTAGCAGTAATAAGTGCTAAGAATAAGTTGCATGATAAAAGAGAGCTTCCCAGATTAAAACAGGCTTGATGATGTCTCTTAATGTTCTTTCTTCTTAAGTCAAAAATTCCCAGTTCCTTCCGAAGTTCCCATAATACTTTCTATGACCTTTACAAGGCACAGCGTTACCTAAAGAGAATATTTGATTGATGAAAGAATGTGCACTGTGGGCTCTGGTTTGAATCTTGACTTGAACTCACCAGCTGGGGGATTTTGAGAACATTGTCTGTTTCTTTACTGTAAAAATGAAAAGAGAAATCTTGTCCCTTAGATCTGATTCTCTGGATGTAATGGCAGGATGCAGATGCAGTTTCTACCACAGCTGTTGGCACATAGGGAGTGTTTAAAAACAGTCTCCTTTCCTTCACCCCCGCACTGTGTACACGTCATAGCCAAACACTTGAAGTCACACATATGCACACACACCTGGCTGTCTGGATGCTCAAGAATGGACTGTTATCTCTTACAAAAGACAACCACAAATGTTGAGAACACACAAAACAGCCCGTTGATATCCATTTGGCAGCTACAAAAATTTTAAGTATGAGAACTTCTGAGCAATAGATACTGAAATTACATCCTCAGGCAATTCCTTCTGCAAACTACGTAATTTATGAACATGTGGGACCTGCTGCCCTGGTCCTAGAGAGATCGCTGGAACTATCAGGACTATGGTCAGAAGGACAGTGATTCACAGCTTTGCCCACCTTTAAGGATGGTCCCCAAAGGTTTGTTTTTCATGGGGTGTAATAAAAATGTCCTCTAAGGTTACACAGATACACATTTGAGTCCAGGGCTCCTTGCAGTATTTCCTGGGTAACTAATAGGGTCTCAGGCGAATGAGATCAGCTAATGCACACCCAAGCTGGTTTGTCTGTTTCTGTGAGGTGAGGTGGAACCCCTTCAAAAAATGAGAGACACGTGACCACAATGAGATAGGTATGTCTTTGGGGCCCTGATCAAGACACTTTATGAAATGGTGTTTTTCTTCCTTTTACAAGGGAGTATTTCTCAGTTAATTATCATTTTTTAAGTTTTGACATACTGACACTTTTCAAAAGTGAGTTTAATGATGGTATGTTATCAATACTCTAATGGAGAATTGTACTATAGTTTTGCATGATGCTACTACTGGGGATAACTAGTTAAAGGACCCATGGAATGTCACTGTAACATTCTCAGAAATGCACGTGAATCTACAATGATCTCAAAAGAAGAAATTTGGCTGGGCCCAGTGGCTCACGCCTGTAATTCCAGCACTTTGGGAGGCAAGGTGGGCAGATCACGAGGTCAGGAGATAGAGACCATCCTGGCCAACATCATGAAGCCCCATCTCTACTAAAAATATGAAAATTAACTGGGCATGGGGGTGGGCACCTGTAGTCCCAGCTACTCATGAGGCTGAGGCAGGAGAATTGCTTGAATCTGGGAGGCGGAGGTTGCAGTGAGCCAAGATCATGCCACTGCACTCCAGCCTGGCGACAGAGTGAGACTCCATCTCAAAAAAAAAAAAAAAAAGAAAAGAAATTTTATTTAAAAATGTTACTTAGGCTATCCATCAAGCAGATGCAATGTGAAGACCTTTTTTAGATCTTGATTCGAGTATACAAAATGTAAACGGGCATTTTTAAGTCAATCAGGAAAATATGGAATTAGGCGTTAGCTGATACAAGGGAATTATTTTTAATTTTGTTAGACATAATAACGTCTCTATTATTATACCGCATGATGGTAATGTTTCTTGAAAATGCCCTTATCTGTTAGATACATATACTAAATTATTTATAGGTACAAAAGCATCATATCTAGAATTTAAATAACTCAAGAAAAAAGTGTGGGGAGAAAGAGATGAGACAGGATTTACAAATGCTGAAGCTGAACTACGGGTATATACATGGTGAATAATTATGCTATTCTCTCTGTTGATGTATATATATTTAAATTCTATGATTTAAAAAATTTAAAAAAAATGTCAGCTCAGGGTCAAGCACAAGGTATGACAAATTCAGCTAAAAACAGTAAGACCACGTGTGGCTGGGTGGTCATTGGTCAGTCACAGCCAACAAAGAAGGAGCTGTTCCCAGTGTTTAATTTAAACACATAGAGTGATTCATTCAAATGAGAAATGTAACTATCAAGAATCAGAAACTCATGAGTGTGGACATTTATGTAAGAAAAAAACAAAAAGCAAAAGGTGTCCAGCAGAGTGAATGGACTTGGCAGCCACTGTAATGTTGGCAACCTACGATCTTGGGTGGTGCAGGATGTCACTGGATTGCAAATCCACCAGGGCAGATGCCTGTCTGTTGTGCTTCTAATCACAGGCACTAGCATCATGCCTGGTCTGAGGCTAGTCCTCAAAAGTCAGCTATGGAATGAATGCATGAAAAGGGGCAGTTTCTGAAGTGCTCAGGAAGAACCAAAACTGGGAAAGAAAAGCTGAGGGCAAGTTCAGATGGAAAGAGGCCATCTCCAGCAGCCAAGTCGCATGAAGCAGGAGGGAAGCGTTTTTCAGGAGAGCAAATGTGAGCTGGACCAACCAGCAGGAGTGAGGGCACTGGCCAGCGTGCTCCCTCTTTCACTGCTTCTCCGATTTGGCTTACCGTCTATAAAATAAGGACAGTACTTGCTCCACAGTTTTCTTATGAGGATTAAACAAGTTATAACAATTTTACTATGTATGATCCAGATTACTTGTCTTTAATTCCTATCTCTGTTGATTTTGACCCTGGGTAAGTCCCTTAACCTCCCCACACCCAGTTTCCTCATTTGTAAAATGTGGCAAATAAGAGCACCTACCCCGAGGGCTGATGTAAGGTTAAAGACTTCATGCGAATGGGTGTCATCGTGCATGATGCTTAGGCAGCGCTCCACAAGTGGAAATATTACTGTTACATTATTATCATCATCATTAGCACTGGACGAGCTTCTCAAAGGTTAACTCCTTTTTTTTTCTCGCATTTCCCTTTCACTCAGGACAATTCAATGAGGTTTCTGCATCACAGAATGACAAATGAGTTTCAGAAGAACAGAGGAACTCCACATAACAAGCTCAGTCTTCCACGTGGCACGTAATAAGCTCTAAAACAAATAAATGAGCAAACCTCAGATTTATTATTTGTAATTGTTAGCGCTTCTAACCCCCAATGCACTACTCTTCCCTTTATGTTATGCCCTGTATTTTCAGAAATTATTACAATTTGAAATACTGCTTGCTGATGAGAGAACATCTGTCGTGTGTGCTTAGGTTTTCCTTCCAGACATCTGGCAGTATCCATGATTTTCAATATCCGAGTAGCCTAAGCCACTTCATTTTTGAACTCTAGTGCTCCTCGGAGGAAAACAAATGAATCTGCTTTTTTTTTTCAAACCGGCTTTGTTCCTGTCTAACTCACCAAAAGGAAAACATATACACAGGCACACATGCGCACACACAGGCACACACGCACACGTTTATATACACGTGAACACAGGTGTATGCACACACATAGGCACACACTCACACGTGTGTAAACAGGTCATGCACACACAAGGCACACACTCACACATGCATACACACGTGAACACAGGCCCAGGCACACACAAGTGTGTACACACGTGAACACAGGCACATGAACACACAATACATACACATGCATACACACGTGAACACAGGTGCAGGCACACACACGTGTGACACATGTGAACACAGGCACATGCACACACACGGGCACACACTCACATTTATACACATGTGAACACAGATGTATGCACACACAGGTACACATGTGCACACACTTGTATACATGTGAACACAGGCGCATGCACACAAACACAAAGGCACACACATGTTTATACACATGTGAACACAGGTGCATGCACACACACAGGTACACACTCACACTTGCATACACACATGAACACAGGTGTAGGCACACACGTGCACACACGTGTACACACATGGACACAGGTGCACGCACACAGGCACACACATGCACACACTGGTACACATGAACACAGGCGCATGAACAGAGGCATGTGCTCACACGTGTGTACATACGTGAACACAGGCAATGAACCTACACAGGCATGCACTCACACCTGTGAACACACGTGAACACAGGCACACACACTCATATGTGTGTACACATGTGACCACAGTTGCATGCACACACAGGCACACACTCACTTATGTGTGCACACATGAACACAGGCACATGCACACGGTAGAAGAACAGCAGTGGAAGGGCTGGTGAGCCTGCTCGTTTGGCAAGCATACTCAATAGATGAAGTGAAAAGAAAGTAGTGGGAGGGCACATGAGCTGGCAGGAGGTCTCTTGTGAGCCGTTTCCTTTCTTCTCTAATAATAGGAATGGTGGCTTACAGGCAGTTTTACCCCCTGGGATGACAAAGCCCTCTCTGTAGTTATTCTTAGAGATGCTGGTTATATTGGCCGAGGGAAGCTTGCTGATTTGAAAACACAGGGCTGAGAAACCTCTGGAAACTCGTTGCAGCTTGGAACTGAAGGTTGAGTGCTAAGAGTCCACAGAGATCAAGCTACATGCAATGATTGTGCTTGCAGGAAAGGCAGGGTCCTGTGGAATCGGTGTCAGAGGATTCGAGGTCAGCTTCTAACTAGCCCTCTGGGTTTGAACAAGCCACTCCCAACCTCTATCTTAACAGAAATTTTTAAACACCCGGTAGTAAGTCTTGAAAAGTGCTCAACACAGTTCCTGGCACATAGCAAAGCCTAAATAAACACTGACGCCCATGATTGTAGACATGGTACTGTGCTAAGTGATTTAGGAGAGAACAGTCCTCCAGAGGAGTGCACCGTTGAACATAGAAACAAGAGCAAGCACGACCATAGAGGCACGTACAAGACACGAAGAACACACTCACAGAGAAGGATTTGGTCTTTTTCTGGGGACAAGGGAGAGAGAGAAGTTTCCCAGAGGCAGTAATATTGAAGCTGAACTAAGGAAGATCAATGAGAGGTCAGGGACATAGAGTAGGGCACTCCAGGCAGGAGGAAGGGCCAGATCAAAGCCAGAGGTGCCTCTGGGGAGCTCCAATGAGGCAGTCTCTTGCCAGAGAGAGGGAGAGGGGTGGGAAATAATGTCATTGAAATAGTCATGACCAAGGCATGAACTCCAAGCTTCCTTCCATCCGTAACAATCTGTATGATTCTAAGACTCCCCACTTGCTTTTTCTATTGACTAAGTCATTAACGGGTCAGGCTTCATCATGATCTGGCAGAGCAGATGCTTACAATCTGGCGCTGGGCCTCGAGAGCATGGCCTGGAGCTGGTGCCAATTTCTTCATCATCTTTAAAATCGGGAATGAATAGATTTCTGCCTTTTCCTCGGCGTGGGGTTATTCTGCACGTGTGGAGGATGGGTAGGAAGTAATACTGACCAATCGCCTGTCACAAGGCCAAAAGACCAGCCCCCTGACAACTGGAACAACTTCATTTGGAAGGATACTCCTCTTCCTCGGTGTCTCCAGCCAGCATGCCTAGAATAGGTCACATGCTGGCTCTCTAACTCTTGGTCTCCTTTTTCTATTGAACACCTGAGAACATCCCTTTCCCCCAAATTGGCTAACTTCTGTTCATTTTCTAGGTCTTTGTTTAAAATTTTGTTTTTAATTTTTAAAAAAACTGTCAACATAGTAAGCATATAAAACGTGTGTATAATAATTATGAATAATTTTTAAAGTAAAAGTGAATTTCTTTACACCCATGATGCAGCTAAAGGTACTTCTTGAAGTCATTGGGAGTAAGCCATGAATATATGATCACTGATTGTATTCGAACATTGTCCCAGGGGGCCTAGCCAGCATGGAAAGCAAGAGCAAGAACATAAAAACAAATGTGTAAAGGTTGGAAAGAGAGAAAACTCTTATTATGCCCACATGATATTATTTTCTATGCAGAAAACCTTGAAAAATCAAAAGATAAAATTATTAGAATTAATAAAAGAGTTAGCAAGTTTGTAAATACAAAATCAATTTGCCAAAGTGAGTTGAGTTCCTTATCTAGAGTTTGAAGGTGTAAAATATTAAAACCTAAAATGTATAATATTCAAACAGATACATATATAACAACATAAACTACCTAGAAAAAAGTCCAACAAAGTTTATGCAAGTCCATTATGACAAAAATTACAAAAATCTTTTGAAAGACAATAAAGACCTAACAGAACAGATAGAGAGACTAGACTCAATACTGTAAAGATGTCAAATTTCTCACCAAATTGAGCCGTAGATCTAATGCAATTCCAATGAAAATGTCAACAGGGTATTTCATGGAACTTGGCAAGCTAAAACCTAAAATATAATTGGAAGTGCTAAGGTTAATCATAGGCAACATCCAGAAGAAAAATGGATTAGGTGGACTTGCTTTTGCAGATATAAATTATTATAAAATTAGAGGATTTAAATACCAGTGATATTAGGCATTGGCAAATTGGTAACAGTCAGAATACAGCACTCACACATAGCTTGGGCAAATATGAAAATGTGATTTATAACAAAGCTGGTGTTGCAAATCAGTGTAGAATGAATAGACTTTTCAAAAAATTATGCTAGGACTCTGGGTTATCAATAGGGAGAGGAAAGAAATTGAATCGCTACATCACTTTAAACATAAAAATCAATTCCAGGTGGATTAAAAAATTAAATATGAAAAAGAAAACTATAAAACTTTTAGAAGATATAGGAAAAATATGTTTAATCCTCTAGGGTAGCGAAGACTTCTTAAACAAGATGCAAAATGCACAAACATAAAGGCAATGGCACAAGTGACAGGGATTGTACCAGCGCTTTGCAACTTGCAAGTGACTTGGGTTCTGCCACGCCCCAGTCAAGCATGTGGGACCCAGGAGACAGGCCAGGGAAGAGGGTCTCTGGGGACTCATAAACTTCATCCCGTACACAATGACTGTGAAAGCTATTAATTTTGTGTTGTAAAACAATTAATTAAAATTTGCAAATGATTAAATAGAGAAATAGATTGACAGTTTGCACAGACATCAAAAGAGTGTATTTCTATCATGCAAGATTAGGAAGAACACTACATCCTCTCTGAGTCTACAAATATTTATACAAATTTAATTAATAACACAAAAGACTAATGGAGATTAGATTTATATAAAAATTCCCATCTTTACAAGCTTGACAAGCATTCACACTACTGGCTCACCTACTATATATGTAAACTTGTCAATTGCTTCATCAAAACTGATCTTTGCACATTTATGTTCAGTTCTCAGTACTGCCAGATTTGTCTATTTTTGGTCATTGTTGATACTTCATCTTCTATTAATTTTAATTTTGAAAATGATCTTTCACAGACAATAATAGATATATACAAATAGGAAAAGTCTTAAAGGTAAGGATACATTTGGCAGAAAATTATAAATAATAAATTCTGTAAGTTATAATATTGTCCATGTGTATTTTTTAAGATTAATTCCAATAGCTTTCAAGCATTTCTGCAGTGAAAAATTTTCCACTAAAATATCTTCACTTGACAATATTTTAAAAATTTTATTCTATTTGGTAAAGACTTCCAAAAATATTTTTCCTCTGCAAATATCAGAGAAATGACTGAATGATAGAAGACATTGAAATTATTACATCCATTGCTTTAGAACATGTGCTCAGTTCTTGGTGAAAATGATGGAGGCATTCCAACTTTGTCCTTTAGATTTCTTCTAGCAAAAAAATCCAGCATCTTTTGTTATTTCTCCTGGTATTCTTTTTTGTATATGAATGTCTGTAATTTGCAATCATTTTTTATTCTGATTAACTTCATCTATAACTTTTCACCAAAAGGAAAAAGTAACACAGGAAAAATAATCCCATAGATCTATAAATTTTACTGCTTAAACATACAAATATATATTAAACCACAGGTATTAGAGACATGAATTGCACCCAACACAAGCTTGAAGAATTTTAAACTTAGGAATTTACTTTCCAGCCAGGGCAATATGGAGAGAAGTTGTCTCTACAAATAATAATAATTTAAAAAGTAGCCAGGCATGGTGGTATGCGTGCCTGCTGTCTCAGCTACTCTGGAGGCTGAGGTGGGAGGATTCCTTGAGCCCAGGAGGCCAAGGCTACAGTGAGCTGTGTTCTTGCTACTGCATTCCAGCCAGGGTGACAGAGGGAGAACCTGTCTCAAAACAAAAAAAATTAAAAAAAAGAAAAAGAAAAAGAAAATGATTTTATTCTCTAAATAAGCACATGTAGTTGAGTTTGTGTGTATGAGAGTCCACTGTGCAAATGGGAATTCTCCAGATTAACTTCTATGTAAAAATACTGTATTTATCAAAGGACAGCTAATAAAAATATCCTAATATGAAACTTACATGCACATGATCAAAAACTGGAAGTAAACATAGCAATTGTTTAGAACTGAGAGCAACAGAAGGATTTTTCAGGAAGAGTATATATTTTATCACGAAGCTTGTGTAGAGTTGTTAGCATTTGGTGATACACAAAGCATATGGACTTCCAGTTGGTTTTATTATTGTTTTAGAATTCTTTATAGACAATAAATCACTTTGTTTTCTGCACGTCGATCAACCACTGCCACTGCCCCACCCACGGATCACCACTGTGCATGACATCAAACCAAACACTCTTGAAGATGTACAGATGTTTATACATTTAACTTTCAGTTACTTAAAGTAGGTCACAAATCTTTCAATTAAACTATTGTTTTGGAATTCTTCACTTTTTGGGAAGTTGAACTAAAGATCAGAATGTTAGCTTTAACACCTAAAATTTTCCCAAGGAGGAAAATGTTCAAAATCATGCATAGCATCCATCATAAATCATTTTGAATTCAGACATAAAAGGAATATAAAGAGTACGAAGAAAAGAAATGAAGGGTTTTTGTTGTTGTTTTTAAAATGTATCCACAAAGATCTTCCTCCTCTACCGGCTTCAGTAGACGGTTTCAGGTCTTCAGTTCAGCCCTGGGACTCCCTGGATTCTCACTTTTGAAGAGTTGGCTTTGGTGCTCACTCACTCTTCAGATTTCTCACTTTCATCTATGCTTTTGACCTCTCCATATTCCTTACTTTCCTCCAAACTCAGATAATGATTAAAACCATTTTCAAAATATTTTCAGTCTGATTCAACTTTTAAGCTGTTTACATCTGAAGTGTCATTCAGGGCATCTAATCAGCCAACCCTTTGGATGTTGACATCGTCTGAAGATATTTTTCCTTCACTGTCTCCATTGTGACTCCCAGATGCCCCTAACAGTGTCTTAGCATTGTGATTTATACTCTCATAGCTCTGTGCGCTTTCCCCTTCGTAACACCTCCTTATGATATTTGTCCGTCCTCTTCAACTAACAGTTTCCTGAAGCATCTCTGCATTGTTTCCTGTAATATCCCCAAAGCCTTTCCCAGGTGCACTGAAGATGCCCCCTCCTCCCTCTCCTTCTCTTTCCTCTCCCCCTCTTCTTTCTCCATCCTTTTGTTCTTTATTAATTCCTTCAATAAATATTTAATAAGGACCGATGATGTGTCCGGTCTATTTAAATAAGCAGCCAAAATATAGTTTCATTCGTGTTAAGATATGGCAATTAGAGGAGGATGTGGAAAGTATACTTAAGCCAGACTTGACATATTTAGGAAAGGACCCCCAAATAATTTAAAGGTGGACCACATCAATTATCTGCTTTTTAATATTTTTTGACCTTTCTGCCTCCCTATGTCATTGCCCTCACTCCTTTACACTTCCTAGAATCACCTCCCAAAGAAACCATCAGCACAAAGCCCTTGTCTCAAGCTCCTCAAAAAAAGCTAAACGAGGACACCAATGGGCCATCCTACCTGTCTTGCCCTTTCTGTCTGTAAGGCAATTTCCAATTCAGATTCTGCTGCTAACCATCTCATCTACACCAAGTTTTTCATATTAAATTTCTGAAATGGAATCTTATTTTCCCAGAGCTTCTTTTCTAGACTAGACTCTTCTTTCCATCACTGGAAGCCTATGGATTGGCTATTTTGCGTACGGTGAATACCCTCTTCCTACTTCAATCCACTGTGGTCAGCTGCACAGGGCACAGAGAGCTATGTTCAACAGAATGCGTTGACAGAACACTAAGCTTAGATGATTGCAGGCCCTCTAATTGAAACTCACATGCAGTAAGAATTGGATTCCTTCAATAGTGCTGTATAATAGATAGTGTTGTTGCCCCTATCATAGGGGGAACAGACACTCAGCAGTCAAGTGATCAACTCAAGATCTCACACACATTAATGATGATGTCTGGACTTATACCCAGAATTTTCTAAGCACAGAGTTATTTTCTTTTATCTTTTCTTGTCTTTTTTTTTTTTTTTTGAGACAAAGTCTCACTCTGTCACCCAGGCTGGAGTGCAGTGGTGCGATCTCAGCTTACTACCACCTCCACCTCCTGGGTTCAAGTAATTATCCTGCCTCAGCCTCCCAAGCAGCTGGGATTACAGGCATGCACCACTGTGACTGGCCAGTTTTTGTCTTTTTAGTAGAGACAGGGTTTCGCCATGTTGTCCAGGCTGGTCTCGAACTTCTGACCTCAGATGATCTGCCTGCCTCGGCCTCCCAAACTGCTGGGATTACAGGCATGAGCCACCACACCTGGCCTGCCCAGAGTTACTTTCATTACACTGTAGTACGTCTTCAGCATGAGGTGTTGGGCCCAGTAGATTAGATTCCGAGCCAATATGCCTATTTTGATTTAATTATGATAGGCTAAAATGTAAATTATTTTCTAAAATGAGCTCATGCTTGTTCCTTACATTTCTCATTTTGAGGGGATATCCATAAGACAAAAGTCAGAAGATATAAACAATGAATTATACCTTTTCAGTGGAACCAGAAACTTCTGGGCTAAGTAGTGGGGTAGGGAATGGTCTGTCTAAAGGTCACAGAGTAGCAAGTAATTGGTGGCATATTTTGGATCTTAACAGGAGACATTATCCAGGTAGCTGGAATAGCCTGTACATGCCAGGTCTCTCTCACTCAGAGACTGCATCTTGCTATACCAATAAAAAGCTTGTAAGCAAAAACCTTGTCTGTAAGGTTCCCTGTTGACCAAGTCTTTACTTCTGCTATGGGAAGCAATAGCTCTTCAAAAATATACACAATATGAGACAGGATATTAACTTTTACAAGCAAAGAGGGAATGTATTGCCTCAGCACAATAGAAGATCCCAGTGGGGTAGATGAAACTTCAGCTCTGTCAAGAGCCAGGGTCGGATACTATCAACAAGACTCATTTCCTCTATCCCTTAGCTCTGCCTTTGATTGGTAAGATTTTAATCTCTGCCAGACGAAAGTAGCCATTCAAGACCTTACCTCTCTTTTCCCAGGTTTCAAGATCAGAACAAGAGTTTATTTCCAAGGAGCGTCAGCACTAATTTTAGTGGATACCATTGACTCGGATGTGATGATTTGCCCATCTGTGAACCAACCACTGTGGCAAAAACAACAGGAGTGCCTGGTTGTTGTTCCTGATTCACTGGCTCAGGCATAGCATTAGCTTTCCCTAAAACACTCAAAAGGAGAGTAATAGGGAATCAGAACACCTAAGAAAATCAAGGCCTTTTTATCCCAAGAAGTGGGAGCAGAGTCCTGGTAACAGAGCACAGGCACACACATACCTGCAGCAAACATCCTCTATGCACCCTGTACTCTCCTCACAAAAATGCCGTGGTCCTAACACTCTAGGATATAGACATGTTAAGGAGTCTGTTGAACTTTAGCCATCTTCATTTAAAAATCATTAATGAAGTGACAGGGCTCACAGATGGATTTACAAAAGCAAAGGATTCAACCAAACAAGGCAAATCTAGACTATTTCATTGCTTATCTTGCACATTCCTCCTCATCCTTCAACCCCAGCTTATTGGCCATCTCCTCTGGGAAGTATCCCCCCAACTGTCCTCTAGCCACTGTCCTTTCCTTTCCTAAGAGTGGTGATTTACTGTGCTTCAGTCTTCTGTTTTGTACTCTCGTTCCTTGTCTTATTCATCTTTGCATCATCAGGCTTGCCCCAGGCCTGTTCCACATGAAGTCAACAGCACATGTTTACTGGGCAAATTGAATGATGCACAATACCCAGCACCGTGCTGATGCATAAGTATTCAACATGCTGAAAGTACTGAGCACGTATTTCCCTGGAATAAAAGCACCACTCATCCTGTTTTGGTGCAAATCTAATTGTATTGACTATATTTGATCTGTGATTATTCAATAGATGCATCAGCAGCCAATCCTCAGACATCTTGTTTACCCAGTGCTGTCTCTCAAGCTCCACAGCCCAAAAGAACAGTTCTGAAAGGTTTTCCTAAGGAATGCATGGGCGGCAGCACATATTTTATTTTGATGTATTTTGGCTTCAAAGACCCTTTGTGGCCAATTTCCCACTTCAGTGAGGTTGCTGATGAGTGTGTACAGGTTAATACTGAGCCCAAAATTTCTAATCTAACTTCACACATCCAGCAACATACTTAAATAAACAAACAAAAAACAAAAACAAAAACACAGCCATTGCCTTCCCACAGACCCAGGGTGGAGTTCCCACGTTTCTACACATTAGCAACTACACACAGCACCTGTGCCCCTGGGATTGTCATATGTTATTCTCGAGTTCCAATTTATTTATCTGTGAAAGTGGAAAATAACTATACCTACATCATGGAGTATACTAAGAATTAAGAAAAACAGCATTCTTACAACCCTACCCTGTGCTCAGTGAAAGTTATCCTTTATTTCAATTCTTCGGCATTTATTTTGCCCTTGTTCTCTGTTAAGCGTTGTAACGAAACAAAAGTAAGCAAGATACATGTATTCATCCCTGAAAGAGCTTACAACCTGCAAGACAATATATCATAAGAGAAATACACAGCTAAATGGATTGAGTGATTATTTAATTTTTTAAAAAAGGATTTTAAAAATGAAGAAAACTACAGGTGATTTTTTCTTATGTTAAACTGAGAGCCAGACTTATTTGCCTTTGGATGCTTTTTCCTGACCTTCCTCATTTATAGAATAAAAACCAAGCTTCTGATCCTGCCACACATCTGCCCACTGTCTTGTCCCTGAGAGCCTCACCTGCTTCATCTCTTACAACATCCCAGTCCTTGGTTTAACAGTGATACACTGACATTGTTGAGTCATGACTTTTCTCATGCTACTCCATTCCCCTCGAGTTCCCTTAGGCTCCTTTTCACCAGGTGAGAAATCCCCCCTCATTTTCCCAGGCTCAGTGCAGGGACTGTATTCACAGTCCACTCCAATACCAGATGTGCTCCCACACCTTGCATAGAATTAAGCCAGAACACTTGAATTTGTTGATATTTATTTACATGCTTATCTCTCCAACTAGATTACAAGATCTTCCGGAGCAGTGTCCAAGGCTCATTCATTCTTACATCTCTGGAGTCAAGCACAGGCTTGGCACCTAGCTGATGCTCAAAGGCACTTTTGTCTTGAAGGCTGGCTGAACTTTACTCATGGCAAGTCTGTCTGTATGCTGATTTCAGTTCACTCTCAGGTTTTGGCCGGACTTTAGTGATAGACACAGCTAGCGTTTCACTTTCAGGAGCAGACATTGAATTCCCTTAGCTCCATAAAACAGTGATCAACCTCAGGTATTGAACCACACTCCAGTAAAGGTGAAGGAAACCAACATGTTAAAGTATTCATTTGTTTGGAGAAAGCTTGTGGTCAATATTTTCAGCAGCCAGACTGGAGAGCTTCCTTTGATAGACTGAACTGAGGAAGGTGGCAGCTTTCTTGGAAGACAGCAAAGGAAAGTGTCATTAATTAATGACATCCTCTTTCCACCAGTGAAAGTATGGCATTTGGAGTCAGACAGATGGAAATTTAATTTTTATCCCAATCTCCACCTGTGTAACATTGGGAAAGTTACTTAACTTTTCTAAGCCTACATATTATCTTTACTTATAAAATAGAGATGGTTATCTCTTACTAAGAGGGCCGTTGTGAAAAAATAGGAAATAGAATGAAGTATACCTTATGTATTATCTGTAGCATGTAGTAGTTAGAATATAGTACCTGAAGGAGCCTAGATACAAGATCCTTTATCAGAACAACAGCAGTGGCTATTATAGAGCTAGACTTTCTCCTAACACTGAATGACCCAAGTCAGCCCATCAGAACATTCTCAATGCTAGAATCACAGATTCTAGGCGACCCAACTCCCTTCTTTTCCATACTCCACCACTTTCCTTAACAAAACCATATTACCACGTTAATACTTCTCTATTAGTCCGTCCTCATGCTGCTAATAAAGACATACCCAAGAGTGAGTCATTTATAAAGAAAAGAGGTTTAATTGACTCACAGTTCTTCATGACTGAGGAGGCCTCAGGAAACTTGCATTCATTGTGGAAGGGGAAGCAAACATGTCCTTCTTCACATGGCGGCAGCAAGGAGAGGTGCTGAGCAAAAGTGGGGAAAGCCCCTTATAAAACCATCTGGTCTCATGAGAACTCACTCACCATCACGAGAACAGCATGAGGATAACCACCCCAGTGACTCAACCACCCCCAACCAGGTCCCTCCCACGACACCTGGGGAATATGGGAACTGCAGTTCAAGATGAGATCTGGGTGAGGACACAACCAAACTATATCAAGTTCTTAGGGTAACAGTGTAATTTAAGCATGGGGACTTCATTTTTTTTTTTTTTTTTTTTTTTTGAAATGGAGTTTCACTAGCCAAGGCTGGAGTCCAGTGGTGCGATCTCAGCTCACTGCAACCTCTGCCTCCCAAGTTCAAGCGATTCTCCTGCCTCAGCCTCCCAAGCATCTGGGATTACAGGCACATGCCAGCATGGGGGACTCCTTTTGTTTGACAAGACCCAAGCACAGTCTGAGCCCTACCATCCACCAGGCTATTTCTAAAGAGGCCTCAGCAAATGGCTAACCCCATGTAGCAGCTTTAGAATTTTCCACCTGATAACGACCCTTCTTGACTTTATATCCTTGACCTTTTTAATTGTTGCTATGATCTGTCAGACTCCTTAGCATAGTTTATAGAGTCCTCCACACCCCCATCTCCAGGACTTTGTATACCTGTCCCCTCTGCCTGGAGCCCTGATTTCTGCCCAGCTTAGCTCCCGTCCCTCAGGCCACAGGTTAATTGCCATGCTGACAATGCCACCAAGCCTTCAACAACCAACCCTGCACCGGGTCGTGGGCCCTGTTGGTGTTTCCATTGCACTGTGTGCTTGTTCTGTCCATCACTCACCACACTGTATGGTACTTCTGGGATATAAGTCTCAAAATGCAGTGTTTTTTAACTTCTGTATTTAAGAAGGATAATCTACATTTAAGCAAAGAAGGCCTGGTCCTGATACCCAGTTTCTGGCAGGCATAAACCGAATGTTCCATAAACAAGGAGCACATGAATGGGCATGGCTAGTACTAGCGCTGTGGGAATATCTGCTGGAGGGTGTGGGGTGAGATGGAGAAAACCCTGTCTGGGAGCCAGGCAGGCCTGGTTGGAAATATCAGCTCTGCTGCTTCTCAGCTAGGTAACAGCAGACGAGTTAATTCTCAAAAACTTAGTCTCCTCATCTATAAAATGGGAACAAAAATTTCTCCCTCACAGTGTTGCTGTGAGAATAAATGAAATAAAAACATATGAAAAAACAAACCCAATCACCCTACACACAGCAAGTGTCTTATCTATGACAGTGGGTCATTTTAAGAATTTAATTCAATTGAAAGTTCTAAAAGGCTGGGCTGCTTGGAGTCAACACTGTTAGAACTGTGTATGCATCCAACGTGTTTGTGTGTGTGAGAGAGAGAGTGAACACCTGCCTTTGTTATAGCGGAGGGCAGAATGAATAGGAATGCAAGGCGACCAACGTGGTGCTGTCTCCTCAAGCAGCCATGGGCATTTAGAGGCTTCCGTGGATTATTGAACTGTCTCTCACCTACTCCCTCTTGCTGCTAACGTGTCATTCATGGTCAGGACTTCCTCTCCCCTGGTTTGATCTGAGCCACTCCCCTTGTGCCCTGGGCACTATTGCCAATAAGGAAAAAAATCATTTTTGATATCAGGAGCTAAATAATGTGTATACATAGATATAGATAGTGGAATAATAGACATTGGAGACTCAAAAAAGTGAGAGTGTAGGTGGAGGGGTGAGGGATGAGAAATGACCTAATGGGAACAAGGTACGCTATTTGAGTGACGGCTGCATGAAAATCCCAGAATTCACCACCATGCAATCAATCCAGGTAAAAAAGAAACAAACAGACCTGGTGCGGTGGCTCATGCCTGTAATCCCAGCACTTTGGGAGGCCGAGGCAGGTGGATCACAAAGTCAGGAGATCGAGACCAACGTGGCTAACATGGCGAAACCCCATCTCTACTAAAAATACAAAAAATTAGCCGGGCGTGGTGGCGGGTGCCTGTAGTCCCAGCTACTCCGGAGGCTGAGGCAGGAGAATGGCATGAACCCGGGAGGTGGAGCTTGCAGTGAGCCTAGATGGAGGCACTGCACTCCAGCCTGGGCAACAGAGCGAGACTCCATCTGAAAAACAAAAACAAAAACAAACAAAAAAAAAACAAATCAACCTTGACTTGTACTTCCTAAATCTATAAAAAATCAAAATAAAAAATAAGTCAAATCTATACCTGTAGAAAGCAAGTTTCCTTGCTGTTCTCTTAATTTCTTTGGACCTTAGTTACCTCCCATAAAGAAAATAGGAATGGTAACACCTGGCTAAGATAATTTATTTGATTCTTTCTGAGAACAAAAGAAGATAACCTAAAAGAAAGAAGTAACTGTGCTCTGTTACGCTTCTGCTAAGTTTAACTAGCTGAGTTGTCTAACCTCTTAATTCATCTGCAAAACACAGAGAGGGGCTTTCTTCATGGGGTTGTTACATTGATCAAATGAGAAAAAAATGGTCTTAAAATATGACATACACAATGTTAACCTAAAATATGAATGGTGCTATAATTGCCACCCTGTCTCAGAGAAAGGAGATCTCCAAATCTAGTCCTAAATAGAATATTCTCTAAATAAAGTTAAAATCTGGAGAAATTGAGTGTGGTCTCAAGCCTCAGGTGTGAAAGTGTTCTGATGTGCATAGAAGAAGGAAGCATATTCCCTGTTCTCTCCAAAATGCTTTTTGCCTCATTTTTTGCAGATCTTTTATTAGAGCTTAAACCTTCAGACTTTAGGTAAATGGTAAGCACTTTTTTGTTGTTTTTTTCTTAAAGTCATGAATGCTCTTCAAGCAAAAATTATTAGTTTAACACCATTTTCTTGGCACCAAATTGCAGTTTAATGACAGATCTAGGGTAGGGCTCTGCTAGTTTCATGGCAAAGAGATCTGGACTGCATTTCTAACAGAATATAATAAAAATGGCAAGTGCCATCCCTCAGGTTGCAAAATAGACTGTTAGGTGTCAGCTCACCTGCTCATTTTCAATTGAGGGAGACACCAGATATTAATTTCAATCTGTTAAGTGCCTGTGACTGTTGGGTCCTTGTCATGTTGACATTGTCTGTCCCTCTATGCCTTGGATTAGAGGAAGTGAAACTGACTTGCTGTGAACTGTATCTAAGTCCCCCCACATTCTGGCTGTGGGGCCTTTAGGCACTAGCCCTGTAGCCCTGTTTCCTGATCTGCATAAATGTGCATAAAATTATTAACCTGGCCACTGTAAAAATCCCGCCCCCAGATAAATACACCATTAATATTCATTACTTTTCTACTTGCTTCTGGGAACCTGGTGTTTCTTCCTGAAGCATTCCCAGCTGCTTGTTCTCTCCTGAGGACCCTCTGAGGAGTATGCAATGCATCCATCCTCCAGGAGCTGAGGCATTTAGCACCCCCTTAGGGTGCTCTGAAGGTGGATTGAACAAGCACCCGCCCTGGGAAAAGCCAATGGGCAGACACTGCAGAGATGCTGAAGTGTGAGGGAAGGGTGCTGTTAGCCATCAAGAAGAGAAGACAGTACTGGGCAGAGGTTGTAGGGCAGGATATCCACAGCCTCTGTCTGTTGCATTGTACACCTAGAGTTAGAGTTGTTAGGCTGTGCTGTACATCTAGAGTTAGAGTTGGGAGGCTGCACTGTCCACCTAGAGTTAGAGTTGAGAGGCTGTGTTGTATACCTAGAGTTGGGAGGTTGCATTGTATACCTAGAATTGGGAGGTTGCATTGTACACCTAGAGTTAGAGTTGGGAGGTTGCACAGTAAGGTAGAGTTGGGATTCGTGTTGTGCACCTGCAGTTAGAGTTGGGAGGTTTTGTTGTACACCTAGAGTTAGAGTAAGGAGGTTGCATTGTATACCTAGAGTTAGAGTTGGGAAGTTGCATCATACACCTAGAGTTAGAATTGAAGGGAATCAGGTGTTAGCAGAAGCAACAAATACAGAACAGAGAGTATTGGGCATAACGCTGAGGGGCAATAAGGGAGCAGACAAAGGGAAATATGAGTTAGACTGAGTGGTCTAGGTGGAGAAGCATAGATGGATCTATAAATGTCCCTGCTGAGATTGTTCGAACCCCCTTGGACCCAGACATATGCTCCATCTGCAGTGTCTATGAGGCAAATTACAACTCTTCTCTATGGTTTCTGCAAGACTCAGTCTTCTCCTCCAACTTAGATTCATCCTTAAATTATCCAACCCTTTATTCCCTAAGCTGGCTTGAGTGACTCTGTCCCTTACCACCTAGAGAGCCCAACCAAAACATTCCTTAAGCCCACAATCCAACCTCATCTAAACCAGAGCTCTAGGGTCTGTCATAGATGTTGGTCAGTGTTCTGTCTGTCTGGCAACATGGTAGGGATGTTAAAAAATGTAGGCCCAGGAATAAGACTACTTGAGCTTAATTCTCAGCTCCTCCACTTATTTGCTGTGCTACCATGGCAAATTACTTAATATCTCCATGCCTTAGTTTTTCTTATCTCTAAAATGAGGTAACAATAACACCTACCTTATTATATTGTCCTAAAAATGTAATACGTTAATACAAGATGTGTTGGGAACACTAACTGGCTCAGAGTAAGTGCTTAGCAAGCATTAGCTGGTTTTGTTATTTGACTTGATTGCAACTTTGACCTTCCTCTTGCTGCTCACATCTTCAGAGATAGGCACAATGGGCTCAGTGCAGCAAAGTGGTAAAGTGTGACCAAATGTCATTGAGCATGCACCCAGAAGGGAGGCCTGCTTAGTGCACAGCAGTGAGCAAAGCCCCCTAACAGTGGATCCTGGCCTGCGTGCATGACCAGCACTAATCCCTGCTGCATACTCCAAGTCAAGCACAGCTTGATATTGTTCCAAGCCCTTATTACAAAAAAAGATTGAGATTGCTACTCTAATTTTTAT
Source organism: Pongo abelii (assembly GCF_028885655.2). NCBI lineage: Eukaryota > Metazoa > Chordata > Mammalia > Primates > Hominidae > Pongo > Pongo abelii. The sequence goes on from NC_071988.2 coordinate 9,999,150, forward strand.
TAATATCTCAATAGATAGGAAGGGAAATTGAAGATTAGGTGAGTTGATCTGGAAAACTAATGTTGTCCCATGATTTAATGTTTCAAGTATAATCCAGAGAACAAGCTAAGCAGTAAGAGCCCCACCTTGACAGAGGTTCCCTAACAGGGACTCTTGTTTTGTTCAGACCCTCAGAATTTCTTAGTGCATAAACTAGGGCCAGCCATACAAAGACATAATTGTTCTCTGCTTTGAGACATTGTACTTATCCCAAGCTGGGAGTTTAGCTAGGTCTCTGAACTTGAGCATGTTAGAGATGGCTGTAAGAATTTTCTAGTAAGAACCCCTAGTAGTCACTGCATGAAGCAGAGGTACTGTTGGGGCTGACACCTCTAGTAAGTGGGAACTGGCTGGTGTTGCACCACCATGCCCAGGGTCAGTGTCATATGAAGCCATTACAAATTTCTAGTCTCTGCATATATCCTGCACTGCACCCTAAGTTCAGTGACATTCCCAAGACTCTACTCCTGCTACTTCTCAGGGCTGATGCTGATTCCGTCTCCTCTGTTTGTCCCATCAGTCTATGACCCCTGAAGGCTGGAAAAGATCTAAGTTGGAAAAATATTTGGTCCTCAAAAAATGAACAAATATGATTGAACTCCTTCTTACCTGGGAGCACTCACATATGCTGCGATTCCATGCCTCATCTGAAACACTCTTTCAATACAGTGTGGCCTATTAAAGTTATTTCTTCGTTAGCTCCCAGCAAATATGTCATCTCAGAGGTATAGTCCCAGGCTGAACAATTCACCAAGCCTCCTTGTTGTACTACGATGTTAATACTCTGTAGCAAATCATGACAGTGATTTATTAAGTTAATTGAGTGATTATAACTTTAATATATATCCTCTCACCATTTCTCCTCTCCCAACTATAAGCTTTATTATAGCCAGAAACATATCATTTTTGTGCATCATAGCATCTTAAGCATCCAGAAGAGTGTCTGAAACATAGAAGAGCTCAAAAATATTTGCCGAAAGAATGAGCAAATAAAAATACTGTATACGATAAATATGTTTACTGCAGCAGCACCATTAAAGGTTGAAAAGCCAATAAAGAGATGGAAAAACCAATAGTTGGTTTTTATGGATTTCCAAGGTTGGTTAAAAGACACCTGGAGGAGAAATGGTTTAGGAAATATACAAGAGCTCTCCAATCATCTTTGTTAAATGGCATCCATTTAAACAGACAATTATGTTCCCTTGTTCTCTTTTCCTTAAACAGGTTTCTAAAAGGAGTTCCATTTCCAAAGATATCTGCCAATTTTACAGTTGGAAACTTTTTTTCTAGAGCTGATTAATTAATGCTTACTTTAAAAAGAAGTGATTCAAATGGAGGTAGTTTTATCCCACTAAAGTACTTGTTTACTGTGGTATTTTGCTTAATTGCAATGAGAAAAATAGAGTCCTTTATCATTAAATAAATTGAAATGATGAACCCATCAGTGTCCTATGGATACTGATTACAGTAAATGCACCAGCAAGCTTTCTGAGATGTGACTCAAGCTCATTATTGTTTTCTTTATTATTTTGTTTTAGTGTAACTGGAACCAGGCTGTCCACTCCCCCACATACATGTGATGTTTTGAAGCACTGTCCATATTAATTCTAGATATTAACCGCAGTGCTCATGCAACATGTGAATGGGGTGGGTGCTGAGGGTTTGTCTGTGAAAAGAAGTTCACAATCCAAAATGATCTTCTTTAGGGAATAAAAAGGATATTTTCCTGCACATGTTTGGCATTACATAGAAACTGTTACAGGCAAGGGGTCCCGATTCAGACCCCAAGAGAGTGTTCTTGGTTCTCACGCAAGAAAGAATTCAAGGCAAGTCTGCAGTGCAAAGCAAAAGCAAGTTTATTAAGAACGTAGAGTGGAGAAAGAACAGCTACTCCATAGACAGAGTAGGGAGTTCCCGAAAGTAAGAGGAGGAATGCATTCACCCTAGGTACAATGCTTGTATATATGGGGAGATGTGTTCTGCTACAAGGGTTGGTGATAAAGGATTGATTTTTTTAATTACTATGTTTTGCAAGAATTGATAGTATTATCTTTAAAGCAAAATTAGGAATGCCTTTGTTCTCCAGATGTTGGGATATCTGGAGACCCCCAAGTCTGAGTCTGTTTTAGTAAACATCACTAATTTGTTCCCTTAACCATAAACATCTAGAGGCTAGAAATGCCTGACTTTTTGGGAATGCAGCCCAACAAGTCTCAACCTCATTTTCCCAGCCCTCACTCAAAATGGGGTCTCTCTGGCTCAAATGCCTCTGACAAAACTGCCTAACTCAAGCACATAGATGTTTCTTTCATGTCACTTACATTACTCTGAGAGACATGCATTCATAGATTTTCACTAAATTAGGCTAGTGATTTCCAACTGGTGTTTTATCTGAAGTATTATCTTATTTTCTCTTTTGACAGGCTTACTGATAAAGCAATGAATTAAGTGAAAACTATTGATTTATGCCTTTTGCTCCTTTGTTCATCTGTTTGTTCAAGTATTTGTTCACTGAGTCAACAAAACTTTATTTAAAATCTACAGCCTGTCAGGAATGGTGTTGCACTCACTGAAAACCCTGAGTGACATGATGGTATTTTAACTGCAATGCTGGTTCCGTTGTTTGCTGCTTACAAAGTTCAATTAATAATAACAAGGTCTGGAATTAATATAAAGAAAACGACTATTTATTCCAAAACTAGCTTAGAGGAAGAAGTACAGCCTCTTGCATTAAGAGTACCACTTCACTTTTGGGGCAGAAAGGAGGCATTTTTTAAAGGGGAGTTAACATGAGTAGCACGTTGGGGGAGGGGGAAAGCAAGGAGGTGGTGGGGAGCACGTGTTAGCTTGGTGCCTTATCTAGTGGGTGGTCAAGCTGGTTACTGTTGGTGTCTTTGTGGGTGGGCATACTTTAGGTTGTAAATCAATTGTTATCTCTTGAGACAACTTCCTGGTGGGTGAGAGTTACTTTCTGGAGCTACTTTCTGGAGCTACTTTCTGGAGTTACTTTCTGGAGCTCCAAAGAACATAGTTAGATCAACTTGCCCTGTAGGGAGTGTCTGGTGAGTGGGGGTTCAAAGCTATATTTCCATTTCTAAAAGCCTAATTAGGAAGTGAGGAAATGAGAAAAAGAGAAAAGAAGAGAGAGGGAGAAAAAATAACTCTCAGAGAAGTGGCGGTTCTTGGTTACAGTATCATAGCTCAACATGCAATCCATTGCACGTGGGTAACCTGGCTGCATCATTTTTTCATACAGTCTGCAGACACTGGGGTCACTAAAGGGTTGGTCCCTGCCTTGGTACATCTCTTTTCTTTTATCGAAGCCTTGCAATGAGGATGCAGAGATGAATAAACTAGAGGGTCTGACTTCAGGTAGGAAAGACAAGTTGTGGCATGCGTTAAGATGGGGCTATGTGTAGGTGTGTGTGCTTGAGTACAAATAAAGGTCGAAGTCCCCAGGCTGGAAGTGTGGGGCTGGAAGAGGAAAGTGTCAGGAAAGCTGAGCATTGACAGGTGAGCATGAGTGAACATGAGGAAGGGGAGGAGAAAGAGGACTCAAGGCAGGAGATTTCAGTAAGATTTTTACAAAGCATTTACTGAGAATTAAAAAGCAACAAGAGAATATTTCTGGAATTGAGGATAGGCACATTTTTTTAGTCAAAAAAGACATGGCCCTGTGCAAGACACAGCATCCTCCTGCCTCCTTTCTTTTCATTCCTCCCGATTCTCTCTCTCATCTTCTATGTGGCCTCCTATGCTGGGCTTCTTTGTCGCAATGGTACCCATTCAAGGAGGGTGCCTGCAGCAAACATTCCATGACTGTGTCTTTTCAGCCAGTGTAATCCCCAGCTGAAGCCCTTGCAAGCCATCTGCTGAACTTGGCCAGTTGTGCAGACTCAGCACCTCTGGTGGAAGGTGGTGGTGAGTCTTTTGCAAACAGGAAGCACTGGGGCTAATTTTGCTGATGCTGCAGGATGAGAAAGGTGAACAGGCAGTCACTGTTTTTAAGCTGACAGCTGGAAATAAAAAGGCAATGAGATCAAACGTTCACTGGGATAGAGCATCTTGATGGGAAAGTTGAAATTGAATCAACTTAATGAGGAGGAGGTGGTGGCTTTAGTCTTACTGTGTTTTTGAACACCATGCATAGCCTGATAAAACCTCAATGGTTGACTTAACAGATATTAAGGAAGGAGATAAGGCCTCCAGGAAGCCTCCTGTGCTTACTCTCTGCGCATAACATCACTTTATCAGCACCAACTCACTTGTAAGTCAAAATCTGAAATTCAGGAACAGTAGATGCTTTTTCAGACAGATTAATACCATAGGACCCAATTAACTGGGGACAGACACAAACGGGGAGATAAAATAGTGTATAATGAGATCATCAGGGGTATGCAAATGAAATCCCACAGTCTGGTAACATTGTGAAGGAAAAGATATTTATACGAATCATTATATTTGTATGTGGATCATCAAAGAGCTGCCTCAGTCCTGCACCCTGCGAAACCACCCTCCAGGCTGCAGAGAACTAACTCCAGGCTTCGTTAGATCCTGGTGTCAGAGTTGCTTCATCCAGGAAGCCCCGGAGTGAATGCATCACATTTTAGGAGCCTGGAGCTGCACCCATTCTCTGGGAAACATATCAGAATTCTCAGCATTTTATCCCTACCTCCTGCAACTTTTATTTTGCATGATGTTGCAGAAAAAGGTAACAAAAGGGAATTAAAAAAACAGTAATTTTTATGAATGTAAAACTTGCCGAACAATGCATTTCATGTATCTCCTTTAATTTTCTTTATGTTCTTTCAAGAGAGAGGCGATTGTCCTCCTTTTTAAAAGTCAGGACCCCAAGGCTGAGGGGAACTAAATGGTTTGTTTAAGGCTGCACAGTGTGAACCCAGAGAGTCATGGGGAAGCATTGCAGAAATACTTGAAGCAATCTGCATGACCCTGCACTGTATGATGGGCATGAGTGTCCTACTGAAAGGCAGATGTGTTGCAGGTGCTAGCAAAAGGTGTGTAGTTTGCCTCTTCCCAGGTCCTGGAGCCTCTATGGGATCCTCTTCCAAGTTCCTGGCTCCTTGATATCTGGTAGACATGACTTTTGCCTTTTTGTTCATGCCCCTTCAGGGCTTACACATAAGTGTTGTCCTTTTCAACTTTCTCCCCCTAGAAACCTGCCCTCAGGTGCTTCTAAGATGGGAGGAAAATGCAGAGGCCATAAGCCTTCTAGAGAGATTCAGATTCATTTCAGCATTTCTCTGTAAAATTACCCCATCCAGTCTGTGTCTGACCTCAGACTCCAATTCATTCTCTGTACTTTTAATATTGTCAGTTTAAAAAGAATTTGTTGCCAATTCCAAATGCGTTTTAAAATTATATTCTCCCATCCCTCCTAATTACTAAGGTTAAGCTTTTATTGTTTTCTTCATTCTCCTGGTTTGACAACTCCAGCCTGGTGGCTCAGATCCAGGCTGACGTCATTCATGCCACTACCCTACCTCATTACCTGTCACAGACAAGAGACTTTGGGTTCTTGGGTGCATCTGTGATTTGAAGAGATGTTTCTTATCAAACCCTCGTCCCCTCACCCTTATGAGCCCACCCTTCCCAGCAAATTGAAACAATACGTGTTTCCGATTTAAGATTCTTGGCCTCTCCCACCCCTCAATAGCCCAGGAATAATTAAGGGAAAGGCAATATGGAGACTGGGTTAGCTTAGCTTACTGTTAAATTTTTTCCCTGATATAACATTTGCAAAAGCAGTTTCATTAGCACATTTCAACTGTACAATATGGCATTATTAACTATAGTGACCATTCTGTATATTCTCCAGAACTTACTAATCTTACAACTGAAACTTTGCACCCTTCAACCCAACATCTTCCCATCTTTCTCCTTCCTGCAGCCCTTGGTAACCACCATGCTACCCTTTGCTTCTAAGAGGTTAGTATTTGTAGGCTCCATATATAAGGGAGATCATGCAGGATTTGTCTTTCTGTGCCTGGCTTATCTCACATGGTGTAATGTCCTTCAGGTCCATTCATGTTGTTGCAAAGGCAGAATTTCCTTCTTTTTAAAGGCTGAACAGTGTTCCATTGTGCATATATACCACACTTTTTAATCCATTTATTTATTGATGCACACTTAAACTGATTCTATATCTTGTTTATTTTGAATAATGCTGCAATAAACATAGGAGTCCAGATATTTTTTCAAGATAACGGATTGCATTTCCTTTGAATATATACTCAGTAGTAGGATTGCTGGATCAGTAATTCTCTTTTTGTTTTTTAAAGGAAACTTGAAGTAGAACTTTCAATTTACTGCAAGACTTCTGGGATAGGAGATAATTTGTAGCCCTTTCTCTTCACTGTGGCTTAGTATCCAGATTATCTCAGAAATATAGGAGGGCCAAGGAGTGCTCAACGGCACAATTCTCCAATTTTGTTTTTAATCACTTATTTTATGTGATACGTTGTCCACTTGCTTAGGATTTCAAGCCCCCCCTTGTATATTAGGAAAGCTTCTATGTGTGATTTATATCACAGAATTTCAATCATGAGCCATTATAAGAGCTGTCAAAACCCACTGCAAATGCTGATTTCCATTCAGTTCCCGTAGCATTTTGTATGCATCTATTCCCAAGTCTTTACATCAGCACAATCCACTCCTGATCCACCGGCCATTGGCCACCGGGAGTTCAGGCATTCATACCATTGGCCAAATCCCTGGCTTGTATCCCTCATTTTTGTTACACCATATGCTATGTTTCGAATGTTTGTGCCCCTTTATAATTCATACGTTGAAACTCTACACCCAATGTGGTAATATTAGGAAGTCGGGCCTTTGGGAGGTGATGAGGTCATGAGACTGGAGCCCTCATACATAGGATTAGTGGCCTCATAATAGAGGCCCTGAGAAGCTCATTTGGCCCTTCCACTATGTGAAGACACAGCGAGGGGACACAATCTATGATCCAGAGAGAGGACCTTCACCACATACTCGACCTACTGATGCCTTGATCTTGGACTTCCCAGCTTCCAGAACTGTGAAAATACATTTCTGTTGTTTTTAAGCCACCATCTATGGTGTTTTGTTATAGCAGCTCAGATGGACTAAGGCACTCTATTTATGGCTTTTTAATTTCATTTACACATAATGTCTAAGATTTGGTCCCCAGATTTTACTTTCAATGAGGCTCAGGAATATGCTTGGATTTATATAACTTCTTGCCTTTAGCCTGAACAACTTACAGCCAAAGCAACCCAAACTCATCCTGGCCCCACTCAGCCTTCATGGGGCAGTGTGGTAGTTTCCAGGTTGTCTGGCATTCTCACAACATTTTAAATATATAATCCTTTGTTTATAAAGGCTATGTGTTGCACTTGCTGGGGATTGTACCCAGCTGGTGGTTGTCCCTCATTTATCTTTTTTCTTGAATTTTTATTATTTTTTCTTTGTACTTTACATCTGGTTCACAATCAATGTTTACTGTTTAAATGAACAAATGTGTGAAAGATGACTGCATAGATTCACCTTTCCAGTCATAAGAGCCACAGATGGCTGCATGATCTCCTCTATCTCAGTAGGTGCAGCACATGTGAACCTACGTGCCAGGCCTGGATCCATGATAAGGAGGGTGAAGGGTAAGCCACCTTCATCTCCAGTTACCACAGGGCACTCAGTGCATATGGCAGTGTACCCTCCTCATGTCCCAAAGAATCTCAATGTTGGAAAAACCAAAAGTGCAACTAGCTCATATAACAGCTCACGACTGCAGGGTTGGCAGCATGCAATGCAGTAGCAGACGTCTGTCCACACGCATTTCCTTCTACAATGAGCAATGCATCTTTTGAAAGCAATGCTGTCAAAGGGGCCTCATGGGCCAGAAATAGATCCATCCAATGTCTAAATGACTAACGAGGGCAGTATTTTAAACCAGAAATATTTAGAGTCAAAAGCCGTCAGCATGGTTTTCTATATAGTTTTTTTTTTCATAATAATCTCATTATGTAAGTAGAGGAAGGGTTATTATTTCCACTTTGCAGAAGAAGAAATAGGCATGAAAGAGCAAAATGAATGACTTACCCAAAGACCTACTGCCAATGACTGATGAAGCCAGAACTCAAATTTGGTTGTTCTTTTCATTCCACAATGCTGTTACTTAAATTAAAAATAAAAATAGAAGAAAGAAAGCATTATATATCTCCATGTTTCCTTTTATGCATGTGAATTGAAACAAGCTTTTCTGCCAAATGCCAAAACATGTAGATGGTGTGTTATAATGAAAAGAACAAGTACTTAGGAGTCAAGACAGGCCTCTATTTGACTCCCTGCTCCCCTATCCATATTATGTAACTTTGGGCAAATTAATGGACCTCACTGAAGGTCAGTTTTTTCAACATGAAATGCAAAAAATAACACCTAGCACAAACACATATTCTGAAGAGTAATAAAATGATATTGTGCAATGGTACACTGCCTGGCACCAAGTGGCTCTGCCAAACAAAGTACTAATTTCTATTATCCTAATTGCCTCCCAAAAGCAGACTCTAGACTTAATAAATGCTTTTTTTAAATTTTAAATTTCTTGATTTGGGGTGTTGCAAATCTTTAAAACTATATCTCATTTGGTTACAAGTTTGATAAGTCAGGCTGGGTGCAGTGGCTCACGCCTGTAATACCAGCACTTTGGGAGGCTGAGGCAGGTGGATCGCTTGAGCTCAGGAGTTCAAGACCAGCCTGGGCAACATGGCAAAACCGTCTCTACTAAACATACACAAATTATCAGGATGTGGTGGTGTGTGCCTGTAGTCCCAGCTACTTGGGAGGCTGAGGTGTGCGGATCATTTGAGCCCAGGAGTCAGAGGTTGTAGGGAGCAGAGATCACGCCACTGCACTCCAGCCTGAGCGACAGAGCAAGACTCTGTCTGCAAAGCCAGCATGCATGCATGTCTGCATACATGCAACAATGAGCTGTGCCTGGCCCATAACCTTCACCAGACCTACTGATAAACTCTACATTCCTAAGGGTTCAGCTTAACTCTCAACCTCAGTGCTCCTCCAAGCCAGCCAAATTGTGTGCTTTCTGCAACCAATCTGTGTCAGGTGGAGGGCCTCATATAAATAGGAGGTCAGCAAGTATTTTGTTGAATTTCATTTCCATAGGACAGCCCTCCAAACAGGTACAATACATAAATCTAGAAAATGTTTTTTTTCATGTTGTGCTCTGACTGTTTGTGTCCACCCAAAATTCATACACTGAAATCTAATCACCAATCTGATGGTGTTAGGAGGTGGGGCCTTTGGGAGGTGATGAGGTCATGAGGATGGATCCCTTGTGAATGAGATTAGTGCTCTTATAAAAGATGCCCCAGGGAGCTGTCTTGCTCCTTCTACCATATGAGAAGGTGCCATCTATGAACCAGGAAATGAGCCCTCACTGGACACTGAATCTGCTGGTGCCTTGATCTTGGACTTTTCAGCCTCCAAAACTGTGAGAAATAAATTTCTATTGTTTATAAGCTACCCAATGGTATTTGGCTATAGCAGCCCAAGCGACTAACACAAATGTAATTATGAAACGTATCCCATTCCTTGAATTCTCTGTTAGCCAAGTTCAGTGTTCCCAATTATTTTTTGTCTGAACTTCAAGTCCCCTTTGCCATCCAGAACCATCAAGTTTGGCTGAATCTCTAGCTTGAGGTGGGTGTTGCCGTCTCTCACAAGAAATATGGCAGGCTTGCTCTTTACCTGGCTGCCTGAGACCTGTCTTTGATACAGGATCGGCTTCAGAATTCCTGCCTGTTGTAAGATCAACCACATGTATTTGAGACTAGGCATTAATATATCTACTTGAGAAGAATCTCCCAGATCTAAAGAGGGACTCCTTAACTAACGGAACTCTTTGATTTCTGTGCACCGAGGATGGGAACATATTTTTTTCCCCAATTTTTACACTTTATTATTTATTTATTTTTCTTCAACTTTTATTTTAAGTTCCTGGGTACACGTGCTGGACATGCAGGCTTGTTACATAGGCAAATGTGTGTCATGGTATTTTGCTGTGCAGATCATCCCACCATCTAGGAATTAAGCCCAGTGTCCATTAAGTATTCTTCCTGATGCTCTCTCACTTGCTACCCCTCCACCAACAGGCCCCAGGTTCTTATTGTTCAGCTCCCATTTTTAAGTGAGAACATGCAGTGTTAGGTTTTCTGTTACTGTGTTAGTTTGCTGAGGATAACGGCTTCCAGCTTCATCCATGTCTCTGCAAAGGACATGATCTCAAGGAACACAACTTTTGACACAAGAAGAAAGCAGCTTCTGCATCAGTTGTGAATTATTAAAAACAAAACTGCAGTCTTATCACTTCTAGATGTTTTTTCTTCTTTCTTGTGTTTGTTTTCTATTTAACAGACTGAAAAATTATGTACAAGGAGGATGCCTTCATTTTAAGCTGGTAACATAGTTCTAGCGTTAATTGTTACTAATTTTATTAAAATACCCAGGGGGTGTTTACTCAGGGGGTGTAACCAGGGTTCAGAAGACAATCTATGAGGACTTCAAAATGTCTTCACAAATTTTTTGACAGTCCCATTGTGACATGGGATAGAATCTTAGAACCTTAGAATTCAGCTGGTTTTAGTGGCTCACTCTTATCCAATAGAATGCAGCAGAGATGATTGGCTTGATTTCTGAAGCCAGAACATAGAAGGCAATAAAGTATCCTCTGTGTTAATTGGAGAATTTACTCCTGGAGTCCTGAATTGCCATGTAAACAGCTGGACTGCTTTAACACTGCCATTATGTAAGGAAGCTCAACCTAGTGCATGCGGTGAGACCACATGGGGAAGTCTGGATATTGCATGGAGAAAGAAAGATGACAAGATAATTGTCTCAGTCTCTGACTACTCCAATTCCATCTATTGTCTGACTGCAACCTCACAAATACTTTGAAGCCAAAATTGTCCTTGCTAAATTTCTAACCCAAAGAAAAAGTTGAAGACAATACAATGTTAATTACTGTTTCAAGCTACTGATTTGGGGGCTATTTTATTATTAAAATAGTAATTAAAACATTGTGTTTGTAAAAGGTATTTAGAATTTAACCAAGTTACATATATGATACCTAATGTATGCCATTCTCTAGACTGCAAAGTCAAACTTGAATAAGCCAAGGTCCCCATCCTAAAGAGTTTATACTCTAGAGGTAGAATCAGATATGCAGATTAGTAGTAGCTAACTTTTTACAGGATGAAGTACTATCTTTTCAATATGAATAAAATGAGAGTTCAACAGGGAGAAAAGACAGAGAAGAGCACTCCATCCACGGACTGTTAGCAAGAGTTCAGGGAGGAGTGAATTCAATGTGTCATCCTGGACAGGGAAGTTTCCATTGTGGTTGAAGCTCAGGGTAAACTGTCAGGATGAATTAATCTAGAAAAGTAAGATTTAAAAGGGACATTGAAGTAGTAAGAGACTTGAATGTTATTCCAAGGTGTTGAAAATTTATTCTGTGAGTGACAGTGAAGCTATGGAGGAATGTGATTAGATGGGCATTTTAAAACAAGAAGCACACAAATGCACCCAAAGCATATATTCTCTCTCTCTCTCATGTATGGATGCTGTCCAGCCACATTGGTGAGTGTGCTCTTCATATATATATTCTCTCTCTCTCTCTCTGTGTGTGTGTGTGTGTGTGTGAGAGAGAGAGAGAGAGAGAGAGAGAAAGAATATGTATATGAAGATCACACTCACCAATGTGGCTGGGCAGCATCCAATCCGTTGAAGCTGTGGATAGAACCAAAAGGTGGATGTAGGTGAGTTTATTCTCTCTTCTTGAGCTGGGACATCTATCTTCTCCTGCTCTTGGACGTCAGCACTGTGAGTCTTTAGGCTTTTGGACTTGAACCGGGACTTAAATCATTGGCTCCCTTGGTTCTCAGGCCTCTGGGCTTGGACTGAAACTACATCACTGACTTTTCTGGGTTTCCAGCTTGCAGATAGAAAATTACAGGATTTCTTGGCCTCTATAATCGTGTGGGTAAATCCCTTATAATTAATCTCTTTTTATAAATTTTTACGTATTCTACTGGTTCTGTTTCTCTGAAGATTCCTGGCTAATATATAGATACATATGTACAAACAAATGTCAGAAAATTTTCATAATTAGAAATATGAAAATAATTTTAGTGTCCATACAGAAGTATATAAGAAGTATATAAGAAAGATATTTAAAATTACCCAAAATCTTAATGCCCAGAGATAAGCACTAACATTTCAGAGACTATCCACCATTATTTCTTCATGTATATTCATTAATTAAAAATATGTATTGATCATCTAATATGAGTCAGGCAATGATGAATGGGAAATTTGACGGTCCTTGGTTTTGTTTCATTTTCAATACGAAGGCAGGAGTGAATAATAAGCAGAAAAACAACTCAAGAAATAAACAATTAAATGTTGTAGCAAGTGCTATGTGGGGAGAAAAAGTGCTTACTGCTAGCGAATGGAGAGGTTAATATAGAGTGACCAAAGAAGGCTTTGATAGAAAAAATAGTGTTTCAATTGAGACCTAAAGGGTGCCACACAGTAGGGAAGAATGACTCAGAAGAGTAAAGAACAGACACAGGTCCTGAAGTGAGAAAGATCTTGGCATGTCCACAGCACTGAGAGACACCAGTGTAGCACATGAGGAAGGAAACATGTCATGACTTAGGGCAGCAGAGGTGGAGCAAAGCTGGATTTGGACAGGACAGCTGCCCTGGGTTGTGAGGAATAATAAAAAGTTTGAGTAGTTTTCCCAATGAACAGACATTAAATTGATTTTAAGCAGGGGTGACAGTTTTTGAAAGTTATATAAGTATATAAATGTAAAAACAACTTTAGAGAAATAGGATTATAATAATTATATTATTTTATTACTGCATAAAATGTTCTGAATGCCTTTGTATGTGGGTAAATACAGCTCTACATTGTTATTTAAATGGACATAGAGTATTCTGTTATATGCAGGTACTATCATTAACCAGCTCCTTATGGATGAACATTACGTTTTTTGCTGTTATAAAAAATGCTGTGTTGAACATCCATACAGCATGTGTTATTATAGACTTTCCCGAATAAATTGTGAGAAAAATTAACTGAAAAGAAATGATGAGTTAAAGATATATGCAATAAACATTTTGTATATTATTGCTTAATTCTCCTCCAAAAGTTATACTGCTATTTCCTATATCATTGTAGGAATGCCATGTTCTCCTCATCACCATAGTCACTTATCTTTCTAATCTTTGCTTATATGATGGGCTAAAAAAGTTTCATTTTATTTTTATATTTTTCCATTACCTATGGAGTTGAATGTCTTTTCATATATTTCCTGTCTGTGATTTATGTTTTGAGAATTCTGTATTGGTGTGGTTTACTCATAATTATATTAACATAGTTGTCTTATTTTTGCTTTTTTTTAATCATAGTTTTCATTACAAAGCTAATAAAGTTATTTATTAAATTTCAAATTTCAATTTTTGGTTTCTATGTGGTCCTAATCACCAGTCTTTTCTTTTAAGTGTTCTAATTTTTTAAGGTCAATTTTGACAGAGGTACAAAATGATGTTATGAAGGTGATGCAACTGCATTTTGGGAAAACCTAACAACAGTCATTGAATTTCCAATGTATAAAATCAGAATGTTCAATAAATTTAGTAGTAATAAATACATAAAAATTAATAGCTTTCTCATAGTGCAAACTAAAACAAAAATAAAACCCGAAAAACTCCATTCACAACAGCAATGACATGAACACAAATAAAAATAAACTTAATAAAAAGACATAGAATTTTTAGGATGAAAACTGAAAACACCTCATGAGAGTAACATGAAAGAATAAGCAGGTGAAGAAACTTGCCTAGCTTGTGATGAGGAAAGACTCAGTACTGTGAAGGTGACAATTAGCCTACACTTAATCTACAAATTCAATTCACTTCCAATCAAAATCCCAATTAGTTTTTAATTGACAATTATTTTAAAGTCTGTCTTGGAAAACAAACCTATAACAATAGGAAAGACAACTCTGAAATAAAAGAGTAATAAAAAGGCAGATTTAATGTTACACATTAAAATATATTATAAGCCTGCTCTAATTAAAACAGAAATTGGCACAGGAATTGTCAAAATGGTGAGTGAAAGAGAATCTAAATTAGAACAAGGTAGATACAGGAAGTTGGGATATGATGGAGGCAGAATTGAAATCAGTGAAGAAACATGGATTATTTAATAACTTGTATAGAGATAACTGAAGAGCCTTTAGTAGAAAAAAATTAATTGGCAACGTGTATTTACCTATTACACCAAAATAAATTTTAAAGAAGCAAAAAATTTAAGTGAAAACCAGAAATGAAGTCGTATTGATCCTTTGAAAAAGTAAAGTTGTTATCATAATTTGAACAAGGAATGAGAGGCCTGCAATGTGGCAGTGACAGTAGAGATTGAGAGGGGAGGATGGGCTTGGGTGATATGAAAGAACTGGCATTGACAGGCTTGGTGATTGATTAGACAAGGAGCAGTGGGGAATGAAGGAGGAAGGAGGAAAGAGTGACTGGATTCTTTCAGGGAAGACACTGAAGGCACACTAATGTCATAATCACCTACAGAAACCTTCCTGTCTTTCCCCAAACCTGGGATCTAGACTCCAGTTTCTTGACACAAAATTCATAAACGACCCCAACATGAGATTGACTTCTTCTCAATCACAAGTCAATATGTATCTCCTTGTTTTGGTTTACCGTGACTTGAGCCAACTGACTGACCTACCCAGATACTAGACTTTTGAGACTTTCCCAATCAAAACTTGCTTGCATATCCAGATTTGTGAAACGAGGCTTATGCCTAGTATCTAGTATCAGTGAAGATCTTTGTTCCCCAACTGATTTTTGGTCATAATAAACTCTTCATCTTGACTGGTGGAGCCAGAGACTATAGTACTACCTCTTTCTCTGGTTGTCAGTCCCTTTCAGAGTACCATGGCCTGAATAGTACTTACAACCTTGCAGGAGTTAGCTTTCAATAAGCTGATAATCACTTAGTGGGTGTCGTTTGGGCTGAATTATGTCTCCACAAAATTTATATGTTGAAGTCTTACCCTCCAGTACTTTATCTGCAGTAACTTTACTTGGAGATAGGTTCTTCACAGAGCTAATCAAGTTAAAATCGTGTCATTAAGGTAAGACCAATCCAGTATGACTATTGTCTTTATTAAAAGAGGAAATTTGGAGACACACACGCACACACACACACACAAAGACCACCATGTGAAGATGAAGGCAGAGATCGGGATGATATTTCTCTAAGTCATGGAACACCAGAGACCGACAGCAGAGCTCCAGAAGCTGGAGGGAGGCCTGGAAAAAGACCTTCACTCACAGCCCTCAGAAGGAACCAATGCTGCCAACACCTCAATCTCAGAATTCTAGCTATCAGAACTGTGAAGCAATACATTTCAGTTGTTTAAACCACTTCATTTGTGGTACTTTGTTACAACAGTCCTGACAAACTCATACACACGCCAACACATTTTCCCTTTTCCTAAAATTTTCCTTTAAGTCTAAGTGGAGTCAAAGGAAGGAGAAGATATTCAAAACCATCACCATTTTGTTTCTAATTAAACTTTGCAGACACTGACTGTGTAGTGGAAATAAATAGAATTAATCCTGGGAAGGGTTTCTGAGAATTTCAGCTTTGTTAGTTAGAATCCTTAGATGAAAGCAGTAGAATCCCTATTATGGTTAAACAGAAAAGCAATTTATTAAAAGATACCATGTAGTCCCAGGTATTCCCTGGATGGGCAGAAAGTGGACCTCTGATACTGTGCAGCCAGGGCTAGTGTGGGGTCACACTGGAGGAATTCTCCAGGCAGCCCCACTCACCTATGAGTGAATGGGTGCCTGAGGGAGCATCTGGGTCTGTTTTCCCATCTGTCACGCGAAGTCTTACAGAAGCAAAGCAGGTCACATGCTCTGATTGTAGCTGCAAGTGGGTCAGGATGGGAATTTTCTGTCTTTCACTTAACGATGGCAGGACTCATGATTAGCAAAATAAATTGAGAGTGCTCAAAAATATCTGCCAAGGGTTCTAGCCCTGATCTCATCACTGACACACAATGGAAACAAGAAAAAGGTTACCTGCTCTCTAGAGCACCACGTCATCACTGGTGAAATAGACAACACAATTGACAGCACAAGAAGAAAAGACCTGGCCAGGCGCAGTGGCTCACACCTGTAATCCCAGCATTTTGGGAGGCCAAAGTGGGTGGATCACCTGAGGTCAGGAGTTCGAGACCAGCCTGACAAACATGGTGAAACCCCGTCTCTATGAAAAATACAAAAATTAGCCAGGCGTGGAGGCGCATGCCTGTAGTCCCAGCTACTCGAGAGGCTGAAACAGGAGAATTGCTTGAACCCGGGAGGCAGAGGTTGCAGTGAGCCAAGATTGTGCTGTTGCGCTCCAGCCTGGGCGACAGAGTGAGACTCTATCTCAAAAAAAAAAAAACAAAAAGGAAAAACCCTCTCACCCTCTCAGATTCATAATGTCACACAAGCTATGGTGTGGGTTTCCCAAAACTTTGTTTTTATTACTATTATTATTACTACTATTACTATTAATTTTGTTTGAGAGTAATTAAAAGTTTCTGAGAAACTCCATAGGAAATATATCAGAATTAATTTCTTCAAAGTTTATTTAATACCAAAACTGATTTGGATAACATGGTATTCTAGGTGGGATTATTGAATAGAAAAATAACATTAAGTATAAATAAAGAAACTGGAATAAAGCAGGGACTTATTTAATAATATTGACATCAGTTTATTGGCTTTGACAAATGTAGCATATTAATGTAAATATGTTAACAACAGAGGAAATTGGCTGTGGAATTTATTGAAATTCTCCACAATCTTCACAAGTTTTCTGTAAATCTGAGCTAAAATTCTACATTAAAAACAGTTTATAAAAATTGACGAGTCACCTTTTCCCTTTAAGAAAGCAACAGAAGTTTGTGATAATGTATATAAGAAGAAAAATGAATCTCCACATTGCTCACCTTCACTTACAGAATCTGATGGGGAAGGGGGAAGGAAGAGACCATCCTATCACAGCCACAGCCAGTCCTTGAGGGCCACTAGAGGTGAGGAGTAAAATTGAGGATGTATGGTATTGACACAGAGGGCGAGGGAATACACATATGATGGCTGATGAACAGCGCAGCTGTTCTGAATAAGAAATCCAGGGAATCTAGGTGGGCCAGTCTTGAGGGACAGAAGCAGCTTAGCCCCATGTTGGTGTGGCTGAAATTGAGTTTTATAATCCAGGATGTTACAATAAATAGAAAACCCTCGGGCCAGGCGCGATGGCTCATGCCTATAATCTCAGCACTTTGGGAGGCCAAGGCGGGTGGATTACCTGAGGTCAGGAGTTGGAGACCAGCCTGGGCAACATGGTGATACCCCATCTCTAATGAAAATACAAAAAATTAGTCGGGCATGGTGGCAGGCGCCTGTAGTCCCACTACTCAGGAGGCTGAGGCATGAGAATGGCTTGAACTGGGGAGACAGAGGTTGCAGTGAGGTGAGATTGCACCACTACACTCCTGCCTGGGTGACAGAGTGACTCCATCTCAAAAATAAACAAAAAACAAGCAAACAAACAAACAAAAAACCCGCAAATCATCTATCTGCCAAGTCCACTAAAGAGTGCTACATCACAAATGCTGGGTATGATTTTTTTAATATTAAAAGTAAAGAGTATAATTTCCTTCTCTTGTAACTTTCAGAGTGGAAAATGGGATGGGCTATGGTTGGTTATTCATGAAAAGAGAGCAAATGTCCAGCAGAAAGAGAATGCAAATGAAGAAAAAGTGCATTCTAAGAAGCCTTAGAAGTTTGTAGAACATTTGGGGAGAGCATTGGACACTCCATGTCAATTTTATGTAAATGTTAAGGATATGGTGGCCTTGGCTGACATTTGTATTATGGAACAGCAAACCAAACCGAATTCTTGAAACTATAGGTGGCCAAGAACTCCCAGGGTGAAGGGAATATTTAAACTGGGCTCAGGAAAGTACTCTCTCATCTCTTCAATGTTGGCCTCTCTGAAACTGATCATAGCTACAAATGATTTTCTGAAGTAAATTCTTGGTATCCAGAGAGAAAATCAGAGGAATGCCTGCTGAAGCACATGGTTGTGATTGTCCTGGTTTTCGGAACTGAGGGCCCCAAGATAGCGTTACTAAAAAAGTTTTCTGAGCAAAATTCTTATTTACATCATTATTTTAAGCATATTAATCTCTAAATCATTCTTGCCATAATGAGACCATCTTTCTAGAGACAGGAACAGTAGGAGTGTGTCACTGGTGAGCCAAAGATGACTTTCATGATGTAAACATATTCATGAGAGACGTGCACCTGAGATGTGACCTTCACATAGTGAATAAAGAAGTTTGTCTTCTGCTTCCCCATGAGTGGCTGTATGGATGTGCACACGAGATACTGATGGTAACCTATTGAAAATGCTCTTTCATCTGTTATTTGATTGGATTTTTGAAATATTCTGGTACTGCAGGGAGAGCTGGGGCAGTTTCCCCTCTACTTGCAAACAGAAAACCTGAAGCTCAGAATTTGCTGAACTATTTAGCACTAATAGACCCAGAAAATGAACATCACAATTTCTAGAGAGGGATTCCATTCCCTTTGGATTAGAGATGCTGTTTGTACCACTTTCTAAGTTTACATATAATTGGTATTTACTTGAAAAATTTGATTTATGAGACCAGATACTTGTTTTAACCTCTTGTGAAATTTTTATAATTAAAAAGATTTAACAAATTTAAGGTTAGACGCTGGGCAAAAAATTTGCTTAGCTGCCTCCAGGGGAAATGTAGTTTCTATTTTAAAAAGCTTAGGAAAATTTTAGAAGCATCTAGGTTCTACAAAAGGAGAGAAACAAGAAAATCTGGACTAGAAAGGAAATTGTGCTTATTAGTTCCCTTAAATTGAAATGTTAAAACTTTGTTAGAGAGACAGTTCATATTAATTAACTTCTACTTTTTTTTCTTCTCAGGCAAGTTTATATCTGAATTAAAACAAAGGTTAAAGGAGTACATACTTTTGAATGCAAATACAAATTAATTTTATTTTTTCTAATTAAACATTTTTAGCAATTGTCATCTAAGCATTCACTTCTGTTTATAACTAAGGAAAAACTTCAATTTTTATCTTTCCTTTGCCTCTAAACTTTCTCAAAGCCATACTTCCATTCGGCCATTACTGAATGTTATTTGGAAAACACACACACACACACACACACACGCACACGCATATACACACACACATATACATACACAGACACACACACACGCATACACACACACACACACGTTTTTCTTTTGTAAACTTCTATTCTTAATCTGTGACCTTTAATTATGTTTAATTTCTCTTCTTCAAAGCATTTCTGTTTTGTCAAGATGCGTCTTCTCTCTTTATAGGAAGAGGTTCCTCTCCAAATAGAAGCATGTGTGAAATCTGAATTATCACTCCAAGGTTCTATTGTTTTTCTAAAACCTGGTTCCTGGTAGGCATATATTTTGATAAAGAGTCTGGAATTTGTAATCGTGTATTTTTACTTATAACATTTCAAATCAAACATGTATGATGGGCTATTTCCTTAAAATTGTTCAAATTTATGCACACAGGCATTTCCAAACTTGAAAGAATCTGAGTGACCATCAATGATATTTTTCCAGGTAGTTTACATAATATCTGCTTTATTCACTCCACACATATTTATTGAGTTCCTTCTATGTACCAGACACTGTTTTAGACACTAGGAGTTCAGCATGAACAAGACACCAAATTTAAGGCTGGGAAAACAATAAAAATAAAGGCTCCAAGCATGTATGAGGAATGGCATAGACAAACACAGGAGAGGACTAAGGGTAAGTTCCTGAAATATGGAAAATCAGAAGAGAGAAGTGACAAAAACAGATGTAGTAGCCATGATCAAGCAAGGGTCATGGCTGGGAGAACAATTAGGGCTATTTTTACAGTGCGGGAGAGACGTGATGATGGCTGGAGCCAATGGTAGTCATAGAGGATGAGAGAAATGATCAGATTCTAGGTATTTTTCAAAGTAGAGCCCAAAGGAACATCTGATACATTGAATATGAGTAGTATGAATACAGGCAGAGCAGTCGTGGAGGATGCTCAGGCTCTTGACCTGAGACACTTAATGAATAAAGTTGTCATTTCCTAAGATGGGGTCACCGAGGGGAGAAGCAGCTTTGGGAAAAATAAAAGATTGAAATCTCAGTTTTGGCCACATTAAATTAGAAATGTCTATTAGACAACTAGGTGGAAATGCCACATAGGCAGTTGACTATGTGAGCTTAAAGTTCAGCACAGGGGTCAATTCAAGGTAATATGTAGATTTCAAGCCATGGAATATTATACCTGGGCCCTGTGTTAGGATAGTGACTAACATAGCCTGTAAACAGCAAATCATCATTATTGTCTACGGGTGTATTGCTAATTCTTCCTTCCGCATTAAGTGTGAAGTCAAGTTCAGAAATGACTTTGACTTCAATAATGTTATTGACATCCTACACAATGGTGTCCATTTATTTGATTGATTAAAATGGAACAGAAAATGATACTAAATTTATGTAATAGCTCATGCAAGATATTGGGGAAAGACATTCTTTTCTAGATGTTTATTGAATATTCTTTTAGCCAGCAGACATTTACAGAAACCTTATTATATGTCAGCCACTGACTATATCCAGATTACATAATAAAAAAATAACAGGCAGTCTTCAGATTTAAAGAACGCAAAATCTGTGGAAGGAACAGCAACAGGACTGTAGCTGACAGTCCTTGATGTAACCAGCTTAAGAGTTGTTGTGAGGTGTCAAAGAGGTAATTGATGTATATTGTTAAATAATGTCCATCTATGCATCATTAGTATCCCCTTTCGCAAATGCAAATTTTAAGGCAAGGCATGTCGAGTGGCTTTTGTAAAGCAAAACTGTGTCTCAACTCCAGATTTTCTATTTCTCTATCATAACTTGTGACTACATTGAACTGACCCCTCCTGACTCTCTCCCAAGAATGGCATCATTTTGAAAGAATTCTTCAATCTCTATGAGCCTTCAGTTACTTATTTGAAAGAAAAAAAAAAAAACTAGGCAGAAGGAAAAACATTTCCAAGTTAGTTACATGAAATATTAATGAACATTCAATGAATTAATGTGTGTGAATATTTGAAATATTAAACAATGTTGTTCCAGCACTTTCTGAGTGACCTCAGACAAGTTGCTTAATGTCACTAAGCATCGTTTACCCATCTGTAAAATGGAAAATGGAAAGAAGAATAACTATTTTGAGAAGTTGGTGGGAGAGTGAAACAAACAAATCACCCTCAGCTGAACACCTGGCTCTGAGCATGTACTGGGACAACCAGCTCTCACTGTTGTCAGTTTCACTATGATCCACAGTCAAGCTAGTAGGACTCATTATAACCATTTAAATCTTCTTGTCTTTCATTTTTGATTAGCTAGCCCATTGATTTCTCAAATAGGAGAATAAACCTTTAGGGGAAAAACAAAAACAAACACTAAAACAGCAACAACAAAAAAAACCTCTTCCAAACAGGATTATTTTACTGATTCTGAAGTCTCACTTTTATGTGCTGATCTCCCCTCTGTATTCAGGTCTCTCTTCCTTCTGAAGAATTTACAGATAAAAATTTAAAAACTGCTGAAAAATATAACGTTGGAAGATAATGTCTACACTTTCTTTCTGATTTCAATTCTTAGAATCCAATTCCCATTAAAATAAAGTGATTGAGCAGTTGAGACTGATATCTACATGAAGAAACATTTTAAAAAATTATTTTTTGTTGATTCAAAATTAGAAATGAGCATAGAGTGACTTAATAATGCTGTTTGAGTCACCAGGGTGGGGGTGGCAGTTGTGAGACAGAAGATTTGAGGATCTACTCTGTGTCTTACATGGCTGGCTGCTTGTTATGTGTGTTTACACTACATTTACACCTGCCTTATTTTGACAGATAAGAAAACCGAGGGTCAGAGTGACCATGCCACACACCTGAAGTTGCATGGGTAGTAAGCGAAATAACGAAACACCAGGGGCATCTGCTGCTAATTCCTGTTCTCTTTCTATTGTATCACACTGCTCTGATGACCAGCATTTCTCATGTGTTAATTGATGTTTATTTGTCATCTAATGATTGTGGCCTTGCTTTAGGTATTGGAAGAACAAACATGAGAAGATGAACTTCAATATTGCAGTTGAGGGGGTAAGGCCCAGCATCATTGACTTTCCTGAAGTGTTTGACCTTGGAACTGTTGATAGTTTTGGTCAGATAATCCTGCCGTGGTGGAATAGATGGACTATTCTTGCATTTTAGGATATTTAGCAGAACCCTTGGCCACTCACCACCAAATGTCAGTAGCATTCCCTGCTGTGACAATCAAAATGTCTCCAGATATTGCCAAATGTCTCCTGGGGGCACATTCCCCCCTGGTTCAGAACTAGACTGAAGCCGACTGGGCGGTTGAATTACTTTGCCAATGCCAGAACATATATAAATGCATATCTATAGGCCCACTGGTTCCTTCGGTG
The DNA here is from genome assembly GCF_028885655.2 of Pongo abelii. NCBI lineage: Eukaryota > Metazoa > Chordata > Mammalia > Primates > Hominidae > Pongo > Pongo abelii. Next base: position 10,021,892 of record NC_071988.2, read on the forward strand.
GTGAATTATAGTTATTTGTTCTTCACGTACTAAGCTTTTTGCGCATCTAAAAGTTTATAACTCATAAAAATATCAGAAGACAATTTAGGACCAGCCAAAGGTCACTGCCCTCAGAGTACATTTGTCTGCCTTTTGAAAAACTGAACTTGTGTCTTCTCTGCATAGTTCTTCAGGGTCCTCCCTTTCCACATTCTTCTCTTCCAGAAGAAAATTTGTGCATGCCCCAAACTCAGGGTTTCCCTTGAATTCTGAATCCCTTGATAAATCAAGTTGCTCTCCCTCTGTGTGAGGGAGTATGTAATAGGACTCCTTCGCTTCTGTCCTTCTTCCTTACAAATACTGGTGACCTTGGGTCAATTAGTCTATCTCAGTGTCCTACGTTTTTTTCCTTTATAGTGTTTATCACTTCTAAAGTTACTTGTTTGTTAAAAGTTCTCTTTCTATCTCCTCTGACCACCTCATTTCCATCCAAACTCCACATTGAAGGATGGCAAGATTGAGATCTGTGTGGGTCATCTGGGTAATTCCAGAGCCTACAACAGGGCCCAGGGCCAGTAAAAACAGCATGTGTTGAATTCATTAATGTTGCCTTTGTTTAAAGTCATGCGTTGCTTAATAATGAAGTCAGGTTCTGAGAAATGCACCATTAGGTGACTTTATTATGGTGTGAACATAGTGTATTTAAAAAAGCCTAGATGGTCTGGTCTACTGCACACTTAAGCTATATGGTACAGCCGACTGCTCCTAGGCTTCTTACCTGTACAGCATGCGATTGTACTGAATATTGTAGGCAATTGTAACACAATGGTAAGTATTTATTTGTGTACCTAAATATATCTAAACATACAAAGGTTGTGATGGTTAATACTGAGTGTCAACTTGATTGGATTGAGGGACACAAAGTATTAATCCTGGGTGTGTCTGTGAGAGTATTGGCAAAAGAGATTAACATCTGAGTCATTGGACTGCGGAAGGCAGACCCACCCTTAATCTAATGGGCACAATCTAATCAGCTGCCAGGGAATATAAAGCAGGCAGAAAAACGTGAAAAGGAGACATGGGCCTAGCCTCCCAGCCTACATCTTTCTCCTGTGCTGGATGCTTCCTGCCCTCGAACATTGGGCTCCAGGTTCTTCAGTCTGGGGACTTGGACCGGCTTTCCTTCCTCCTCAGCTTGCAGACAGCCTATTGTGGGACATTGTGATTGAGTAAGATAATACTTGGTAAACTCCCCTTTATATATATACACACACACACACATATATACACACATATACTCACACACACACACATATCCTATTAGTTCTGTTTCTCTAAGAGAACACTGATTAGTACAAAGGTATAGTAGAAATACAGCATAAAATAAAATAAAATGGTACACTTTTTTAGGACACTTACTATGAATGAAGCTTGCAGGACTGGAAGCTGCCCTGCGAGTGGTCAGTAGGTGAATGGTGAGTGAGTGTGAAGCCCAGGGCATTACTGTACACAACTGCAGATTTATAAACATTGTACACTTAGCCTACACTAAACGTATACAAAAATTCTTTCTTCAATAATAAATTAACCTTAGCTTACCGTAACTTTTTTACTTTATATACTTTTTAATTTTTTAAACTTTTTTCTCTCGTAATAATATTTAAACAAACACACTGCATAGCTATACAAAAATATTCTTTATTTCTATTCTTATTCTATAAGCTCTTCTCTATTTTTCAATTTTCCAACTTTTTTAATGTTTTAAACTTTTTTTGTTAAAAACTAAGACATGAGCACACTCCTTAGCCTAGGCATATACGGGATCAGGATCATGTAAACGTCACCAGGAGATAGAAATGTTTTGGCTCTGTTATCCTCTTATGGACCACTTTTGTACACCCAAATATCCTTGTGCAGTGCATTACTATATTTTGTAACTAGGTTTTACTAAGCATTTTGGAAGAAGATGCCATAGATATACTGTCCCTGTGCCCTGGGCACTCGTAGGTTCCATGGCTGTAAGGATTTTTACTGCTCTGGCCTGAGGAGGCTCTATACTTCGGAAACTGCTCAGCCTGACAGTGTGTGGCAGGCCAGGGAGCTATTTTCCCAGGCAGAGCCCATGACCAGTGATGGATGCAGCCTGCTGGGTGGGCACCCAGCTTCTCCACCCTGAGGGTGAGATAACTATATACAGTTACCTAGTGTTCTCAGTGGGACTGAAGTTAGTGGCTATAGTTGGTCCCATGCTAATCAGTGTACCCAGTATAGCCTCCTTCCCTTGTGTATTAGTCCATTCTTGTGTTGCTATAAAGAAATACCCAAGATTGGGTAATTCATAGAGACAAGAGTTTTAACCGGCTCACAGTTCTGCAGGTGTACAAGAAGCATGGCACCAGCATCTGTTTCTGGTGAGGCCTCAGGAAGCTCACAATCATGGTGGAAGATGAAGAGGGGGCAGGCCTGTCACACGGTGAGGGTGGGAGCAAAGTGGTGGGAGGTGCCACACTCTTTTAAACAACCAGATCTCATGTCAACCAGAGTGAGAACTCACTTATCACCAAGAGGATGGTGCTGAGTCATTCACCTTTGGGATCCATTCACCCTGGGGACCTGCCCCATGATCCAATCATCTCCCACCAGGCACCACCTCCAATCCTGGGAATTATGTTTCAACATGAGATTTGGAGGGACCAACATCCAAGCCATATCAGCTTGCCTGTGGCAGTTCCCCATTCCCTGTATATGTTTGCTAGGGCTGACTTAACAAAGTAGCACAGACTGGGAGGTTTAAACAGTAGAAATTTATTCTTTCCCAATTCTGGAGGCTAGAGGTCAGAGAACAAGGTGTCAGCAGGGTGGATTCCTTCTGATACCTCTCTCCTTGGCTTATAGATGGCCATTTTCTCCTCCTGTCTTCAGATGGACTTCATTCTGTATACATCTCTGTGTCCTCATCTCCTCTTTTTATAAAGACCCCACTCATATTGAATTAGGGCTTACCCGGATGACCACTTAATCACCTCTTTAAAGACCCTGTCTCCAAATATAGTCACATTCTGAAATATTAGGAATTAGGCACTCAACATATAAATGTTGGCAGGACATAATTAAACTTATAACACCCCCTTATCTGGGTTTTCTGATTTCATCTCGCAAATTAACATCTTGCCCTCAAATCCCTCCCTGTCTGTCTGCTCCCAAGAGAACCCAAACTAAGGCAATTTTGTTCTAATTTTTTTTCTTTTTTCTTTTCCTGTAAATGCTTTATCTTCTCAACACTTCTGCCAAGGTATAATTATCCACATTGTGCATATGGAGAAACAGGCTCAGGAAGGACGTATATATTCCCAACAATCTGTAAAGGGAAGAAAGGAGGGAACTAGCATTGAAACACAGATCTCTGTGGGTCGAAGGTCAGCATCTTCACCTCCCTCCATCCACAAGTTCCTAGTGATCTCCAGAAAGTCTCCAGAAAGCTCCTAGAGTGCTCATGATGCTACAAATAAAAGGTTTAACTATTCTAAGATGTTTCCATTTTCCCAAATGTACTCATATTGATACCAGAACAGCTTTTTCAAAGCTCCTGTATTTCTATGGAAGGGAAACACAGTTATGGCCCTGGAACTGCATTCCTATCTCTCAGATCAACTTAACCCCCCTCTACTGAGCACAGAATCTGGGAGATGCACCAACCTGGCCCAAGGGAAATATTGGATAAATAAATTCCTGTCCACATTGAATATGCTGTGAAAAATATCATCTTGATTTTAGTGCTGAAAATGTTTCATTTCCAGTATGGAAAGAGATATTTTCTTTTTGGAGATTTAGAATTAAGTAACATCTAATATTTCCCTTTCAAGAAAGACTGCGAGGAAATATAAGGTTTATCCATATCACTAGCATATCTGGATTTTATTTTCATTTTCTTTGATGGATTTCATGTATATATTTACACTCTGATATTTCAGGGTCCAAACAATTAAACAATGACAACAATAGCAACAATAACAGGTATCATTACTAATATCAATGAAACATGATGTTGCACGCTCTACGATTTATATGCATTTTATTATTTTACATAGCTACCCAGTGAGGTGTTTGAGTAAACAAACAACACTCAACAACTGTTTTACAGATGAAGAATGAAGCCTAGAAAATGAGCTTGTTTCCTAAGATTATACAACTGTAAAGTAGTCATTTGAGGTCCAAACTCATGACCTTATGACTCTGAAGCCTGGAGTTAACCTTGATGCTGGTTAAAATCTGCATGCCACATTTTAAGTCACCTGGATCTTTTATGAAAAGAAGTGGGCTGTATGTCATGGAGATCCCCCAGTTAGATATCCCTTTAAGAGAACCTACTGCAAAGAGACTGTGTCCCTTCAGCCAAACCTGCTGCATCCTCAGATCTTCCCCAGGTGGAGACGTAAACACTCAGGCCACACTTCCCCCGGGGGTTGCTCTCAGACGAATACTGAGCATGGTTGGGTTCCTAGTACAGGTCCATTCCTGCCCTACAGTGGAAGCCTCTTCCAACAGGTGACTTTGGCTCAAAAATGCTGTCGTAGTGCATTCAGGTTGCTGTAACAAAAAATGGCATAGACTGGGTGGCTCATAAACAACAGATTTTTGTTTCTCACTGGTCTCGCAGCTAGGAAGTCTGAAATCAAGGTGCTGGCAGATTCTGTTTCTGGTGAGGGCCCATTTTCTGGTTCACAGGCAGTGCCGTCTTTCTGTCTTTACATGGTGGAAGGCATGATGTGTGTGGGGGGGTGTCTCTCTCTGACCTCTTTTACAAGAGCATGAACCCATCCGTGAGGGCTTCATCCCTATCACCTGCCAAAGGCACCGTGTCCTGATACCATCAGGTTTGGGTTTAGAATTTTAACATATGAAATTTGGTGAGACACACCCATTCAGAAAATAGCAGATGTCTTACTGACACCTGGCTGAGACTTCCTGTGCGTGGCTCTGAGGTCTGAGGCTCTTCCTGTCTATTCTTCCTTTCCCTATTTCCTTTTACAGGTGTCACATCTGTGTCGTGGTCTAAGGGTCTTCCTACCTGCACCTGCTCTTGCCCTCTTTATCCTTTATGAGCATTTCTTCCAGTAAGTCTCTTGCACTTCCAATCCCATTTTAGCATCAGAAAAAATAAGAGTGAGAGTAAAAGAAAATAAAAGTACTTATTTTTCTATTTATTTAATGTAATCCCAGAGCTAACGAGATACCTGAGGCATATTGGGTGCCCAATAAATATTTGTTGGATAAATACCTCCTATGCTCAAGTTGCTGACAAAAGTGTATGAGAGGCACACACGGTAATAGATATTTGAGGCAAGAGGCAAAATATTTTTAAAAAAGATTTGTTTTGAGAGAAGAGTAAGTAAACTGCTTTGGTTATAAAGGATTATATTGAAGAAACCCTCGGGGGCTTCATGGAGAAGGCAGCATTCTGCATGATTTTAAAGGGCATATGAGATTTCCATGAGTGAAGAAGTCATAAGCTTTAGAAAATAGTGTGTGAGCAAAGTAGGGAGGTATATTCTACTATATGCATAAGTTGGACAAGGCAGTAGTGCCACATGTCTAGGGTGGCTGGGGTGGCTTTTTATAGGGCATAAATGGATGTTTTATAAGATGAAGAGGAAAACGCAGAGGGAAACTGGCGATAGACTTTGTATATGCGGTGTATATGAAGTATGTATGTTATACATATATATGTATATGTACATGTATCTATATGTACATGGGTGTATGTATACCTGTATGTATATGAGGTGTATATGTATATGACATGTATGGCTTACTGTTTGAATGATCATGGAATAAGAATGAAGGTAGTTATTCTATAACAGTGCTGTCTTTTTCTGTTTGTATAAATTTATGAGATTCAAGAGCAATTTTGTTACATGCGTAGATTAGGTAGTGGTGAAGTCAAGGCTTTTAGGGTCTACATCACCCAAATAAAATACATTGTATCCATTAAGTAATTTCTCAACATCCACCCTTCTCCAATCCCTTCATTCTGTCTAGTCTCCACTCTCTGTGATTCCACACTCTACATCCAGGTGTATACATAATTTAGCTCTTACTTATGAGTGAGAACTTGCAGTATTGTTTTCCAGTGCTGTCTAATGGAAATACAATGTAATGTACAAATTTGAGCCATATACGAGATTTAAAATTTTGTAGTGGTTGCATTAAAAACCTATATAAAGAAACAGGTAATACTATTTTAATAATATATTTCATGTTATCCAAAATATCATTTCTGCATGTAATCAGTATAATTATTAATGTGATATTTTACATTGCTTTCTCTTACTAAGCCTTCAAGATCTAGTATTATTTTATACTTAATAGCATACCTTAATTCAAACTAATTACATTTAAGTGCTCAGTAGCTACCTGTGGCTAATGGATACTGTACTGAAGAACATAGTTGTATAATATCTGATCTGGAATGGCCTAACAAAAAATTGCACCGAATTTATAGCTGAGAGATGAAACACTTCCAGAAGATGTCCTGAAGAACTCTGCAGGTCATGGGGAGAATGGCAGACCTTCCCACCTGGGAGGTGGTGGCTGAAAGTACAGCCTTTGAGAGGATTGGCTTTGGAGACTTGCAAAACTTGTGCGTTCGAATCTAGCTCTTCCAATGACTAAGTGTGCAACTGTGAGCACATCAGAACCTTTCTGAACCTAAGCCTGTTTCTCCACCTAAAATGATTGTAACAAGACCATTCAGGTCTTTCATTGTTTCTTCTCCCATTGTCCTGAACTTGCTCTGATAGACTAGACTGGGAACTAACTACTTACAGAGATCTCAGACCAAGCCCTCCTCTTACTAAGATCATGGTACAGTCAAAGCTCTGTCCTTCCTTATTAAAGTGATAAGAGATGACCCAAAGAGAGAGGGAAAACAAAGGCTCCTGTGATAATGACAGTCAGCCAGTCAATCATTGAACAGGGAAAAGTGTGTGTATAGTGGATACCCAGTGCCACATTCACACAAGCTCTGGGATAGACCATGCCCACAAAGCACCCACTTGAACTGAAGAGACAACAGCGAGAATACAGAGATTTCTGCTGCATGCTAGTTAATCAGGAACTCCAAACCAAAGCCAAAGCATAGACAGACCACACAAAAGTATTTAGGAAATGCTGAAACCATAGCTCCCTTTATTCTAGGCAGTTACTATTCTAAGCAGTAAGAGATATATGATTAAAACATGAACAAAGTTTCTTTCTCCATCTAACTCAAAAACAGAGTAAATAAGAAAATGAATATATATTTTGTATGTATGTAAAACATAAGACACAAAGATATGAATTTAATAGTGATGAGCAATAGAAAGACAAAGAAGCAGGAGGAGGAGAGGACTGGGGTTCAGAGAGTGCTTTAGTTAAATGGAGTCCAGGGAGCATCGCTGTGGAGGTGGCATTTGGATGGAGACTGGAACTAAGGGTGTGGGGGAGTGGGTCAGGCAGAGAGAGCAGCAGCCTGTGAGGCTGGGCAGAGGGAGTGAGGGGGAGGTTGGCAGGAGCCACAGGATGCCAGACAGGGCCAGATTTGTGCAGTGTGGGACCTAATTCTCAATATAGATGGCACTGAGCAGGAGAGTGACATCATCCAATTTACGCTTTAAAAAGATCAACCTGGCAGCTCTGAGAATGACTTGGAAGCTGAGAGGATGAATTTGTGGGCTGTTGCTGCAGCCCAGGGGAGTGGTGATGCTGGTGTTGACTAGGGTGATAACAGGGATGAGAAACAGTCTGATCTGGAGTCACACTTGAGAAATGCAGGTGTTAAGGAAAGAGCGTAGACTTTGAAGTTAGAAAACCAGAGTTCGAGCCTTCACTCGTTACTTTGCAAGCTGTAAGAGGTTGGGTAGCTTATCACTAGTCTGTGATGCTAATTCATTAACGTACCTAAAACCAATAATCATGGCTATTTCTTATCAACTACTAACTAAACAGTTGGCACAATCTTGACTATTAATTTCTGCAGAAACAAACTATCTCAAAACTTGGTGGCTTACAACAGTAACAGTGTATTTTCTTTCATGATTCTGTAGGCTGAACAGGTAATCCTTGTTTTCTGATTAGAATTGACTAGAGCATGAAGATGACTAGAAGTTGGTGCTACAGGCCATTGTCTGGCAGCTCAGTTGTGACTGCTGTCCAGTCATCTTGATCCTCTTCCATGTGACCTCTCCACGTGGCTGCTTGGGCTTCCTCACAGCATGGCAGCTGGCTTCCAAAATGTTGTGTTCCAAGCAGGTGAAACCAGAAGCTTCAAATCTAGCCTTATTAGAGCTACACAGGGTTGCTTCTAATACATTTCTGTTTGTTCCGAACAAGTCAGAAGGCCAACCTAGCTTCAAAAAATGCAAAAGTGTCTCTAGCTCTCGATGAGGACATGGCCAGGTCACAAGGCAGCACAGCATGTAGAATGGAGCATACTGCTATAGCCATCTCTGAAAACGCAATCTTAGATGCTGTGTTGAATGTTATTTCATCTAGTCCTGTCACAATCTTAAAGATTAAGCAGTAGAAAGGAGCTTCGACACTTCCCAGCTGTGCCATTTCAACAAGCTACTAAATCTTCTGTCCTTTTGTCCCCTCCATTTAAGTGAGATAAATCATAGTACCTACCACATAGGAATTCTTGAAGATAAAATGAGTTCCTGTATGTAAAGCACTGAGAGTGGTGTGGGACACACAGTAAACACACTTAGTTTTAGCTGTTATTCTGTTTCGGTGGGAAGTGGTTATCTTTCCATGGCACAGTTTGAAAACATCAGAAGTTGGATTCAATACCAGAATTCAGAATCTAGTTCCCAGGCTCCCCAGGCAAGCAGACACCACAGACATTCAAAACAGATTTGCCAACATCCCTAGTGCCTTAGTGCTCACCTTGGTTGCACTGTTTTGTTTACTTTGAATCAGAGAGTGTGAGTTAATCAGAGAGTATATATACAATCATTTTGTAAGCCATAGATGTTTTGTTCATTCATATTTGATTGCTTTTTCTTATTGAAATAATTAGGTGATTAGCCAAAATGAAAAAGGAAAATAAGGCAAAATAGAACCAAAGAGAATGACAGTTAATGATAACAAGCAGACTATGTGGGAGGAAAGAAGGTACAATGTTTATTTCTCAAGCTCTTATTAGTACTTTGTTGCAGGAACTAATCTATGTACCTCTCAACATTAATTTAATTTTCCTAACAGCTGTATGATGTAAGCACTACATTTCTCCCACAGTTTAGGAGAAATAGAGATAAGGATGCTGTGGCATTGAGAGAGGTGAGCGGACTCACCCAGGGTCACCTGCTGGATAAGTGGTGAAGCCAGAATTCAACCCTGTCTTCCTCACTCCAGGTGCCAAGCCCTTATCGTTATGGCCTGCTGTCTCTCTAACAGGGCTTTGAGACTTCAAATTTAAAAGGTGGGTATTTCCAGGAGTAACCAAGAACTCTTTAGGTAGCAGAGCTGAGTCCTGTACCAGAGTTTATATAAACACACTCTACTCTTCCAGATCATTAACAGGAACCAGACAGGCTTGTAATTAATTTCTATCCATATAGAGTTTTTCCATATTATATTCTCTTATGCTGTAAAGCATCGAATGGGTAACAAGCATTTTCATGTGCATTTACACTTTGCATCTCTAGGAGGAGGGCATTATTCATTTTCTTTTCTGGAGAGTGAGGGCAAGTTTCAGAGTGCAAAGAGACTTGTCCAGGATCTTGAAGTGCAAGTGGTCTTGACACAAGGTCTCTAAATTCAGGTTGGAGATCTTCCACCACATTCTTAGTTCTGTGTACAAGGCATGTATACACTTGAAGGAGTGCTATTGCATGGATTGTTGTTTCAAAAAACTACATGCTTATTAACTCCCTCTTGCTTTGGGGCCTTGGCTCTTTGTGTTCCTTTGCTTCATAATATGCGTGACTCATTGTTATGGATTAAATAATGTCCTACCAAAAGACACTGAAGTCCTAACCCCCCGTACCTGTGAATGTGACTTTCTTTGGAATTAGAGTCTTTACAGATGATCAAACTCAGATGAGGTCTTTAGAGTGGACTCTAATCTTACATGTCCACATGCTTTACATAAAGAGAAAATTTGGACACAGAGAGAGAAATTCACAGAAAGAGGACAATATGAGGACCTCAGGAGAAGAGAACCATCTACACCTTGATCTCGGAGCTAATCTCCAGAATTGTGAAACGCTACATTTCTGTTGCTTAAGCCTCCCAGTTTGTGATACTTTGTTACAGAAGCCAAAGGAAATAAATACCCCCATGATGTTTCCGTGGCTGGTTGTGAGATTGAATGTGATCTTATTTGAAAGGCCCTTCCTGGGTGCCTTCAAAGTTGACCCTGACTCTTTAGTGTCTCTTTAGTGTCTATCATTTCTTTCCTTTTCTTTTTTTTTGAGACAGAGTCTTGCTGTGTCACCCAGGCTGGAGTGCAGCAGTGTGATCTCGGCTCACCACACCCTCCGCCTCCCCGGTTCAAGCAATTGTCTGCCTCAGCCTCCCGAGCAGCTGGGATTATAGGCACCCGCCACCACGCCTGGCTAATTTTTGCATTTTTAGTAGAGACTAGAGACATCTTTGCTAGGCAGGTCTTGAACTCCTGACCTTGTGATCCACCCACCTTGGCCTCCCAAAGTGCTGGAATTACAGGCATGAGCCACCACGCCCAGCCTTAGTGTCCATCATTTCAACACTTCTTTGCTTGTCATAATTTAAAACAAAAAATCTTGCTTAAGTAATTATTTGTTTAAAGTCTACCCCCCCGCCCCCCCCACACACACATCAGAATGTTTGCTTTGTGAAGGTAAGAACCCTGTCTGTCCTGTTTATCAAGAGAGGTCGGCATAAACTGCAAATAATGACCAGGTGCAGTGGCTCATACCTGTTAATTCCAGCACTTTGGGAAGCCAAGGCATGTGGATAACTTGAGGTCAGGAGTTCAAGACCAGCCTGGCCAACAGGACAAAACTCCTTCTCTACTATAAATACACAAAAAAATTAGCTGAGTGCGGTGGTGTATGCCTGTAATCCCAGCTATTTGGAGGCTGAGGCAGGAAAATAACTTGAACCCGAGAAGTGAAGGTTGCAGTGAGCTGAGATTGCACCACTGCATTCCAGCCTGGGCATCAGAGTGAGACCCTGCCTCTCCCCTCACCAAAAACAGTGCCAGTAACATGACCAGTAAGAAAGGTAGGGAAGGATGAAGGAAGAATGGAAGCACATTAAAAAAGAAATTAGCTGGAACTGTCTGCTTTTGTGAAACTGCTTTACAATGAAGCATGTACCTACATTATTATTATTATACAATGGCATCATAATTGTTACATTTTTATTCAAAAGTGAGTCCATTTATATGCCATTATATCCATATTTTGGAAACCAGTTGAAGAAATCTGATGCCTCCCTGGAGATGTTTGCCCACAGATTTATTTCATCATCAACTGTAGATCCTTTTGATTTTGAAGCATACCGATTCCAGGATCTGCTAAAAATAAATATTTGCCTTATTAATGTGCTTGCTCATTTACTAATTGCTTTTTTAATACCAGAGTCTTTTCCAGCTGGGGTTTGTATAACCTTTATCGATCTCACTTTACTTCTAATTACATGTGTTCTTCATTTGTAGCTAAAAGTAACTCTTGTCATCATTCCTGTCAGATTTGATCCATGACACTTTAATTATTATAATTTCTTTTCCCTGCAATAGCAGCAAAAGTGTCCACATACATTTTTATTAGGCCAATTCCTCATCCAAAGGAATGACAATTTGGATTTTAAAGGAGCAGATTTTTAGTTGTGTTCCCTATCTGTGCTCTTTAAAGAGTTGGGCTTCCTCCATTCCTTCCTCACTGGGGGCTGATCCACTTACTGCACTATCACTGTGCCATGCAAAGAGAAGCTGAGTTAGAGAGAAAAACCTCAGTTCAACCTGGAGACCTGCAATGTATTCCTGGTATTTCTGTTGTGGGCTCTTGAACAGGTCACTGAAGTTTTCTGACCTGTAGTTTCATCACCTTTGAGATGAACACAGTGAATCACCTGACTGAGAGCAACCCAACGGGGGTTGCTTTAGATGGAAACCCCAATAACATTCCACGTGACATGAACGGCAGCATCCTCGGAAATGGCAGCCACTTACATTGTATTGATTTCTTCTTCACCTAAATATTCTTTTACCTTATTTTTGATTCCTTGATGAAAGTAGGGGGCATGGGAAAGGCAGGGAGAGAGAGGAAGAGAAAGCAAGAACAAGCCCTGTTCTGTTGCATCCTAAAGGTGCCTGGACCTTGACCAAGGGCTTTCCAAGCAAGAGTTCCCTCCTCAGCCCATGGGTGTGAAGACGTGGGTTTGCCCTCTGCAGTTCCACAGAGTTGGTGGATATGTCCAGACAGAAAACTATTAATTAGTCCTGGTTAATAGGCTGGACTAGGGATCTTAACACATGAAAATTAACCGAGCAAAATCATAGGATTCTTTCTCAGAAATGGGGATTATGGACCCCTTCATTCCAGACCTTGCCACGTCACAGGATGGAGAATGCATTGACAACATCAAGAGCATCCAGTGAGGCAGGTGCAGTGTGGCCTGGAAAGAGAGAGAGCCTGGTTTGCAGAGGGTCCATTTCACTTCTCATCCTGGAGCAGAGGGGAGGCAGTGCCTCAGTCTTTCCCCTCCCTTGCCGTGGTATCAGATGGATGTCGCTTTGGGGTGAAGCAGGAAGTCAATATGATTCTTGCACAGCTCAAGGCTGCTGTGTGTGTGTGTGATTGTGTGTGTGATTGTGTGTGAGTGTGCATGTGAGTGCGTGTGTATGCATGTATGTGCATGCGTGTATATGCATGTGAGTGAGTGTATATGTGTGTGTAAGTGTGCATTGTGTGTGCATGTGTGTGAGAGTGTGTGTATGTGTGTGTGAGTGTGTGTGTTTGAAGAGTCTGGACATAGAGGGAATGAAGGAAAGGAGATTATATTTTTAAACACTTCCTATATGCCAGGAACTATGGTGGAAACTGCTCTATTATTAGGTGGTGGTGACTTTGATAAAAATTAGAAAGAAATTGTAATTCTTGGACAGCTGGAGATCACAATGTGTGAGTGTGTGAGGGACTGTGAGTGTTGGAGTGTGTGTGTGTTTTGGGAGGTGGGGAGGTGCAGAAAATAAAGCAAGACCTATGCATTAGAATTCCAGTTCTGCCACTAACCAGCTCGGAAACCTCAGAATGAGCTATTTAGCTTCTCGCATCCTTTGTGCCCTTATTTGGAAAAAGTGTGAGGGTAAAGAGAAGATTCACATAATAAATGTTTGAGGAGTGGGCCTAATACATTGCGCTTAGAAGCGTGCAATTTGTATTAACATTGATTCTGGGGGACCCTCATGGCTCTTGGTATCGGAAACCTTGTGAGTGCATCATTTGCCTTCCTTGCTATAAATTGGAGTTGAAATTTCTGATTTGCGGGGGAGTCTTTCCGATGCTGGAGGGTGAGTGGAACAAGGTGGGACCTGAGAAGGAGGTCCGGTTTTATGGGAAATGAGGAAACACCAAGAAGCCCCTTAATACTTGCATCCCCTCAGCCAGTCAACACCTATTTCAAGCCAGCTCCACAGTGGCAGGACACACTCTCCAGCACTTCTGCTCACCTGCCTGCCTGCTGTTTCTCCTAGAAAGGAGAGTGTAGGGAGTTAAAAGCAGTAACAAAGTTGCCCCAGGAGACCTCCAAAACCTCCAGTGTCATTTTTGTTTCTGTTTCAGACAATAACATATGTGCTGCACAGCATTTCTCCTATCTGCCCCTTCAGTCCACTCTCCACCCTCTGCCCAGAACCCTAAGGTGACCCAGCACATGTGGTCTCAATGAGCCTTTTGCTTCTGGCTTCTGAGGAGGACTCAGCTAACAGGAGGCATGAGGCTGGATGGGGCCAAGGACAATGGTGGGGGTCTCACTTGGCTTCCTTCTGCATGGTCATGATGGCTGAGTGTGCTAACCAGGGACTTCTTACTCTTCCTGTTAGACAGCCCTTTCTTTCCTCTGGGTCCTGAGATCGACCCCTCCCTGGCTCATTCAAGCCTAAGAATGGTGAGGCCCCTCCATACCACGCATGTCCTTGTGTGCTTTTCTCAAAACCTGCCCATCCTTTTGCAGATTGTTCCTTTCTTAGAGGCTCTGTGCATCCCCAGTTTGGGCGTGCCTGCTGTCTGTCATTGCCTTTGAGGGCCCTGACTGATGTACATGACTACCTTTCCCAAATACCTCTTCTCCTCTTTCACAATGCAGAATTGTTGCTGGGAAGAGAACTCCCACCCAAGGACTTCCTTTTCAGGACACCATGCCCCAAGGTGGGCCACACAGCCAGTTTGGGTCAATGGAAAGCGAGCGTGTGAGGGTCCTCCTGCCATTTTCATGCTTTCTTCTCCTCCTAGGGCAATCCTGGAGGCTACTTCTTGAAGATGAGGTTATCACAAGATGCAGAAGGAGGCTGGATTCCTGAATCATGGCTTGAAGGAGAGCCATCTGACCTGGAAAATGAGTGAGGCATAAGCATATAATATGGAACTCCACTGAGCTTGGGCATGGTTCTGTCAGCCCACCCTGAGTCATAGAAAGAAGTCATTTTTATTGTATCTATTGTATTTAGCTTTTTAAAGTACATCATTACTAAAATTGATGACACAACTTTAATCTGAAAATCGTAATTGCCATTTTACAGAGGAGGAAATGAAGACTCAGTAAGTTCCTCCTCTGAGGTCACACCACTGTTATGGGCTAAACTGTGACCTCCAAATATTCATGTTGAAGTCCTTCTAACACCTCAGAAAGTGACTGTTTAGAGATAGGGTCTTTAAAGAGGTGATTCATGTTAAATGAGGTCATTAGCTTGGGCTCTAATCCAATGACCGGGGTCCTCAGAAAAAGAGATGGTTGGGATACAGATGCACACAGAGATCAGGTGCAACAGAGGGAGAAGAGAGCCACCTACAAGCCCTCAGAAGAAAACAACCCGCCAACACGTTGACCTCAGACTTCTATTCTCCAGAACTGTGAGGAAATAAATTGCTATTGTCCGAGCCACTCATTCTGAGGCACTTTGCGATGCCAGCCCTAGCAAATGAATACAGTGTCATGATCAGGATGGAGCCTGGCATCTCCCTGTCATCCAGAGCTACACACAATTCCTGGAACACACTTTCAGCCTCAGCCTTAGATCTTGTACTTGCCCAAAACAGCTGGTATGAACAAAAATTGCTAGATCAAATTATTAAGTGAGCTGGCATAGATTTTTTAGTGTCCCCATCTCCTTATATCAACTTGCTCCATTTCTCCATCAGTACTCTTTCCAATTTACTGTTGGGTGAGATTTCAGGGTGAACTAGTTTAGTCACCGTCTCCTCTCCCCCATTTTGCAGATGTGGGACTATAGCTCCAAGAGGCAAAATAATATTTCTGAGGTATCAGCTTGATGTCCTGTAACTTCAGTGTACTGCCGGGGAAACTGGAACTCACAGAGGTTAAGTGGCTTGTCCATGGACACCAAGCACCAAGTCTTTTGACCTTGACATCACCTCTCAGCCCTTAAAGCATAAGCAGAGACAGATTGTTCTGCAAAGAATGACACCTCCTTGCAATGACTATGAATTATACAATATTTTTATATTAAAATGATTCTGTGCTCTTTAGAGAGAGGATGGAATTGATATTGAGTGATGAATGAACCCCTGCCAGATTCTAGTGATGTAAATGAGCTAGGTTTTAATATGCCAAAGAATACAGCAAAAGAACTGACAATCACATCCCCACAATGGGAGGGACCAGCGTTGGGGCAGGAGTCTAAGCGCGTTTGTTTCAGAAGCAGCTCAGCTTCTGAGTAGCATTTGAATGAGTTTGGTGGCTTTCTTTGTTTCACTTTTAATACATCATTTTGATGATTTTCATTGACATAAAAAGGCAGTGACAATTGGATTCAGATAGCCTGGGGTTACTCTAATTGTGTGACCTTGGGCAAATACTTGAATCTCACTGAGACTTAATTTTCTCTTCAATAAAATGGGAATAGCAAAAGTAATTATACTAGAGGTTTGTTGAGACAATTAAGCACGTTAGAGCCTAGTACAGCATTTGAGATATCATACTTGATCCATTGATTTTAACTCCTCCTGCCCTAAACATCAATTTTTCTATCTATACAACATGCATAACACTTCAATTGTTTAACTCTCAAAACAGTTGTCAGGGTTAAGTTGGGTGATGTATTTGTAGGCAACTAAAGGGTTTTAAACTGTTATACACATATAAAGTTATAGCAGTTATTTTTTTTCGGCAATTGTGTCCCAGAATTTGGCACAGGAAAGTTGCTCAGTAAATGCTGATTGAATTGAATTGTGATAAATCAAACTCCCCTGCATAAATGTTATGATTTTATTGATCCAAGAAATTCACAAGTATTTTTCTGAATCAAAATGCTAAAGCTATTGGCAATTTGTGTATTAAATAAAGGAAGAAAAAAAACCTCATATGGACTTAATGTTACTATACCTACTAGAAATGACCAATGAACAGTTTGTCCATAAAAATGTACAACTACAGATTGTCTGCAGAGCCACCATTTCCTGACATATGAATCATTGCACGGTCAAGGTTAAGTAAATAATTTTCATTTTCAAGATCATGCTGCTTTCAACAAAATTGCAACCATTTAAAGGAAAGCACACAGAAGACCATTTTTAAATGTTTCTGAAGGTGATGACAGAATGGCCTACAAGAGCTCCTGGCACAGATTCTAGTCATTTCCCCCATGAGATAGCACAGTAGTCAGATGAAAAACTGTGGCAGGTCTTAACTTTCAAAGTTTAAAAAAAAAAAGTGAGTAAAAACACAAAGGTTGCTTCTGTCCCAGATTAAGCAACAAAATGGTAGAAAAATGTCAGTTGCACTTTCCAAGATTTCTGGAAGGGCAAACTAACTTGGCCATATAGATGTGTTACCTGTTTTACAGACTCTCAGTTCTTTTGCAAAATCCTTACATATGTAGATCAGATTATGGCTTATAATGGAATTTCGAAGATTAACTCATTTTATTCTTACACTAACAATGAAATGTTTCCATTCTCATTTGACAACTGAGGAAACTATAACCCAGAAATGTTTCTATGTGATGGATTAGACATTCAAGCATATGTTTTTAATTTCCAAGCTCATGCTGTTTATGAGCTTGGGAATTAAAAATTTATGATGCCTTTATGCTACCAAAGAAGTCAATTAATACATAGTGTCTTACACTTCCCACCCTTGGGTCTCCTCTCATGGGGCTCCTAACTTTGGGGAGAGAATTAAGCCTGAGGTAATGATTAGCATTTTGGTAAGTAATTCTGATCCAGGGACCAAGATTTTGGAGGATGGACTCTCTGACTTTTCTAAGAAAGCTGTTCTCCAATGGAAGTAAGATGTTGTATTTTTTTATGAAGACATCTTTAAGTTAAATTCATATCAACAACATTTTTTTAAGACGCGGAGGCAAAGGGCAAGGCATTTTTACTTGTGTGTCTGCTATGATCTCAGAGTGTGCTAGATATTAAGAGTATAGCAAAGAGAAAGGGACCTAGACTTAGACCTTGTCTGAACCCATTGAAGTCTGGATGAGGAGACCTGATTCTGTGTAGGAATCATCTCTGGAGTTTATGGGGCAATAAAGCAAAACACAGTAAAACGAAATGAAAAAAAGCATGTATTTTTAGCACTCCTTTGACGATGTGAATTACTACGTCTGGAGGAAGGTGCAGACATCTGTATTATTTAAATCTCCCCAGGGACAAAAAGGATGACCAAGCTTTGGAAATGCTAGACAATTAAAAAGAACATTGATTCTGAGCTTGGGTTTGAGTTCTGTTTCAGCCTGGGTTTCCTAGAAAGCTCAGCCTGGGTTTCCTAGAAAGCTAAGCCTGAGACAAAGCTTACGTGCAAGGGCATTACTGGGACATGTGGTCCGAGGGAGCAGACAAGATAGACAAGAGTGAAGCAGAGAAGGAAGGTGTAGCCAGTAGAAGATGCTCATGGGATGCTGACCACTGGCATGGGAACTGGTTGCCCAATCCTGTATCACAATCTGAGAAGTCACACGGAATGAACCTTGGGACCATGTTCCTGGGAAAGAAAGGAGCAACCCTTTTGAGGGCCAGCTCCATGCACCTTCATCAAAGTTACCCACAGCCTCATGGCCAGGTCACACAGGCAGGGCACCCCTAGACCACAGAGATGCCTGGGATAGAGGAGAAACTACCCAGTTTAGGCCTAATAGAGGTGCCATCAGTCTGCAACACCTTGAAGTTGGTCTGTGTGGATGCAGAACTGGTAACTGAGGCAGTTGTAGAAATGAAAAAGGATTAGAAGCAGTGCCTAACGGGTGCCTAATAAAAACCTCGCCTTGTATGCCTTCTCTGTGGCCATAGACTTCTTATCTAAACCTACTCAGCCTCGGTTACTGTAGGGTCAAACTAAGATTATACATACTTTCTGGGCAGGGTTGTTGAATAGGTTAATCAGATATCATTTAGCCTAGCACAATGTCCAGCACACACACAAGGAATGGAAAAATGTGACCTTGCTTTCCTCTCCTTCTCCTTCCAAACACACAGAGTTTTAAGTCTCTCTATGCAGTATGGCCTCCTCCAGATCCCCATGGGGATCCTCTGTAAGATTCTCTCGCTTCATCCATTGAAGAGAGAACATAAAACTCTAGATTTATCACAAGATGAAAGAGAGGCCCACAATCTGGAGCCAACAACAACACAAAAAGTCACTGTGTTTGTTCTGCAGAGCAGACAGAGAGGCTTGATCTTCAAATAGTTTTTTTTTCTTCAATCAGAAAAAAACAACACAGGATAAAAGCTGATTTTTTAAAAACATAAAGTGTTAGATCAAGTCTCAAATTTGTGTACTCAAAGAAGAAAAATTAAAAAGACTCCCAGATGCTGTGAGGGCCTCTGGTGCGAGATAGATAGATACACACATTAATTTTAGTTTCTATACATTTCAGATTGGGATGACAGTAAGTTTGCAGATAGCCATACACAGGTGGATATAGATGCTTCTTGAGTTCAGAAATAAGGTCACGCTCTGAGTGTGAAAACCAATGTAAATTACCACTCCGACAGGGAAAATGATTAGCCAGCCGTGGATGTGCTCCAAAGATTCACTGGATAAAGGGGAGAAATGGGCAAGTCACCATGGAGAGTAGGGGCAATCTCAGGCAGGCAGAGCTTTGATGTAACCCATTTATTTGTTGAACCCACTCAGTGAGCCCATTGTTTCCAGCCATTTGCTAGGAGCTGGGGACACAGAGGTGAACAGGGTTGTACCCGTTGCCTTCCCAGATGACTACTATGGTACCAACGGGGACAAGATGCTTGAGGATGTAGATGAAAGACCTTTATCCTATAGAGGTCAGGCAAGGCCTCTGGAGGAGATGACATTGGAACTCTGTTGGAATGTTCATCTGGTATTTGCTTGGCACTTTTGGCGGGGAAAGGGCTCATTCTATAAGCCCTTTTAAGAAGTTAAAAAAAAACTCAGAGGGCTAAATTTAATTATTTGTATACTCCAGCCTGAAATGTTGGCTCTTATCCATTGAACAACAGATTTTTGAATCAGAAAAACTTACCTTCAGTCCCTTGCTGGTCTACTTCCTATTTGCCATCTCTATGCCTGTATCGCACACAAAAAATTTGGAGCTCCGGAAGTTGAAATAACTTGCTCAAAATCAACCTCCCTTGTTAGGTTTGAAGACGTAAAGCGGTAGCAGACATGAAGCCTTCCCCAAGACCTGTCATGTAGTAAAGTCTCAATATGTGGGACTGTTATTTTGTGTGAAGATGGATGAGGGTGAGCTCCCTGAACCCTGGCCAAGGTGTGCCCTGCAAATAACCCCTCTGTCCTGTGCATCCAGCAGTCAAAAAAAGGGAAGATCTGGACAAGGGAAGAGGAGAATTCTGGTCTTGAGGGAAGGAGGTTCCAGTGAAAGGATAAAGATGGTTTATTCTGGGTCTTCAGGACTACAGCACACCATCCAATTCCCACTCTCCTTTGTCTCTTCTCCCACTAAGCTTACACACTCAGCTGCCCAGGGCTCTTGGTTTCAGGAAAAGCAGAGCTCTGCTCCATGATAGCCCCAAAAAAGCATCCTTACCGAATGTGGCTCCCAGCCCACCATACCATCACTCTTTTTGCTTGCCATGTGTATTTTTTCTCACAGTATTTAAACCTCTTTAATATAATATTTTGTTTTTAATTTGTTCTTTTCATATGTCTTCCCACTAGAATGTAAGTTCTAGGAAGGCAAAAGCTTGTTTCCCTCCTGTTTTCCAAAATGTAATATGTTCTTAAAAATAACTATTGAATGGGTGTGTGAATGAATGATCAATGAACTGAAGAGTACCAGTAACTTGGAAGGGAAAACGCCAAAGGGTCAGCCCCTCTTTTGTTTTATTTATTTTACTGATTTTCACAAAGTTCCTTTCATGTATTTCAGTCTCAAACTTGGTTAGTCTCTGACACTTCTCTCCTCCTCCATCTCCACAGATAAGAAAACATTCTGTTGTGTCATTAATTCTATTTTGTAATTACTTGTCCATGTCTCCCTGTCTCTGCTGCTGGAATAATTGCTAAGCTGGGGCACCGTCATAACACCTGGACCACTCTCTCCCTCCTTCGCGTCGGTCTTCACTGGTCTCCGTGCTGTAATCAGAAAGATCTTTCAAAAATGAAGACCTGACTGTGTCAACCTATTCAAACTCTTTATATGTTTTAGAAATTTTAAGATCTTCAACTTTTCCAGTTTCATTTT
This sequence comes from Pongo abelii, assembly GCF_028885655.2. NCBI lineage: Eukaryota > Metazoa > Chordata > Mammalia > Primates > Hominidae > Pongo > Pongo abelii. Next base: position 10,042,761 of record NC_071988.2, read on the forward strand.
GTTCTTTGCATGTGTACCTTAGGCTCCGGCAGAAATGAACTTCTCACAGCTCCCTGCAGCTTGTCTCTAAGCAATGGTGTATGCATCAAATTGCATTGCTGACTTCTATCTAGTTGTCTGTATCCTGTCTGATCCTTAAGCTTCTTGAACCCAAAGACTACACCTGTGAATTACACTGCATATCTACACCTACCAGAATCCTCAGCCCATGTAGGTGTCAATAAATATGTAAACAGCACAGCTATTTTACCAATCCCTCATTTTTTTGGTTAGAAAATTCCAGTCTTCTTGAATTTCTTGATCACCTGAGAAAACAGTTTCCAAATGTAAATATTGAGGAACTGACACTAAAACTCGATGATCCCTCTAAGGTATAATCACTCGGTAGAAATATTTCTAGTTGGTTATCAGCCTCCTTTTGGCCGTTTCTGTCTCTCTCCTCTGTAACATCAATATGTATTACAACAAGAAAACCAACCAGGAAAAGATCTACAGCTCAACATAATGGTCTAAATGATGTGTTTCCCCTTTAACTGAAAAAAAGGAAAACAAAACATTCAATTCTGCACTCTCTGTCAGTTCATCTGTTTCTTACAGGCCATCATGGTGACAGCTACCAAAAAGGTTGGCCATGAACAACACCTCCTGCTGCCCAGGAAAGACACATCTGTACGTGTCTGTGTTTAGAAACAGACAGGAGTTTAAGACCAAATGCTTCATTAATTGGTGAACTTGAGGATGTACAAAAGAGATACATGGGAGAAAGTAAAAACTGAAACTCAGTGGTAAGAAGAAAATTAATAACAACAACAATAAAAGATATGTTGCTCTGGGCTAAAACTGATGGAATTTTGTAGCAGTAAGGCACTTTGCAGATCACTGGATTCCAGGTGCAGGCTTTTGTAGATGTGAATAAGGAAACCCAGAGAAGTGAAGTCAGTTATCTAAGGTAGCATGGCAGGATGAGAAGGAAAACAGCTTAGAACCCAGCTTAGCCCACACAAATCCATCTTGATTTAGCTGCCCTTCTGGACAAATAGCCTCATTGTACATGAAGCCCCATTAATGTTCTCAAGGTCAACTAGTGGGGGCAGTCCAGATCTGGGCATTGAACCCCATTTTGGGTATTCTCCCAACAATTTTCTCTCCATATAATTTTTTCTTTTGTAGATCTAAGTACTTGATGTCTGGACCATGAACAAAGCACAGTCAAGTTTGCATGATCTACTCTAGAAAATAAAAGGAAAGAGCATGGACTTGACAGTCCACTTGGATTTAAATTCCAATTCTGCCAAATACTGCCTATAAAACATGGGGCACGTTAACCTCTTAAATTCAGTTCTTGATTTCTTTTTCTGTACAATGATGGGAATAATCTTTACCATGAAGGGCAGTTTGTAAGACTGAAATGAAACTGTGTCTTACGACTCTGGCACAGTACTTGCACAAACCATCTTTCACATAGTGTGCATAACAATTTTTCTCAGCAAACAAAGGGAATGAGACTTAGGCTAATGCACTGTTTTGAAATGTACCTTTGGCTACTACTTTAACACTACTCAGTGACAGGTAGTTGCCAATTTTAAAATGATTAGAGTTTATGCCACCACATAAATACATTAAAAAAATGCATAGGTAGCATTTAGAAGTGAATCTGGCAAAATGTGTTTCTCTGAGCAGAACATAGTGTGAAATCTCGCAGAGCAAAATGTCAAAGCTCCTCAAGGAGCTATAGGACTTTGTAGGAAAAGCTCAAAATCATATGTATTATACTGTAAATATATGGTATCCACTCACACACATATGTATGTGTATGTGTGCGTGCAATTTTATACGTATGTGTGTATATGTAGTATATATATATATATAGCTTTCATGTTTAAAAGAACTGATTACATTTAAAGCCAACTTTTGTGAAAGAAGTTAGCATCTGAGGGATTTTATTTCCATATCCTGTAGGATGATCATGGGACAATTGAACATATTTCTTCCTTTTTCACTTTCTCAAAAGGTGGGTATGGTGAACAACTGCACATCAAAAAGATCACATTACAGTTCTTGCCCCATATCTTCGTAAACTTTTGTTTTTTATTTTTTGTTGTTTTGAGACGGAATTTCACTCTTGTCACCCAGGCTGGAGTGTGGTGGTGCCACCTGTGCTCACTGCAACCTCACTCCCAGGTTCAAGCGATTCTCCTGCCTCAGCCTCCTGAGTAGCTGGGATTACAGGTGCCCACCACCACATCCAGCTATTTTTTGTATTTTTTAGTAGAAATGGGGTTTCACCATGTTGGCCAGGCCTGCCTCAAACTCCTGACCTTAGGTGATCCACCTGCCTTGGCCTCACAAAGTGCTGGGAATACAGGCGGGAGTCACCGCGCCCGTCCTTAATAAACTTTAAACTCAGACCTTCCACTTACACTCTCTTCTTCTCAGTTTGCTCATTTGTGAAATGGGGTAATCATGGTTCTTCTCATTTCCCCAATTCCAGCCTTATTTTAAAGGTTAAGTAAAATGCCTAAAATTCAGGCATGAAACACCAAATATGTGTTGATTCATTCTTTTTTTCAAGCTCTGAAGTATAGTGAGGGATAGGACAGCCCTGGCCTGGCTCCATCCTCACAGGACTCACAGAATCATGAAGGATGCAGTGAATGAGGGCTGGGTGCCATGCGAGGACATGGGCAGGCTGTGAGGGGTGGAGAGGGGACTCAGGCATTCTCAGGAAGGTCACCAGAGGCTTCCCAGGAGAGACACTAAGTAGATTCCTAAGGTATGAATGGAAGCAACCCACCTAAAAGGAGGTTAGGGGTCAGAAGAGGGGTGGTGAGGGTTCCCAGCAGAGAGGAAGTTTGGCGCATATAGAGGAAAGGCAAGTTGTCCTTGCGCACACATATTTATAGCAACACAATTTGCAATTGCAAAAATGTGGAACCAACCCAAATGCCCATCAGTCAACAACTGGATAAAGAACTGTGGTATATAGATATAAAATGGAATACTACTCAGTTATAAAAAGGAATGGATTAATGCCATGGGCAGCAACCTGGATGAGATTGGAGACTATTATTCTAAGTGAAGTAACTCAGGAATGGAAAACCAAACGTCGTATGTACTCACTCATAAGTGGGAGCTAGGCTATGTGGATGTAAAGGCATAAGAATGACACAATGGACTTTGGGGACTCAAGGGGAAAGAGTGTGAAGGGGATGAGGGATAAAAGACTACAAATTGAGTGCAGTGTCTACTGCTCGGGTGATGGGTGCAAAAAAATCTCACATATCACCACAGAAGAATTTACTCATGTAACCAAACACTACTTGTTCCCCAATAACCTATGGAAAAGAAAAAAAAAAAGAGAAGAAGAAGAAAAGCAAGTTGTTTCTTGTCCGGGGAAGGGAAAGACATCTGGCGCTTTTGGATCATGGACTTTAAGGGGAGAAAGTACAAGAGGGAGGTAGGATCAGACTGTACCTGTTCTTATAAGCCAGCTTTCATTTAGACTTTGAGATCAGGCAGAGGCCTTTGAAATATGTTAAACAAGTTATTATTATGATTGGAATTCATTTAGCAACTTAAAAAAATTCAGTGTTTTTTTAGAGATGGGAGTCTGGCCATGTTGCTCAAGCTGGTCTGAAACTCCTGGGCTCAAGTGATCCTCCTGCCTTGGCCTCCCAAACTGTGGGGATGTGAGTCATTTGGCAACCTAAATGCTAGGAGTTCCCTGTGTCTGGAACAATGTGGCTCTCACAAATAGTAGCTTCTGTTTCTGTTTCTTGGTCCCTTCTCTTGCCCTATCCCCAACCTCTACACCTCTTCTCCATTTTCAGTTTTGTGAACATCTTCATCCTCTCCATACCCTTGATATTGGTTCTGCCTTCAAGAGAAGACACTTGAGACTTCTGTGTCTGGAGTCAAAGCTGCTCTCCAAAGGCTAAAAACCTTATTAGGAGGAAGTTTTAGAAGCAGCTCCATCTTTTCCTTGACTTCCAGCTGCTGCACCCACTGTGATGGCTGCTACATGATACATAGAATTGAAGGTTAAAAGTGTTCTAGAAATCACAGCATTTCCATGGCCATCTCTTCTCCTGTGCCTCATGGAGACAGACTGAACTATGGCCATTTATTGATATATTTATTTATTTATTTATTTATGTTTTAGAGAAAAGGTCTGTCTCTGTCACCCAAGCTGGAGTGCTGTGATGCCATTATAGCTCACTGCAGCCTCAAATTCCCAGGCCCAAGGATCCTCCCACCTCAGCCTCCCAAGTACCTGGGACTAGAGGCTTGCTCTGCCATACCTTGCTAACTTTTTAATTTTTTTTTTTTTTTTTTTTTTTTTTTTTGCAGAGATAGGATCTTGCTCTGTTGCACAGGCTGTCCTCTAACTCCTGGCCTTAATTGATCCTCCCACCTCAGCCTACTGAGTTACTGGGATTAGAGGTGTGAGCCACTACACTCAGCTCTTACATCCATCATTTTAACCCAAGTTCCATTTATAACAATGCCTGGTCCAAGACGAATACTCCTTAAATGTAGGAACAAACAACAGATGAGGAAACGGAGGCCCAGAACATGAGTTAGAACCATGGCTTCCTGACTCCCAGTTCTCTGTTTTCATTAAGAAAATACTTGGGCCACCCTTAATTACAGGGCAGGAGTGTACTTCTTCCCCGTTCCAGAAGTTCTATTCCACAGGCTGAAAGCACCACGAGCCTAATGCTCTGGCTCCTCTCTGCTCCCCCACTCTCTCACCTCCTGGTGGGCAGGAATGACATAATTCCACGGCAGAGTTGAGAAGCTCCGAGTTTAGAGGAAGAAACAGGGCAAGTCCTGCGTAGTCAAGCCCAGACCCTTGTTATCCCCTCATCAGTAGGTTCTCTGCTCAGTGCCTTGATCTCTCCATAGAGTAAACATTGCAGTTAGGGCTTGCTCCTCCCTGGGGTGGCCTGTGGGTCTCCACCCTTTCCATCCTCTTCTTCCTCTCCCTCTTGGACTGAGTTCTTGCAGGGAGCATACATTTATTTTTTAGTCCATATTCAGGTGCAGCAGCCTCTGCCCTGCCCAGGAAAGCTGCTCTGGCCCAAAATGACCTGTGACTGCTGGATGAGTCTGGCTGATTCTTGTTGTTCAGATACAGTGACATTTCCCAAGACAATCTTTACTTGCAATAAGGCAGAATATTTTTCTCCCATCTTCCTTAAGTCTTGTTTATAGCTCTATCAGTTCAGGACTCAAGTTCCATAAGTTGATGCTATTTGGACCCCCTCAGACAACCCTGAAAAGCAAATTCCCCCGGCATCTGAGGGGCTCTGTTCAATGGGACATGTGGGATGTCACGTGAGTATGGCCCCATGCATGCCTCACTGACAGTGCTGGCATGCGTGGAGACACATTTGCATGACATCTTTCCTAGGCTGATCAGGGCCAGCTGCACATCAGGATTTGCAAGAGCTACAGACTAGCAAAGGACAAAGATCGCCTGGCCCTGGGAATTTCCAGAATGTATCTAGCAAAAGCCTTGCAAATATGAAAAGAACAGCCCCCCACTGCTGGTGCTGGAATTTGTAGATACAGCCCAGGAAGGGCTCAGCTGTGTTAAAACAGATGTGTCTCATGACTTGCAGAGGAGCTCCCAGGCTGAAGTGTCGTGTACTGAGCTTTGTCAGGCTGCCTGGCCCGCTGACCAGAGGGTTTGGAAGGCAGCTAGGCCACGTAGAACATCTATTGCCTTACATTTGACAATGTAGGAAGAGAGCATCTCATCTCTCTTGAAGGGTGTGAGGGTCGGTATCCAGGACACTGCTTTTGCACTAGTGGCCAAAATTTAAATCATGTAAAACACTCCAATTTCTTTCCCTGCAATGTAAGAGTGTTAAAGTTAAGGAATAGCATTTCTTATACAATGACAAAGTAAAATTAAAACTTATACTATAAAATATTGGTTTTAAAGTGATGTATGTTTGACAATTAAAAAGAGAATTACAGACAGGCTGTCATGTGCACCAATATATTTCAAAGAGCATCTGACTTTTGAATTCCTCTGCATCCTGAACATTCATTGAAGGAATACTTAACATTACTTTCTGACAAAAAATGAAATAACATTAATTATACAAAATGTGTAAAACGAAAGCACACACAAGAAACTAAAAATCAGCCTTAATTCCATCATCAGAGTCAACTACTTTTAATCAGAGAATACTGTATTTTGTAACCTGCCTTTTATCATCCAAAAAATAAATTGTAAACAAATTTCAACATCCTCAGATAGTTTTAAAACACTGTGGTCAATGGCTGAATAGAATTACATTGTGTGGCTGAGAAGTGTTGGTCACACAAACTAACCCTGATACAATGTGGAAGAGGCATACAGCATCATTAACATACAGTGAGATTATTAGGGGGGCTTCTTTGGGGATTGCTACCAGAAGCCCCCAATTGACTATGATTAGGAAGCATGCAGAGAAAGCTGTGTGTACCCCAAGAAGGGGTTTATGTCCAATGCTCCCTTAGATATGTCCAAACTTCATACATGTTAGAATGGCTACTATTTTTGTTTTTTTTATGGAGTTTCACTCTTGTTGCCCAGGCTGCAGTGCAATGGTGTGATTTTGGCTCACTGCAACCTCTGCTTCCTGGGTTGAAGTGATTCTCCTGCCTCAGCCTCCTGAGTAGCTGGGATTACAGGCATGTGCCACCATCCCTGGCTAATTTTGTATTTTTAGTAGAGACAGGGTTTCTCCATGTTAGTCAGGCTGGTCTCGAACTTCTGACCTCAGGTGATCCACCCGCCTTGGCCTCCCAAAGTGCTGGAATTACAGGTGTGAGCCACTGTGCCAAGCCTAGAATGGCTACTATTAAAAAGGCAAAAGGTAAGTGTGGGGAGAGGATGTTGAGAAAAGGGAACCCTTGCACACAGTTGGTCTGAATGTAAAGTAGTACAACCATTACGGAACACAGTATGCAGGTTCCTCAAAAAATTAAAAAGAGAGCCACCATATGTTCCAGTAATCTCATTACTGGGTATTTATCCAAAGGAAATGAAATCAATATGTCAAAGAGATACCTGCACTCCCATGTTCATTGCAGCAAAATTCACAATAGCTAAGATATGAAATCAACCTCAGTGTCTCAACAGATAGATGGATAAGAAAAATGTGGTGTATATATATATATACACAATGGAGTACTATTCAGCCTTAAATAACGAGGAAACCCTGTCACTTGTGACAACATGGATAAACATGGAGGAAATTATGTTAAGCGAAATAAGGCAGTTGCAGAAAGACAAAATACCAAAAGATCTCACTTACATGTGGAATCTAAAAGAGTTGTATTAGTCAGTTGTCATGCTGCTAATACAAGACATACCCAAGACTGAGTGATTTATACAGGAAAGAGGTTTAAGGGACTCACAGTTCCACTGGTCGGGAGGCCTCACAATCATGGTGGAAGGCAAGGGAAGAGCAAAGGCCTGTCTTACATGGTGGCAGACAAGAGTGTGTGCAAGGGAACTGCCCTTTTTAAAACCATCAGATCTCGTGATTCTTATTCATTATCACAAAAACAGCACAGGAAAGACCCAGCCCCATGATTCAAGTGCCTCCCACCAGATTCCTCCCACAATGTGTGGAGATTATGCAAGCTACAATTCAAGATGAGCTTTGGGTGGGGACACAGCCAAATCATATCGAGGGTTGAACTCATAGAAGTAGAGAGTAGAATGGCACTTACCAGAGGTGTACAGGGTTGTGGAGTAGTTGAGATGATGTTGGTCAAAAGATACAAAATTTTACTTAGGAGAAGTAAGTTCAGAATATCTATTATACAACACGATAACTAGAGTTAAATCTATGTATGATATTCTTCCAAATTGCTGAGACTGTAAAGTTTAAATGCTTTCATTACAAAAAATAATTAGCATGTGAGGTAGAGCATATGTTAATTAGCTAAATTTAGCTATTCCACATGTATACATATTTCAAAACAACTTGTATACTATAGCAGTTTTTATTTGTCAATTAAAATTTTTACAAAAATTATAATGGGAAGAAAAGACATTGCAAAGCTTGGATTCAAGGGCCAGAAGAACAATGGGCTGGGGAGCTACTCCCAGGGAGAACCAGGGACTGATCAAGGAGGCTTTCCCACCCTAAGACAGCGGATGATCACTGTTTGCCCAGGAGAATTTCAAAATTGTTATTGCCTGGTGACTGCTCTGTTTCTTCTTATTTTCCCCTTTACAAATGAGGGTGTTGATTGTGGTTATCCTGTCCCATTCCATCCAGCATATTTTGGGTGTGTGGAGAAATATCATCTATCATTTTAGTTTATAGGTCCCTGGATAAGAGGAGCCACCTTCAGATCTGAGGTGGAAACCATTGTAAGATGGACCTTGAGCCTGGTACCATTTTTAGATGAGACACTGTTTGGGTATTTTGTTTCTGAAAGGAAGGGAAGTGAGTATTTGTGTCTGAAAGTGTCGACTGCAATATTGATATGGTTTGACTGTGTCCCCACCCAAATCTCATGTTGAGTTATAATCCCCATAATCCCCACTTATTGAGGGAGGGACCCAGTGGGAGGTGATTGGATCATGGAGGGGGTTTCCACCATGCTGTTCTCATGATAGTGAGCAAGTTTCCACGAGATCTGACAGTTTTATAAGGCAGTTTTCCTTGCTCTTGCTAGCTCTCTGTTTCTTGCCACCATGTGAGGGAGGTCTTTGCTTCCCCTTCACTTTCTGCTATGATTTATAAATTTCCTGAGGCCTCCCCAGCCATGCAGAACTGTGAGTCAATTAAACCTCTATTCTTTATAAATTATCCATTCTTGGGCAGTTTTTTATAGCAGTGTGAAAACAGACAAATATAAGTATATTTCACTGTTGCTTAAAAAGTAGTAACCTCCCCCTTTCTACCTTCCTGGAAAGAGTATATTTTGGTTGCACCAAAAGATTTGTACTCTTTTGTACAGAGGACCATGTCACATGGCCAAGCCCAGTGGTTGTTGGGGTTGGTCTTGTGACGTGGTTTGGCCAATGGAATGGGAAGAAGTGTGGATGTGCCCTTTCTAAGCAGAAGCTAAGACTGTCACTGCAAGTTTCCCCCACGTCCACCAGGACTCTTGCACTCCTGCCCTCTACCTTAAGAATGTCACATTCTTTCTCCTTGTGAGTCCTAGAATGAGAAGATAGGGTAGGCCATCCTGAATGAACCCATTGCTTAGAGCAGAAGCCAAGCACCTGATATGAGTGTGAATCAAATATTAGTTGTTGTAAGTCACTGAAACATTTAGGTCATTTCTCACATGACATCACTGCAGTGCAACTTAGAGAATACAAAGAGAAGACATTTAGAATGGTGGGTAGGTTGAAATAGATTTTGGAGGACCTTGACTAGTTATCTGAAGAATTGTTCAATTTGTGTATGATCGAGAAACTACTTACTACTTTTTATTGTAGCAAAATATGCAAAACATAAATTTCTCCATTTTACCATTTTTAAGTAGTCAGTCCAATGACATTAAGTACATTCACCTTGCTATGTAACCATCACTGCTATCCATCCCCATAACACTCTCATTGTCCCAATGGAAACACTATAACCATTAAATAATTGTTGAACATTTTTGTAGAAAGGAAGACCTGTTTTTACATTTTTGAGCAACCAACACTTTATAATGTGTGCTAAGACAAATGATCACAATATTTTCATTGATGTTTGTCCTTTCTACATTTCCTGCGGCCCTGATTCAAATTGTGGAAAAGCCATCAGCAATGCCTCACCTCAAGGAATTTCTTACTAATACAAAAAGAGAAATTCCCAGACATTAATATCACTTTTTGTTTTTTTTGTAAAGGTCTAGGCTCATTAGAAACCATCTTTGTGGAAAAGAAGGGGCAGAAATAGTGAAGCTCCAGGGGCAAGGAGCGAAGGCGGGGAAGAGAAAGGCAGAGAAGAAAAAGGCAGAACAAGGGAAGTGAGAAAATGATTGTGTCAGTTTGAAAGGAGGTAGCTGCCCTCTGGATGAAGAGCACTGGCAACCTCCCTTATTATGGTTAGCTCTGTTCTGCCGCAGACCCCTGGATGGCCAGCAAAGCCATCAGACTTCCAGAAACCACAGTGCTGGAGGTAATGAGGGTGTCACAGTGGCCAGGACAGCATGAAGGTCAGAGGCCCTGGCTCTTTCTTCTAATTGACATTTAAACCTCCAGACATCTGGAACCCACCCTGCAGACGGTGAGGTTCAACATAGACTGAGATTAGATTTCCCACCAAGCTAGGGTGAGGCGTCATATTTAATTTAGATATGGTAGAGCTTTGATTTAAATAAGGTAGAGCTGTACATCTGACTTTGTGGACAACATTTTCACCCCTTTTGGATGCATTACATCCTTTTTCTGAGGTTGGTGTTATGAATCTTACTTTTTTCACAAAAGCAGAGAGTAAAGCTGAAGGGGCTAGGACAACTTAAGCAAAGACACTTTTTTCTTCTACATAGCATGGTTATGATTAGAACCCAAACCAACTGGTAAATGCTAACATCTAGCTTTCCAGAACCTCATCCGAAGAGTTCTTCAGGTCATAAATGCCTATTGTAGGGTTATTGTCTAAAAGGACATTAGAAGAGAACCAGATGATTATTAATCTGCAGAAGAGCCCTGCCTCCTCCTTTATATATTTGCCAATATCAATTGCCTAGGAATCTAGAGATGAATTATTCTTTGTTCTAAAGTCTTTCTTCAATCACTACCAGCTAGTGATTTATAAATATAAAACATGTTGACTAAAAATAATTATAGAAAAATATATTAAAGAGCATGACAATAATAGCAACAACAACTGACACACTAAGTTCAGAGGTAAAGAGAAAAAATAATAAAAAAGTTTTTAAACAGATTAAACAGCTGAACATTCGTATAATTGAAAAATAATTTTATGTGTCAAATTTTAAGCTAGAAAAACAAACATATGGCAAATTTAATCAAGAAAATATTATAAACAAATTAGAGGCTGGAAGAGTAATACAACAAACATACGATTTACTATTGTAAAAAAAAATGTGCAATAAGCTATCCTAAAAATATACTACTGAGTTTAGCACATTGTATTATAATTGCCAGTTTATTTGCTCATCTCCTCAATAATAAGTTTTTGAAGGTGGAGTCTCTCTGTAGTCCTTGTCTTTGTTACCCCAAGTACCAGGACCAAACACCAAAAAAAAAAAACGAAATAAAAACACATGTAATTCTAACAGCTGGGAGCTTTCAATAAATAATAATGAGTGGGTTATTTTTTCAAAATGTATATATCTGAAAGTGACTGAAGAAAATGGAAACAAACAGGGGAATAACAAAGAAGCAACTAAAATGTTATAGAAAATTATTCCTATTGTATGCTTTATGAGTTACTTAAGACTTAAAAGGAGAAACATACGTTACTTTTGAAGGTACACAAAGTGAACTCAACTCATATTATAAAACTAATATAATTTAGAATTAAATAACAATTTTAAAAGTGTCTGTTAGATTGATGCTAAATGAAAGACACGTTGCAGAGCTAAGTCAGGGTTTTTACATGTAAAAAGTCTGAGCTTTAAATACAGCTTCTACTTTTTACTAAGCATAAAGTCTAATGTGAGTTTCTGAGTTCCTGTTCAGGGTCAGATTCTGCATTCATAATGCAGCAATGACATTGCTTTTGTTCAGTTGGTTTTCCTAGGTAGCAACCTAGTCCATCACAAATGATAATGTTGCCTTATTTAAAATAGACATCATTTTATTGTTTTGTGGTTTATTCCATTAGCTGGAAATTATAGGATGTACTTATATTCTATGTCAGTGTTCGATACTATAGACCATAAACTCTTGCTGTTTGCTGTTAAGTACCTGACAAGTCTGATGGGGTGGGCATTTATTACCTGCCTATGCCAACAGTTAGTTACTTCATTAGCTAACTAGACCTCCAGTTTCTTCATCTATAAAGGAAAGTGGAAGAACTAAATCAATTTCTATACATCATTCAATTTCAAAACAGTTTGGAAAATATAAGTAGAATTTGGATCTTGAAGTGATACTTTTCTCATCTTTCAGAGGAAATCATTTTTTATATTCAAAATTACAGATGTATTCAGTGAGAGAAATCGGCCTAGAATGCACATTTCATGAATTCAATGTTTTGTACCTTCCACCAAAATAGTAGTTCCTTCTAAGCATTTGAATGGCTGAGGTCCCTTTAAAAATATAATGAAATCTGTTGACCTTTCTCTGTGAGTGGGGAAGAATATCTAAATTTATATATGTATGTTATATATATTTATATATACAATTTATATATAAATATATAATAAAGTATATAAAATAAATTATATGTATTAAAATCATATGCAGATTTTATTTCCACTAGTGTGTCTATGTGTAGATGTGCACAAATTTATATACATATTTATAATATATATTTTATATATTATATGAATTTATATATATATATATATAAATTCATGCATATCTCCATATAGACAAACAAGTGGAAATAAAATCTGCATCTGATTCCTGGGAATCCCCACATGTCTGAATCCTGTCCTTGGAAGTCCAACACCATAGGTTAGGAGCCTTTGTCCTAGGCCTTTGTGGGTCTGACAAAATATAAAACAATTCTGAAATTTTAGAAATATTTTTTCAAAATTACTTCCAATATTTTAGTGTTGAAAGAATTTAAAAAGAATGGTTGCAGATATTTATCTTATGAAATTGGTATGATATCTTCTGAGTAGGACATCCCTCTCCCACACTCCATCCTTCCCAGAGTTTGGGTGAAGTGAGAGGGTTTGTTAAAGGCCACATGCTTTATTTCCTATACAGGATCCCGTCAATTCAAGGACAATCATTATTATATCCTTCAAACTGCGAATGGTGGACCTGGAAGTGACTTCAGATCTCCTCTAGTTCAGATCCTTTACTTGGCTAATAAAGGAAAGTGAGGCCAAAGAAGGGAAGACATGTGCTCAAGGCCACACAATTCATCTTAGCCTTTCCCAGTTAACTAGCTTCACACTCTTTGGGAAATGTTAAATTAATATTCTTATGATGTATTAAGAGCATTAAACTCTAGTATTGTTTCTTATAACCTCTCATTTGCAGCATCTGTACTTAATTTAATAATTTAAATACTTCCATAATAACAATATTCTATCCAGTGGTTAAGATTTCTTTCAGAACACAGTAAAATATGTATTAAAATTTTTTCTTTAATATATCCGGAGCACTCTGGGTTCTCTTTTTTTTTTTGACGGACTCAACTGAATTCTCAAAGATAGCTGAACAATTTATTGCTTCCATATAGTTTCATATTCTGCTGCAGAGATAATGCAGTAATTATACTGATTGCTGTTGTGCTTGGAGTATACTTGTATTGCAGTTTTTTGCTTTTCTTTGGGAGAATGCATAACAGCACCACAAAATTATTACTTCTTCAAAACTTTTTCCGGTGTTCAATACCTGGGATTCATCCCCAAAATTGAGATATCCTGTTTCTCTACACTCCATCTGCACTTGGATAGAAGGGCGTGTATTCATTTGCACTTCATCAGTCTTACTGAAATTGCCTTCTCTCAGACATCCTTGAACTTCTGAGTTTATGACAATGGGGTACATTGTGTTGTAATGGAGAGGAAAAAAATCTGTGATTTGAAAGTGGTAAAATGCAAGTATCATGTGCAAGGCTTCAGCAACCAGGGAAAAGAATGAAAAATTCTCCTGCTTGAAGTAGGACTAAAGGTGGTCCAAGAGTTTGTGAATAAATGATACCGAAGGAGAACAATGAGCGTGTAATCAGAAGAAAAAAGAAGGCCAACACTCTGGGGTTCTGACTCCTATATTGAACTGAATACAATTTCAGATTTCCTGGAACATTTTGCAGTTACATTAAGAACATCAGTTATATGTGTTTGCTTCACATAAGAAGGGCTCATGTACCACAGCAATAAATAAATAAATAAATAAATAAATAAATAAATGAAGGTCTAGGGAAAATTGGGCATTTCTCAAAATAAAGCCAAAAGAGGAACGATTGAATCAGAAGAGGGAAGCAGGTAGCAGCCTATAGATGTGTCAAGACCCCAGAGGGGTCTTGCAAAGGCCCCAAACCTTTGCAGAGTCCCATTAAGACACACAACTAATAATTTTCTAGCATTTCAGCAGCTTCCAACTCAACTACTTGACAATTGCTGTGAAATACTTTGCTGGGATATTAAACTCTACTTTATTCTTTGTTCTTGCTGTATTTTTTCTCACTTTGATTTAAGCCCTTGGGCCACCCTTTCTTTAGAGGCAGTTGGTGTTGCAAGACTAAAAGCAGAATTGTCTGAAGTTAATCTCCTTTTGTAGCTTCAGCCTTTACACCAAAACAAAAGCACAGTTTTCTCTTTGACCTGGAAGCCTAAAGGAACCTCAGGAACCGCAGATAAAAATTTGATGCCTTATCCAAGCCCAAGGGAGCTTATGGTTAGATGTAAATTGATTTGAAGAAATGATCACAACCCACAACCTCTCTTAAGTATTTGTGATGTGAAATCCCTAATCTCTAACTATTTCTTTCTCTGCTTTCTGCCTTCATGTTGCCCTCCACCCTGACGCCC